>NW_026590809.1:2546205-2596558 GCF_907164565.1 Psammomys obesus | reverse complement strand
CTCTCCTCTCCTCTCCTCTCCTCTCCTCTCCTCTCTCTCCTCTCCTCTCCTCTCCTCTCCCCCCTCCCCTCCCCTCCCCTCCCCTCTCCTCCTCTTCTCCTCTTCTCCTCTTCTCCTTTCTTATCTTCTCTTTTTTCTATTACTGACTAAAATGTACTCAGGAGCACAGATAGTAAACTTGTATCAGAACAGGTTATATTCTTGAATAATTTTAATGTATTTTTACTGATTATTATTATTTTTACCTTGCAACATTCCCCCCAAAGACTGTTTCTCACAGATTTCCTGCCTTTTAAAAATTCCCCATCTTTAGGTTTGGTGTCATAATGATACTTCTCAAAACCTCTGGGGAGGGCACTGAGCTTAATTACATCACGGCCACTGTAATTTGGCGGGCCAGCCACACTTCCTCAACCAATGCATATACAGCTCAAAGTGAATCCAAGAGCAACCTCCACACTTCACCAGGGTGTTCCAAGGAGGCAGTTGTTTATGGTCTTGAGAAGCTGCTCCTCCAAGCCACATCCCAGGGTAATGTTCGGTTGGCCAAAGAGAAAGTTCTATGTTGTTCAAGAGAGAAACCTGCCTCACTCGACCACCCACGAGGGCAGCAAAAATAAGTCACCTAGTGAAGGTGGTCTTTATACAAAGGTCAAAGAGAACTTACTGGCAACTCTGGGTGGACTGGAAAGTCTGGGCTTAATATAGGGAACTGCATAATTTAAGCTGTACTCAGATTTTACTGTAAAAGTAAAGCTGCTTGCAAGATCAATGCATGCCTCATGATAATAAAAAATAATTAGAGGAATAAAAATGAAACAAGATGGCTTATGCAAGACATTACTTCCCAATTCTGATTCAATCCCTTCTTAGTTTCTTTCTTCCACCATGTTTCCTTCTTATATTGGCAAATTGTGTATAGTGTCAGCCACCTGCTTTTCTTTAAAGGTTTTTAAATTAAGAAAACATGCATACAGGAGTAGGTACCCACGCATGCCAGAAGGGGGAATCAGGTCCTAAGTCTGGAATTACAGGTAGCTGTAAGCTGAAAGCCAGGGGCTCTGGGAATCAACCTCAGGTTCCCTGGAAGGTTAGGAAGTGCTCTTACTTTTGACCCATCCATCCAGCCCCACTCTTTTTTTTTTTTTTTATGACAAAATAGAGCAGAAAGTCTAAGGTGGTGGGAAAGAAAAAGATAGCTTGGCCATTGGTGTTCTTTTATTAGGTCAATAATACTAAGCCCGAGCCATCTGAAACCCCTCAATTTAAAAACACTTTGGTCTTAGTCATTTCATAGTCGCCATTACCGAGGCCACTTTAATCATGAAAGTGTTACAGGGAAAGAACTGTAATCTTTAAATCTACAGGAGAGAGTCACATAGGTGCTGTTTTGTGTAGCTTCAGTCCTGGCTTACAGACAGTTGAACTGCCCAGACTGCCCTGTTTCCTCAAGAGTTCTAAATATGATGATAAATTACCAGAACCCCCTGTAGCACACACGTCAACTGTGGTGCTTAGGCAGACAGGGTCTCACTGTGTATCTCTGAGTATATTGGAATGCACCATTTAGACCAGCCTGGTTTTGAACTCACAGGGTTCTGTCTGCCTCTGCCTCCAAGTTCTGTGATTAAAGGAGTGTACTGCTACAACTATCTGTAAGCTAAAAAATATTAGAATGATGTTCTCAAATTTCAGAGCCCTAGAAATAAAGGCCATAATGAAATACGGGCTCTTCCGATCATACTAAAATGTGTAGTGAAATGTTAACAGTTTTATGGTTTCCATAATTTTCTTCAAATATCCCTAAAATGTTTAGTGTCTTCAAAGATTTATGGCCACATGACTTCCAAGAAGAATGTATTTAAGACTACTTCCTTAAAGGAGCAAAGGGTAGACCCTTGGGATTTGGGGCTGCCTCAGAAGGCACTGAATCTCTATGGCAACTATTCAGCTTTGTTGGTGAGCACAGACGTTGCCACGAGCATCATGTGAAGTGTGGCAGTGTTCCAATGAAACTTTATGGTCCATCTACAGTCCATCAACTCCTAAACAAAGTCATTATCGCACAGCTCATCTTAAACATTCTTCACTTTGGTCCATGGACGGCAATATCCACACATGGAGAAGTGCTTGGCATCATTTATGACAAATCTTACTCAACTCTTGAACTATAGTCCAAGAACCAACTATTGTAACCATGACATTTTGCAAAGTTTTGAATATTCTTGGAGCAAAAGAAAACTATAATTGATGTCAGTGTTTTAAAGCAGGACCCAACTTTTAAGAAATGCCACCCAGTTTAGGATTGCACGCCTGTAACCCCAGCACTCGAGGAGGCAGAGGCAGGGGGATCTTCGTGAGTTCAAGGCCAACCTGGTCTACAAAGTGAGTCCAGGACAGCCAAGGATTCACAAAGAAACCCTGTCTCAAAAAACAAAACAAAATGAGAAACAAACAAACAAAAAGCCCCAGAAGTATACGAAAGGCGCATCACTGGGGTTAGGCTGTTCAAAAGCCCACACCATTCGCAGTTAGCTCTCTGCCTTATGGCTGTTGTCTCAGGTGTGAGCTCTTAGCACCACACGTGTGTGCCCACTGCCCTGCTCCTGTATGATGGTTGTGGACTCACTCTGAAACCGTGAGCTCCCACCCCAAACTCTCTCTTTGATAAGCTGCCTTGGTCATGGTATCTGATCATGGCAATAGTAACTAAGACACAGGCCATGGCTGGCATATCTCGCGGCACGGTCATAAAATCGGTCACTTCACCATGCAGCTTCCAATGTATCAGTTCACGGAACCATTCAGTTAATGAGAAGTTCCCGTTTTTAAAAGTAAATAGAAATTTTATGTATGTTACCATTTCCCAGTTAATACTAAGAACAATGAGACATTTTTTTTTCTTCCTTAAGACATAGGCAAGTGGGGAGACTCTTGAATCTGCTTATAAAATAATTGTGGACACAGCTCCAAATGGCCTCACTGCCTACCTCTCCTTCTCCTTCTAACACTGTACATTTCTACCCAAAAGGGCACACCTAGTTCATCATAATGCGTCACTAAATAAAGATGCATTTTCTGGGCTTTTCCCAGTCCCACTGGCTCACTTGGGAGATGCTCAATTCATTATCTGCTTAGCAAATGACTCTATCAATGAACAAACCAACTATCCAACAAGTGGCAGCCCTGCACCATGTTATTTTATTTATTTACTTATGCATTTATTTATTGTAAAGCTATTGAACACATGGACAATATCTAGTAAATCCTTACACAGAGACCTGTAGAAAAAGTCTGTCATCTAAGTTGAATGTCACAGTGCTTGTTGAGTTTTGCTCAAACACAAAGTGGCTTTCTAGCCATCTTCTGCTAATAATCGTTTGGTTGGATTTCACCTAGAGCCCTCATGATTGAAAAGACAATTTTAAAGAAAAGTGATATCATCTTTTAACATGATCACAGGAGCAGAACATGACAAGTCATAGCAGTGAAAGTAAAGCGGAAGGTTAAGCTCCCTCAGCTCCCACAGGAGCAAATGAATCATCACTCTTAGAAGGAATCAATGTGGCCGCATATGTGTATGCTAACGGAAGTGGATAAGTACTTTCAGCACGGCAACCTTTCAGGAAGAGAGGAAACTGCCAAGGAGAAATCCTCATGCACATAAAAACCCTCGTCCTAGTCAGAATTCATCCAGGTCTGGGGAGAAGGCTCAGTGGGCGAGGTGAGTGCTGCCCAATGGGAGACTTGAGCTCAGATCTCCAGCTCCCACGTAAAATTCAGATGTGGGACATGCGCCTGCACGCCCAGTCTTCCTGCAGTGAGGTGAGGGGCTGAGGCAGGGGCGTTCCCGGACACGCACTGGCACGGCAACCTGCATGTTTCAGCAAAGAGCAACAGAGCCTGCCTCAGAAAGGTGCAAGGGAGCGCCGACACCTGGAACTGTTCTCTGCCCTGGATGTGCACACGACAGCAGGTGACACTCTCACTCACAGGAGTGTGTACACACACACACACACGCACACACACCCTTATGCTTCCATTTTTCTTGGAGGTTTGGCTGGAACTCCATAGTGACTCACTAATAAATAGGGTTAACAGACAGAAGAAAACTAGAATGTCACAAAGGCCTTTCAAACTCAGAACTCAGAGTGGGGTAGATGCATTTCACCCAAACCTCAGCCACCTCAGTTTTGGAGAAGACCCATTTTCTGCAACTGAGACGGCCATCATTTTTGAGTGCATTGAGCCTGGCAGTTAGCCATTCAAAACTAAATGAATAAAGTCCTTTAGAAGACAAAAATCATTTTTAACTGAAGCAAGCAAGCAAACAAACAAACAAACAAAAAAAAACCCAAAAAACAAAAAGATTTTTTTTTCGGTTTTGAATTTTTTAAAATAGAGTTGGCATTAATTTCAAGAACATGCTTAAATGTGACAAAGGCTGTTACTGAGAAAACAAATGGATGATTTAAATATTTTCCCTAATTGTTGTAGATTAGATGAAGGCACACATCTTCTGGTAGAGTGTCAGGATCATGCTTTTCAGACTTTCCCTTGTTTTCACTTAACTGGATAAATAAGAACAGATTTTAATAGGAACATTAGCTGTCTAGCAAAGGCTTGCTAGCTGACTGGGGATATTCGGAAACACCCTTCATATTTCAAAATGTAAAGAAATAATGAGCACATTACACTCCGGGCAGTGTGCAGCACATTAATTATACCATTACAACTAAAGACAAATTAAAACGTGTCAAACTTGTTCGCCAAAGTTAATTAGATTGCACATGATGGAACTCAGTGGCATTAGTTAGAAAATAGGAACTTTAAAACCCATAGGGTACAAAAAAAATGCCCAAATTATGTTACAATGTTACTTTTTTCTTCATTAGATGTTTCTTACTCTCCATGAGAGCCTTTTGGAGGTTCTCTTCATGCTTCCATTTTTCTTGGAGGTTTGGCTGGAACTCCATAGTGACTCACTAATAAATATGATTAATAGACAAAAGAAAACTAGAATGTCACAAAGGCCTTTCAAACTCAGAACTCTGAGTGGGGTAGATGTGTTTCACCCAAACCTCAGCCACCTCAGTTTTGGAGAAGACCCATTTTCTGCAACTGAGACGGCCATCATTTTTGAGTGCATTGAGCCTGGCAGTTTAGCAATTCTTTCTTGTGCAGGTTACTACATTACTGTGTCAAACGTGGGCATCTGGGCTATGTGATGTTAAACCAGATGAAAAATGGGTGAGGCACAAGTATTGGACACCCATTGAGAAAGCACGTCAGACGCACTACACAACTGACTGCTTTAGTGGGTTGCCTTACAATCTTTGAATGCACCAATGACAGGTCTTAAAAGAAAGCTTAGGAGCTCAGTGATGAGCCGTCGATGAAGAAAGGCAGGACTGACATCAAGAGTTCAGGCCCTGGTGAGGACGGGTGTCTGTCTTGGGTCTCAGCTGCCTAAACTGTAGAAGTCATGACCCAGGCTAGACTGGAGCTGATTTGAGGCTCGTGAAAAATCTGAGCAGCAATGAAAAATGTCCGACTGCTCAAGGACCAAAAATTTAAAACCAAAGGGGGCCAGCTCTAACATAGTTCTCAGGCCTCTGAGGGCATCAGCACACAGGTGCACAGACACACGGACACATAAATAAATCTTAAAAAACAAAGCCCAACACAGAATGATTGAAAGGTGCTTCTGGCATAGCTCTCCCGTTTCCCATTGCCTGCCTCCGCTGCAGCCTTGCCTGGGAACACACAGCACTTGGCTCTGCATGGCGCATGCCCATCCGCTCCCCAGGACCAGCAACCCCTGAAACACTGGGGGATTTTTCTCCTCTCACCAAAGCACAATGGTTTAATTAAAGGAATTTAAAAATGTGGGCTTTTTCCTACCATCATTCCTCAGCACACAAACATCAAATTAGTTTATCATTGGGTTGTATTGTATTTGAATATTTTATTTAAAAACTGCCTTTTGAGATCCCAAATTGAGTTTCAGAGAAAAAAATCATTCAATGAATTTTGGGTTGAGATGAAGACAGAACCTTCAACAATGCCTGAAATTGCCCTGATATATTTCTGCCATTTTGTGTTATGTATTTATGTGCCATATTAATAATTATTAAATAAAAATATTAATCAACTCTGAAAAGGTCAAAGGTAGCATCAAATGTTCAGACAAGATTTTTTTTAATGCAAACAGCTATGTCCATCGTATTAACATACACGTTTGCCTTGGTCTCTAACAAGTGGTAAAATTATAGGAAAAAGAATTGTCTTAATACAACTTTTTTCTGTTTGATTATCAATAGGTATTGGATTTGTATACTCCCTCAAAAAATGCCAGTAGTTGTGTGAAGTGTCCTGAGTAAATGGGTATTACAAATGGAAGAAGTTGAATAAGCCACAGTCTGCCCTGCCCAGCAACCTGCCCCCTTCTCTCCTAATGACACTGCATGTTGATCTTCAGCATTTATTCTTTATTTTTTTTAAGGGTAATTTCTTTATTTTTTTTCTCTTGGTAAGATGAGCTGCATAAAGCTATGAAGCTTGGGGAGGTGGGGTGGCTCAGTGGGTAAAGTTGCTTCCAAACAACACAGCCTAAGTCTGATCCTAGAGTCCACATGGTGGAAGGAGAGAACTGAATCCTATATATATATAGGATTATATATTATTATATATACATATATAATTTATATATATATATATAATTTTCTGCTTTCTTTTTTTCCTTATTTATTTATTAATTACAATTTATTCACTTTCTATCCCAGCTGTAGCCCCCTCCCTCATCCCCTCCCAGTCACACCATCCCTCCCTCATTTCCTCCAATGCCCCTTTCCCCAGTCTACTGATAGGGAAGGTCCTCCTCTCCTTCCATCTGAACCTAGCCTATCAGGTCTCAACAGGACTGACTTTATTGTCCTCCTCTGTAGCCTGGTAAGGCTGACCCCCCCCCCCCCCCCCCCCCGCCTCAGAGGTTGGTGATCAAAGAGCCGGCCACTGAGTTCATGTCAGAGACAGTCCCTGTTCCCCTTACTAGGGAACCCACTTGGACACTGAGCTGCCATGGGCTACATCTATGCAGTGGTTCTAGGTTATTTCCATGAATGGTCCTTGGTTGTTGTATCAGTCTCAGAAAAGACCCCTGGGCTCAGCTTTTTTTGGTTCTGTTGCTCTTCTTGTGGGGCTTCAGTCCCCTCCATGTCTTTCTATCTTCTTTCATAAGATTTCCTGCACTCTGCCCAAAGTTTGGGTATGAGTCTCAGCCTCTGCTTTGATACCCTGCTGGGTAGAGTCTTTCAAAGGCCCTCTGTGGTAGGCTCCTGTCCTGTTCCCTGTTTTCTCCCTCTTCTGATGTTCCTCTCATTTGCCTTTCTGAGTGAGGATTGATCACCTTACCCAGGGTCCTCCTTCTTGCTTAGCTGCTTTAGGTGTACAGGTTTTAGTATGTTTATCCTATATTATATGTCTAATATCCACTTTTAAGTGAGTATATACCATGTGTGTCTTTCTACTTCTGGGATACCTCACTCAGGATGATCTTTTCTAGTTCCCACCATTTGCCTGCAAATTTCATGATTTCCGTGTTTTTAATTTCTGAATAGTATTCCATTGTGTAAATGTACCAATAAATGGGACCTCATGAACCTGAAAAGCTTCAGTAAAGCAAAGGACACTGTTGTCAGAACAAAATGACAGCTTACAGACTGGGAAAGGATCTTCACCAACCATATATCTGACAGAGGACTAATATCCAGAATATAAAATGAACTCAAGAAGTTAAACAGTAACAAATCAAGTAATCCAATTTAAAAATGGGGTACAGAGTTAAACAGAGAATTCTCCGTAGAGGAATATAGAATGGCAGAAAAACACTTAAAGAGATGCTCAATGTCCTTAGCCATCAGAGAGATGCAAATCAAAATGACCCTGAGGTTTCACCTCACACCCATCAGAATGGCTAAGATCAAAAACTCCAAGGACAACACATGCTAGAGAGGATGTGGAGAAAGGGGAACCCTTCTCCATTGCTAGTGGGAATGTAAACTTTTACAACCACTTTGGAAATCAATCTGGCATTTTCTGAGACAATCAGGAATAGTGCTACCTCAAGATCCAGCTGTACCACTCCTAGGCATATATCCAAAACATGCTTAAGTATACATCAAGGACATTTGCTAAATCGAGTTCATAGCAGCTTTATTCATAATAGCAAGAATGTGGAAACAACCCAGATGTTCCTCAATTGAGGAATGGAAACAGAACATTAATTCTTTTACCTTGCTTAGAGACTCTATGGCTCCAGGAAAGAATACTCGACTCAGGCCCCAACCAAACAAGGGTAGCACATACCCTTGATGGTTTGAAAGAGGAAGCCTTCCCTCCATATATTTGATAATTGATCCCTAGGCAATGGAACTGTCTGGGAATAATAAGGTGAACCCCGTTGGAGGAGTTGTGTCCCTGAGGTGGGCTTTGTATACAATTTCCAGTGTTCTCATCCTCTCTCTCTCCCACTTCCCTCCCTCCCTCCTGCTTTCAGATGGAGATGTAAGCTTTCATCTGTTCCTTATTCTCTGCCATCATGGACTCCAACTCTCTGAAGCTATAAACCCAGAGTAAGTGCTTCTTTTCTAAGTTGCCTTGGTCATAGTGTTTTGTCACAGCAATAGAAAAGCAACCAAGACTCATTCAAAGCAGCAACAGGAAAGGAATGCCTTACTCGGGGGCATCCCTTGCTGGATTTGTATAGGCTCTCTGGAGGAGAAGCCAGGATTTTCTACACTGTTAGTAGGAAATCTTGGGATTACTACAATCAGCAGCAGGAGAGGTGAAGCTCACTGGAAAGTAAAGTCCGGAATTATTTTAGTTAAGCCATATGAGTTGAATTTAGGCTTTTTCTTGGATTCTGTCTGTATCCAGTTTTACTCAGTTCTTAACGTACCTTGATCCCAGAGGGGAGAAGAACCGTGCATTTACATCCATGGGCCGTGGGGGCAGTTAGCACAGCTGAACTGATTCTAGCTTCAAGAGCTAAGTAGGAACAGAGGCCAGACACTGCACTGGGGCGGCCACATTGTCCTGCTCTCTGCTGCAGACATTCGGAATCCCAGCAGAGCATCTGAGATGTATCACACACCTCTCCTGTCCCAGCTGCCCGTGTAGTCTGGTCTCCCCCCTGCCCATGCTTCCTGCACCAAAGGCTGCATCTTTCCCTCTGCTCGTTGGAGAATCACTTCCTCCGGGAGACACTGTCATCCACAGACAGATGGAGTCACCTGCTCTTTCCTCCAGCACCTCCCGGATTTCACTTTGATGGTAGGAGACAGCAATCATTTTTCAGAGATCTGTTTCCTCTTTCTCTTTAGATTTGAGCTTTTCATTTCCCTGTTATGTGCATGTACTTGCGTGTGTGTGTGTGTGTGTGTGTGTGTGTGTGTGTGTGTATGTGTGTGTACTTACTATCCCTTTCTTTTCTTTTTGTCAAAGTCCCCAGATTTCCATCTGGAATGCGGCCTCCCAAATTCCAGGTCCTAGCTTTCGGGTTAGGTCCACAAATAGTTTCAGAGATGAGCCTATTTGGCGGGCATCTCACAGTGTCAAGGCAACCTCTGGGCCAGGTCTTAGCCGTGACGGAAAAGCAAGTCCCCAGGGAATGATAGTGTGGAGCTCACTGTAATAGATAAATCATCTGGATATTTTCAACGGAACAAGCCCACAGAACGTCGGGCTGGCCCCATGTCCTCAGCAGTGTGCGTGATGACAAATGAACACTTGGAGCAGGATAAAAACAGCCTTAAAAGGTTGGACATAGGCAACTTGATGAGACATTGACTCTAAGAATTGTTTCCAAATTTGCTTTCGGATTTCAAGTTTTTTACTTGTTCTCAAGTAAAATCTGCCTAGTATTGTCAGAGAGTGATGTCTTCTTTATTCTTATTATCTCTTTCTGATGCAAAGATAAATACTGGGGCAGAGGGCATTCTGTGTTCGGAAGCACATGCCTGTGCTCACAGTCTAACAACAATTTAATGCTTTCCCGTCATTTAAGACAATATTCAGCTTAGCAACTATTTGGGGTTGACCACTCTGGAGCTATCCCACGTGGCACATGAGTGAGGTTTAAAACTTCCTTCTTGCTTATATCTGCTCCTGAGCCAGAAACTTCCGGCACAGGAAGATACTGACTGGCTGAGCTCTTTCCCTCCCCTCGGCAGAGCTATTGAACTCACACTTTTTGCTGCTGAGACTGTAGACTGTTAGTCTGCCTAGAAAGGCTGACGTCAAACACAAAGCCCAGGCTGCCTGCTTTGCTCATACTACAGTCTAGGACAGAAACCAGAGCAATTACAGGAATAGTCTGTATCTTTCTATACCTAAGTGTTGTCCAATGTCCGATGAAAAATGTGGTGTGTAATTGTTTTAGAAAAGCTTATATCCATCACTATCTCACTCCATCACGTGGAGTTTGGATGCGATGTGCGCACTCCCTGCCCCTCCACCATTTAATGATATAATACACTTCTAGAAAACAAAACTGAGCTCTGCATGAAAGAATCTGAGCTACTGGTCCCTCCTGTGCCAGCTAATACCAATAGGACAAGAAAAAAATTAGATATTCATCAAGTTGAGATGGACATCTAAGCCTACAGAAGTCGTGCCCTACCCGCTAACAGAAAATTAATAACCTTTTTTTGTGTTTCATGGCCTATAAAAACATTACTTTGTAATATCTGCTGTCTGAGTTTTTAAAAAACCTAGAACTGATTATAAATTTCTGTGTTTGCTATCCCACCAAGACACCATAACATGTTATGATGAAGACAAATAAAACTATCAAGATTAGTCTCCAATAGCTTAATAGTCTATGAAGAAACAGGAAGCAGTTCTGACGTGGTCTCTTCACCTGGTTTCTATAAATGTCCAAGTGCCACATAATATTCAGATTAGCGTAACGAGAGGGGTGGACTTCAGTGCAGCCCTGTCCTTTTGTCACCCAAGGTGGTCATAATTTACCCAGATCTGTTCCGAGCTCATTTCTATCTCAGTTCATTAGATGTTTAGTATTTAAAATTAAATTACAGAAATCAAATGCTCACTAGTGAGTTCCATCTGGAAGTCAAACACCAAACGTGCGGTTAACACATCTCCTGGCTTATAAGTCTCTTTCACCATGATATTCAACAATGTGGCTAACAGCTTCCCAGAAATGTGGAGTTGGTAGTGGGAAGGTCAGATAAAGTAAAAGGCCATCCTGCTCCAGGCAAGGGCCCCACCCCCTCCCTCGTCTTCCTGGCAGCCCGCTTTCCTAGGGCATATCATAAAAGTAATTTACTGACAACTCACCTTACCAGGGGTCACTGGGAGCTTCAAGTTTTCTGGAATTTACTTTTAAGAGGCATGATTAAGTGGGGACAACTATTGGCCCCAAAGTATTTATGCTGAGAACAAATGTCTGTCAGAATTAAATTCTTTGTGTGTGGTGGTTCCAGACTTAAAAAGATGTGTGCCCTGATGAAAAGCACATATATTCTATTCTGCAAATTAAATCTTAGAATGAATATTGTTTAATTGATTTATTGGAGCTTTAGAAAAACACTGCAGAAAACCCAACAGACAACACTGCCTAATAAAATAGAGAATGCATTGGCTAAGTTCATTATAGTCTTTTTTGAACTTTTCTGTTCCAGTTTTTTTTTTTTTTTCCTCTCACACTAGGGAAAAATGCACTCACATAATTTCAAAGGAAAATGAAGATGCCATTTAAGCCAAGCCAAGAAAGTCAACTTTAAAAAAATATTTGCAAAGAAAGCTAATTTCGACTGAAACAGGTCTCCTGTCTTTAGGTTTTTAAAAATAATTTAAATATGAAAAATTTGGTTTAATATTAGGCAAAGAAGGGTTTTTGCACATTAAAAACCTATTTAAAAGTTAAACTATATATGCATGGGATAAAATTAAAGCAGATTATTTGGTTCTGTGTGTGGGGTATAGTGTTAATCTACACAGGACGTGGAAATGAAGCTGGTGCTTTCATTGCACACACACATCCCTGTAATAACAGGGGAAGAGGCATACGATTTCAAGAACACCCACAATGAAAATTATTCTTTCCAAACACAGAATTGTTTTGGAATAAGTTAGGTCAATTGGCACCAGGGGAATTCTCTCAAAGCAACGCGGAGCCCAGAAACACTTAAGTGTGCAAGCAAAATCAGCAAGTACCACCCTCTTCCCCATTCAGCTTTTCACATCTCATTTACTCTGTCCACAGCCCAGTTAACCTCTGCAGACTCAGAAGCAGGTAGGAAAAGAAACTGCTCTTGGCTAGTTTAACAAACGGCTTGAAAAGCTGATTTGTTAGTGGAGGTTATTTGTTCAAAATGCCAATAATGAGGGAGGCTAGTGAGGATATTTGGAAATTTTCTATTCGTGAGAGTGAGTTATAGATATTTCCAAAATAAGCACAGTATTGTACAACTTAAAAAGTTAGAAATTCCTTACAACGGTTCGTTTGCATCTTCCTTATATTTTTGCATTTCATTTAATCCTCGGCATAACTGGGTTTGAGCCTCCTTTCTGTCATTTACTGTACCTTTCCCCACAAGAACACAGTCTTGGGTATCTTGATCAGTTTTGGGTGGCTGTTAGCATTTTATGAATTAGCATTTACAAATGGTATGCACTAGGCTCCCTTCTTTACCATGATTGATATTTCCCTGAAATTAATAGCCTCTCACTGGATCAACTAAACAGTTTAAGTTTAGGGTACCACATTTCAAAATTTGCCCCTGAAAAGTCTTAGAAAGGTAGCATAAATTCATGAAATACCATGTGTAAAATGCTTAACAGGAAAAATATCTGACTATCTTTGCCAGTACTAACTCACTAAATGGAGGAACTGACAAGACTTCATTTCTCAGGTGGAAAATTTTGGCTAGAGGGGTAATCTGGGACACCTGTGGGCATGAAGCACTTTGAGCAAAGCTGGAGTAGATGGAAGCTGGTATTTGACCCATGGCCTGTTTTCACTCCTGCTTTCCCCATCTACCCCCCACATGACTGCTGCTCATCTTGTTTTTCAAAAAGATCAATCCAGATCATGCTGTTTTTCTGTCTAAAACCCTGCAATGATCCCCCTTTTCTCTGTGAGTAAAAAGCCAAAGATTTCTACAGAACCGGTAAGACCCAGTGTGACTGGAGGTGTACTTCCCACTCTGCCAGCCCAGAGCTGCCCGGCTCTGCAGACTCCTTTGCCACACCTTGCCTTCACCTTACATGGCTGCAAGCTGTCCCTTCCCCCAGCACACTAAATGCTGTCCTTGGAGAGGCCACTGAGGGCCTTCACCTTCCAGTCCAGGTTTGGACAATCACTGTGTTGCCATCCTGAATGCTTAAGGCATGTACCCATTGCTGTCTGAAACCCGAAGCCTCTGTGGGTTTGAAAACCAGCCTGAGCAATGATTTGCCACACAGGAAGTGGTGTGTCAGAGCATAAGGTGCCAAGTGAGCTCAGCTTTAGGGAGAGTGCTGCCTTAGGGATTTCTGGATCCTTAAATCAAAAGAAAGCAATGGCCACCTTCTCCAAGCCCAGGCAAACCGGAGTCATGTAGGCCATCTCCCCTGACTGTAACTCTCTTGTAACTTGCATGGCTTTCTGCTTTACACACTGTAGAGCCAGCAAGCATCCGTGGTGTCACGCTGTTGGCAGCCTGGCTGGCCAGGGAGCTCCAGTGCCCACTTGTCTCTGCCTCCCCAGCACTGAGATTTACAGGCGTGAGTCACCATGCCTGGCTACAAACTGGCTTTTTTTTTAATGTGGGATCTGGGGATCGACCTCAGGTCCTGTGTGTTTGCCAAGCACTCACCAACTGAGCCATCTAAGTAGACCTTCTAATAATTGTTCCCAAGGAAAGATAGACATCTTGGAGATGTTTTCCCATTTACCTGTTACTTTGCTTAGAACACATAGACACCCATACACAACAACAATAACACACAACACACACACACACACACACACACACACACACACACACCCATTTAATCAAAGCCAAGAATCTGAAAACAAGGAACCTTGTAGGTTGCGGTTACAGAACCATCCCAACTGGTAGTCTTTGCTGTAACTCTCACAGAAGCCGAGGGCAGCCCCAGGGCGGTGGGTAGAAGTGCTTTTCTTACATCCTGGGGGATCTGACCTCTCAAAAAGAGGCGGTATTCCTGAGGCAGGCAGGAGGCGAGCACGGCTGAACCCCATCCAGGACAGTCGTTGATAACTCAGGACAGATGTTTGGTGACCTGTGTGCGCTTGGGGGTTGGAGGAGACGTGAGCTCAAGTTCTGTCTCACTTTTCCTGAACAGGTGTGTTCACACTCATGAACAAAAGATGTTAGCTTCCTCCGCACATCTTTTTCAGGAAGTCTAGCATTTAATGGGAATGAAATTTGGCTACCTTTTTAATCCTCTGAAGAGTGACGCTGCCTCATTTTTTCTGTCCAGCCAGGAGCATCTTGCATTCACAGTGTGTAAGCAGCCCTGCCTCCACCGCAGACATTGTTCTAGGGGCTTCAAACTGCTGGGGCTGTTTGCGAGCAGATGTGCTCCCTGTCTGGAAACAGCCCGAGCACAGATGTCTCTGATTTAGGTTTGTGATCCTGTTTGGATCAAAGGTGCTTTAGGCTAAGAGGGTGGTTTAAAAACAGTTTCTTAGAATTAAAAAGAAAAAAGTAAGTAACGTAGTTAGTTTTTAAGAGAAAGACATTATCCACAGTTGAATATTTGAAAGGAGTGTTCTTTTCTCAGGAATTCTGTAGCCAGGCATAAAGCTGTATGACCCCTTTAGATGCAGCTTTATTTCTCTGTTTGCTTCAGCTTCCTAGATTCAATTTTATGATCCAATTAAATAATTTCAATTGCTAGCAATAAGGGCATTAGTGCATATCAAATTTACATGAAAAATATATATTTCTTTATCATTCGTGTTCGACCATAGCATAGATGACTTTAAATTATTTTTAATAGTATTTTTCTGTGATTTGAAATTTAGGTCTGTACACTAATTAGGCATGTAGATGAGGCTAATGATTAAGCTGTTTGCAGCATGCCCAGGCTGAGGAACATGGAAATTTGCTAGATAAGAGGATTTACATTTGAACTCATTTTTGGTGGTAATTTTGAGAACAACTGTAGCCAGATGTGCTGCAGTTGGCCACAAAGTAGCCTGGGGATAAAAAAATGACAGGGTTCAGAAAAGTTTTTCTCACTCCTTCTGCCTGATTATAACTATAAAACAGTTCTCATAAACAGTTGTCTTTAAAGAGGACAGTTGTACCTGAAATCTTAAAGCACATTTTTTTTCAAAAAATGGTAAAGATGATTTTAATTTCTAACCAATAATCTGGTTTTAAAAAACACTTCAGATAAGTCCCTGCATCTGAGAATTTCAATATTATGACAGTTTGATATAACTGCAGATTTTACAGGCTTTAAATGAACTAAATATTGATTGACAGAGACCATCAATAATCACATTAAGATATCGTTGTAGGAAATAAAAATATTTTGTACCTGTTTGACATATATAACAAACACATTGAATATGTATACATATATATATGTGAGAAAGAGAGAGACAGAGAGAGGGAGAGAGCACTGTGAAAAACCACATGCTGTAAATGCAAACTTGGGAGTGATCACAGGGAAGTGGGAAGAAAGCACAGTCCTGATCTGTGTATAGATGGTGGGGTGTCCTTTAATAAACCCAGTGAAAGTGAGGGGAAGAAGAGCCTCTACGGCCAAGGTCTGAGAGGGAGGTTTTTCTTTTTAAAGATTCTTCCACTGGGCTTCCAGCACCTTTCACTACACTCACTGATATTTGCCCCATTGTTTGTAGAACTGATTATTGATCTGCTAAAAAACAAACCAAAATAAAAACAGTTGAGTAAAGTCATCACTGTAACAAGATGTTACATGTGAACTTTAAAGCAACTTGACTCAATGCCCCTCCCCTTCTGACAGTCTAAATCTGTGCTTTAAGCAATAACTGCTCATGGGCAGAAGATATGTGCGGTCTTAGATTTCTGTCTCAGTGTATTTCCTTTGCAAATCCCACGATTTATTAACTCTATGGCAGATTGACACAAAGCATGTTCCATAATGAGCACAAAGAAGACTGCATTACTGTAATATCCGCACGGAGAAAGACTACTACCCGAGCAGGCCGATTCTGATGAAAGGCCGGGCTTGTGGCTCAGCGGCCCTGAGTAACTCCAAATGGAGGGATTGCTTCCTGGGCAGAGGGTAGCACCACCACCACTGCATGGTGTCCACAGGAGGGGCTGTAAAAATGAAGGTACCGTCTTTCTCTAGTGGCATGTTTTTCTTCTGAAATTTAAAGATAGATTTTATTTTACTTCAATTAAGTATGAATGAGTGTGTCTGTGTGGGGGTATATCCACGTGAGCACAGTTACCCAGGATGTCAACAGAGAACCAGTGTCAGGTGCTTGGAGCTGGAGTTATAGACTGCTGTGAGCTGCCTGCTGTGGACTCGGGGATCCGAACTCAGGTCTTCTACCGTGGAAGCACACGCTCTTGAGCACTGAACTCTCTCCAGCCACAAATCACATTTAAATTAAAATTTTAAACAGGCACATCCCAGGCTCATTATTTTTTGGCAAGGAAAACACCATACATATCTGTGTAATTTTGTGTTTCTAGAACTCCCATCTAAATTTGACACAGGATAACACCATTGGAAATTTTCTGTCATTCAAACATACTTTAAGGGGGAATTGTTTTCAAGCCAGGGAATGGACTTCCAGTGGTCCCTGAGCTCCCAGTCAAGGCTGTCATTCTTCCACTTAGGCCCTGTTTTTATGTAATTATTGTAGAGCATGATAATAGCTCAGGCTTACAAAGCACTTCATGTTTATATGAGATCCCGCATGTAAAATGTTTGCTGCTACTCTCCACCTTTGTTCAACTGGTAAAAACACTGACTTAAAGAAGAGAGAACACAGCCTGCCCCGGGCCAGAGTAGCAGCACACAGCAGGTGCAACTGCACGAAGCCAAATCTTTGTGCCTGGTTCTAGGTCCGAGGCCCTCAGTGCTCAGCCAGCTATCAGCGGACCTGTTGCAGCCTCTCTTCTGGGACAGCGCCACCCACTGAGATGAGGACAGCAGCTCATGGCCATGGTTAGAGCCCAGTGTCACCCACTCTGCTTCTGAAATGTGGTTCTAGGGCCTGTGGCTGTGTCACCTCACAGCGTGGCGTAGCCTATTAATAGCTTCCCCACAGGGGTCCTGTAGGGATGGCAGAGATAACCCATGTAATAACTTAGAGATACTTTGCTAACAGGGCAGATGGCGATGCGGATGCGTTGGGAGTCCATAAAAGGGTACGTCAGTCATGCCACCTTCTACCACTGACAAGCTCCCCGTGCTGTGTCCACTGGGAAGCTGACCACCACGTCATGGAAGGGTCTCCTCTGCTGACTTTCTAGGGGAGGACACACGCCTTTCAAAGGTGGCAGATGCTGTTCCTAGCATCCATGTTTCTTGGGTTGTCCTCATTTTACATGATTACCCAAGAATCATCAGATTTACAGTCTCCGTTTCCTTTGCCCTTGAAGTCTTGAGTAAAGATAAAGACATTCAAGTAGGGACTTCCACCACCTTCCCCTTGATGCCCTGGCCCTGACAAATAGGAGAAAGCATACCTTCATTATGCAGGCAGAGGGTACCCAGGGGGCCACGCCAGTTTAAACAGGACACGTGTGAAGAAATATAGATGAAATGACTCAGGCGGGCACAGCCCACAGCACGTGTTTCTACTCGTTGCAAAGGGCTTATCAACAGGATAGGTAACTCTTGTCATCAAGTACTCACAGACTCTGATTCTCAACCATTTCAGAGTTCAGAGCTTTGAATTTGAGCTGCTCAACTTATAACAAGGGACTTGTTGCTTTATGAAAAATATTTTAAAATGAGATTAAATGCTAAAAATTTGAAAATGCGTTGTTTTCATAAAGCTCAGAGCATTATGACACAAAGCACAGGAAATACTTAATAAGGTAAAAAACACTGCCTTGGTAGAAAAACAAAACCCAAAACCCACTGCAGTAAAGAATTTTGACTTAATGTGGCAACATTTTATTTACATTTTAACAGACTGGTTTTGGACCAGATTTCTAAACAACCAAAATAAAAAGACAAAAACAAAACAAAACAAAAAACAACGGTACTTAAAAGTTTGTGTTTTTGAGAGCTAATGTCTACCACTTTCTATAGGAATGAAAAAATTATTCTGCCACCATAGCCATTCTTTTTCTTGGTCAGCTTAATAATTTATAGGAAGTAATTTGATATGTCAAAAACTTTCAAAATGAAGCCAAGTAGGGTTGGATGATATCTGTAATCCTAATACTTGGAAGGCTGATGCAGGAAGGGCACAAGTTTGAGGCTAGCCTGGGCTATCTTAAAAACATACAAATAAAAATATACCCTTTAAATGACAGACAGGATACAAAAAACCTTTCAGAATGGTGATGACCCTATTGCAATGTTTTACAAATATAATTTGCTGCTTTATTTCAGCTGAGTGTGTCTTTCTCTCAAACTCCAGCAGGGCACTGACTATTTTTTTGAGGATGCATTTTGCACATGGTCTAGCCCCTGCTGCGTGCTTTTAAGAATACATGCCATGCTCACAACGGTACTTGAAGAAGCAAGCTGTTTCTCACTTCTGCATCCTGTCATGCAAGCAGCAACAGAGACATTTCCAGCACTGCCACAAAATTGTAACTCAATGACAGAAAACACAAAACGTCCAGAAGAGGAGAACATGCCCCACTGGGCTCACAGTGAACACTCAGGTCTCAGCACACTCTAAATGCTGGTTTTTCTGCCTGTGAACCACAAGCCGGGAACTGCGCGGCAGGGCTGGGCCCTCAACAGCCTCTGTCCCCCACATGTCCCTGGGATTGCCGGGCACTAGGGCTGGGTCTCTCAAGAGCCCTACCTCAATGGGCTCAGTCACCCGGACAGTCAGCAGCTTTCAGCCTTATGTCCTCTCCTCCCCCTATAAAAGGATTGCTTCAAAAAGCATCTTTTGAAGGGAGGGTACAAGTAGACAGAGAGGGACAGGGGTCCAGTGACACTTGTTCCAATGACAGACAGGCTCTGATGCATGGTGCAAGCTGGGGGCTGGGGATGTGACCCTCTCTGTCTGCTGACCGCTCCTGAGAACCAAGCAGGGAGGGGTGCCTGGCAGGCCCTTCCGGGGTCAGGTGCAGGCTGCTGCTTCCTTCTGCACACTGGCAAGGCCATGGCTGACTTCTGCAGCCTCAGCTGCAAAAGCAGGGGAGATTATGTCAGAGTACCTTCCTGGGTGCAGGTCCTGTGCAAGTAGGATTGATGGAGAGAGCAGCAAACTTCCTGAACACTAACGCCAACAATTTGCCAATAGTCAAGCACCAGATTCCAACATGGAGAAAATAAATAAAAATAAGGCCATAATGGATGAGCTAAGATACTATTTTCAAAGCTTGATGTCAGGCCAGCAGCAGGGTTTAGTGGAGTGAAGGCTTTGCTGCCATGCTTGGCACAAGCCTGAGCCCCACCTTTAGGGCGAACACGGTAAAAGGAAAGACCTGATTGCCACAGTTGTCCTTTGACTTACACAAGTGTGTGTGTGTGCATGTACACACGCAGACACACAAATTATAAAAAAATATGCTTTTCAAAGCTCCGTGTCAAATATTTCATACTACCACAGACAACTCCTCTCCTTGCTCAGACTGGACAAGTAATATGCATAGACTGAGAAAATAACAAAGGATCCTGGTCAAAGAGTGATGCTCAGCCATTTGCTCTGAGTGATCGTGGGCCACCCAGCTGGGTGTGCAGACCAGGCAGAGACAGCGAGTCTCAACCTCCGTGAAACTGACCAGCCTTTCAAAGAATGTGCAAAAGCTCCTGCCTGAGCCCAGGCCTGCCCGCCCTGAGTTGGAACTTTGAAAGCTCCTGGGTCAGCATAACAGGTGACTGTCCATTCTTGAGAGCGGCTGGTCTATGGCCTCTGAGGACTTCAGACAGGGAGCTGTTTCTTGGACCTCCGAATCTCCAAACCAGAGAACCAGCTTACGTGGTCCACAGCCTCGGTGTTCAGAGATCTTCCTGGAGACAGGGAGTACAGCTGTGTGCCCCTTGCCCCCAGGGTCAGCAGTAACAACACGTGTGCACACAGCCGCACAGTGCAGAGTCCGGTGCACGCGTGGCACGCCAGCCTGAGTAAACAGAATGGTGGGATCTATGCCACCAGACCGGCAGGAGCCTCCTTTTAACACTCCAGATGTTCCCTAGCCAGTCAGCGACAGGCGGCATGAGTGGAGATGTCTTCATCAGAAGGTGGTCTCATTCCTCACTACACACACTCAAATATCTAACTCAAAAAATAACACAGCCGTGTCAGTACTAGTGGTGGACTTGTGAATCGTGTCTCAGACTGACTTCCAATCGTAATTCCCAGGATTATGTCCCAGAGCAAACTTTATCTTCAGCTTGGGTCTTGCATATTCACAGGTCATGTTGTCCTGTGAACCTGACATGGTTAACACCCGAGAGGACACTGTGACCGCTTATATTCTGGGCAACATACTCTTGCTGTGAGCAAAGCTCCTGCCTCAAAAGTGTGTAAAGCTCCAGGCACGGTGACACAAATCTGTGACCTTAGTGCTGTGGGAACGGAGACGGGTGGAATCTCAGAATTCCTTAGCCAGCAAGTCTAGCCAATCAGCAATCACTGCGGTGAGTGAGCTCCTGTCTCAAAAAGCAGCATGGAACGTGATCAGGAATACAGCCGCTGTCCACCTCTAGCTCCGGATCTGCACACGTGGGCATATGCGCCTGCATGGGTACATGTGTGCGCTCTCTCTCTCTCTCTCTCTCACACACACACAGAGAGATCTGAGTAGAGAAGAATTGTTCCTAGGCTTCTCAGTCATTGACTGATTGTAGATGGCATTGGCTGTAGTTACAAGGACCAGTAGAGTTTAAGATCAGCTGAGTTCAACTTGCCTTTATCCTGAGCCAGAAATCACTATCTTTCCTCCACTGATAATTAGAAGAGAGAAAGTCCCAGATTCCTTGTAGCCAGCACTAGCTCTCAGAAAGTCTTGTAATCAGGGATGCTCTTTATGTTTGATTTATTTTACTCCCACAGGTCATTAATTGATGTCATGTGGCTGAGCTCTCCACTGAAGTTTCTATAATTTTCGTTTAATTAGGCACGTGGAGGCTGGGTTTAAAATGCATTATTAATTCTGTTATTTGTGTAGTTAAATGACTTTTCACCATCACGTAGGATTTTAAAACTGAAAGAACAAAAAAAGTAGTATGTGAACTGACTTATGAAAAGTCTTTTTGACATCGTTTATGCAAAATAGTTGTAGACAAACACGAAACTCACAGACAAGCATGTAAACACTTGCTGCCAAAGAAGCCTGAGCAGTCACTGAAAACAACTGTGAGATGTCTTCGTTTCCTAAGTCTCTGACAGGCAAAGGATCACAACCAATGGTTCAGTCACGATCCACTCAGGAGTGTGGTGGCGTTTACTGCACACACCGGCAGGAGCCCGCCCTTAGCACTTCCAATCCAAGTGTTGCCTAGAGGGTGAGACACAGGTCAGACACTGCACAGTTGGCTTTATTACAATGTGGCCCCGTGCCTAGTAAACACACTCAAGTACCTAAGAGACAGATTCCTATCCTAGTGGCATCACTACTGCCAGAACCTGAGAGAACTTAAAAGGCCGCACTTTGGGTATGTCCTATTAATTCAGCAGAATAATGGATTCTGAAGTTTATGTTAAGCTCCAGAGCTTTGAGGCTCCTCTGGAAACCCAGATGCCAAATTCGACAGGATTTCTTTCAAGACTGGTCATGTTCTGCAAAATTCCTAGAACCCTCCAGTGCAAACATACTACAGATCCCTGGACTGTGATGTTCTGCTCTGTGCTATTTTACTGCGTTATGAAACGTTTCCCTGCCAGAAAAGAATAGCCCACTGGATCTTTCATTCGGTATCCCAATGAACACGTGTAATTGGGAATAGAAAAACTTCAAAGTCATTGTGACTTTAAAGGGAGCCATCTGTTCTTAAGGCAGTTAAATTGAAGTAGAAAGAAGATGAACAATTTTACTACTTTGTACATCAAAGTTTCCAGGGTTCTGAGATCTTCCTTATAGCTACTTTTGATCATATGTATCTTTTTAATGTCAACATTTTTCTGAAATAGTATTAGAAAGCAATATATTATATCATTAAATATTCTAAAATGTATTTTAAACCAAATTGAGAATGTATATTTATAGTATAGATTCCACTCAGTACCATTCTTTCTATGAGTGGATACTAAGAGAATAATTCATCAACCAGGTTAAGCAATAGATAAAAGAATGACAAATGACTTTTGCTGATGGTGGTATAACTAGAACAATGGAGTCATCCTGAAAGATGAATAAGAAGAAAATGGAACATCTAAAAGTAAGTTTTTAATGAAATTTACAAAGTATGCATTTGTGTGTGTGATGTGTGTGTGTGTGTGTGTAGCATCAGATTTTCTGGAGCTGGATTTACAGGTGGTTGAGAGACAACTGACCTGATGGGACCCAAACTTGGGTTCTCTGGAAAAGCAACAAGTGTTTTTTTTAACCACTGAGCCATCTCTTTAGTGCCCAAGAGCAAGTTATTGAGAAAACTTTCCAAACCTTAGGAAAGTCCCAAAATACAGTAGAGGAAAATATAATGTATGTGTGTGTGATTTGGTGTTAATTTTACTTAAAAGTTGTTTAGGACAAAAGACGGTTGATTTTAATACAAAATAAGGAGGCTATGAAAACTGAACTGGTCTCCTTAATCGGCGGCACTGCAAAGGATGGTTTTAGCACGTTTTCTCCATTTTTCCCTTTGAAGGTGTGTTCTCACACAGGAGGAAGCCACAGCTGTGAGTCGCAAACACACCCGTCATTCTTTATCTTTGCTCTGCAGTGACACCACAGTGAGTTATCAGGGCCCTTTTCAGAGAGTATTTATTGAACACTAACATAGAAACCCATTAGTACTTGCTTTTGATTATCTGCTATGAATTCTAGGGAAAGAGGAAACCACCAATGTACAAACAGATCTACTCAATCTGTCCTGTGCCCAAGTTGTTTCCTGTAAAAAACTTCCTTCTTTCCTTCTTCTTTTCCATATATATATATATGTATGTATGTATAAAGTTCACCTGTAAGCCCAGCTCTAGAAAATCTGATGCCCAACACAAACACACACACACACACACACACACACACACACACACACTCACACACATACACTCACACACACACAAACTTTGTAAATTTCGTTAAATTTCATATATATGTGTATCTATATACACATATATGAAAAATAAGTATTTTAAAGGGGCTAGGACTGTGGCTGGAAATATGGTTATTTTTCCAGAAGATCCAGGTTTGGTTCCCAGTAACCATATGGTGGCTCACAATCATCTGTAACTCCAGGCCTTCTGGCTTCCACAGACACCAGGCATGCATGTGATACACAGACATACATGCAGACAAAACACCCCCCCCACATAAAATAATAATAAATTTTAAAAATAATAAAAAATGAAAAAATAATAAAAGCAACAAACAGCTAACGGGACCTCACTGTCTAATGCAGACTGGCCTTGAACTTGCGATCTTCCCGCTGTGGCTTCTAAAGTACTGAGATCACACACATATACCACAGGAAAGGCTTAATCCCCCGACACACACATGTATCACAGGAAAGGCTTAATTCCCATCCCCAGTGCTGAGGACTGAAGCAATGACCTCTCACATACAGGTCAACTCTGTACAGAGCTGTATTTCCAGCATCAAAGGATATGTATAATTTATGGTAGTCTGTGGGTGTGGGCATAGGTGTGCCTTGGTGCAGCCATGGAGGCAGAGAACAGCTTTCAGAAGCCTGTCCTCTCCACTGTGGGGTCCAAGAATCAAACTCAAGTGGTCAGGCTTGTCTGGCAAGTGCTTTTACCTGATGAGCCATCTTGCTAGGCTTCTTTTTCTGTTTTGCTGTTGTTATGGTATTGGGTATGGAACCCAGAGCGTCACACGAGCTAAGCAGGTGCACTCCCAGTGACCCGCAGGCCAGATGCAGGTTCACGTCTTCTGTGGAGCACGTCTCGGCTTTACCAGGACATCACAGACCCACGTGGTCCCAACAAGTACAGCATTCCCTGTGTTCTCACTGACCCCCACCCCAAGTCACCCTAGTTCTCATTGACCCCCAGCATTACCTATGTCCTCATTGACTCATTCTAACTTAAAAAAATACCACAGTAGTACTGTACAGTTAATGGGAATATGCTTTTCTTCCATTGATTCCTTCTGATTTGGTGGTCCCTCACTAAGAAAGGGACATAAATCAAGTAGTTTATAGCTAACGAGGCTCAAACTGCAAATCCTCCATTGGCTCTTTTTTCACTTAAGGAGTGAAAAGGATACCCAGTTCTTTCTGAAACTCAAGACTCATTTATTTTGCTCCTACACAGTCATTAGAAGGTGCGTGTGTCTCCATTTGTGAACGTCACAGATGCCTCAGAGTCTCCTACTACCAACATTGTCTGTTATTCATGTGGTATCAACTTCAGGACAGTTTATTTACACACCTAGGTTCTTTGACTAAAGAATTCAAATTATGTATTCTACACATGACTAATTATTAATAAAAAATTTTGACTTACCTGTAAAAGCATTGTACAAATAAGTCATGGTATAAGAAATGTTTTTTTTCTAATGACACAAGCAAATAAAAGGCATGATAAAAAAATCAATTACAGTTTCTAATTGGAAATGTGAGTATGTAACATGAAATGGTGTGCCATCAACAGAGACCTAAAAGCAAAAGTTATTTTAGATATGAACAACATCTAGGGTAAGCATGTCAAAGCATCACTCTGAGTGCACTGCTTAACAGCCAGTAAATAAAGCAGAAGTGTCTTTGTCCCTTTCAGCTTCTGATCTCTTGGGTTGGGTTATCTCCTTATTTTCCCTCTCAAATAGCCTTTATTTTATTACAGAAACAAACCTCCAGTGAAAAGGGGAGCACTTAAGAGAAAGCCTACACAGCCAGAACAAAATAAAGAAATGTAAAAAGCCAACCTTTATTCCACTTTGAACAAGTTTGTGAATGTCCAAGTAAGGCTCCTTGAAAATTTCTCCTTCTGGGGTTAGGATCTTCACATAGCCTTCCTTCTCCAGAATGAAGAGGCGATGGGAACCATCCCCGCTGTTCACAGCGCCCACAGGCTGCCGCAGCCCGCTCGCAACCTCCTGGACACAGAAGCAGTTGTGTTTGTGTTTTCTAGACAAATCAGAGAAAACTGGTCAGCCCCCGCCGAAGGAGGCGCTCAATACATTCTCCATAGTGAATTTCTTCAAAGAGCCAATGATTTTGGAAATCAGGAAGGGCTGCTAGCCTAGGTATCTTACAATAGGATTCTTTTTTCAATGGAAAAATAACAAGATATCATTTTCTCAGAAAGAAAAGTGAGAACCAAAATAGTTTATTCTGAAATGTCATTAGCTCATTACCTTATTTTCAGTGACTATAATTAAAATTTGCTTTTACTCACAAATATGGACCTTTATGAGAAGACATTTAAAGAGAATGTTCTGAGATCTATTTATATAAAAAAACTGATTTGCTAATAATAATTGTGCTGAATATTTCCATGGTGCCATAAAGCTAACAGCAATCATAAAATCCAAGTTGAACACTGTGCCCGTAAAATTCTCATGAGTCACAGGGAAGCGAAGCTCATAACGTAGGATTAGGAGTCTAAGTATTAAATGTGTTTAAGCTATGATTTTAGGGGAACAAACTACTCAGGAGGAAAAGGAACTAATGCATGTGGAGTCTATAGCTCCTGAGCATAAGCATAGAGGTGTATGTCGCTGTCAAAACCACCGACTTGTTCCTTTTTTTTTTTTTTTTCCTTTAAGAGTAAAGAGCATTAAAAAAAAAAAAGTAAAGAGTATTGAATTGTATGAACCTGCTGATCTCCTCCACCTTCTCATATTCTTCCATCTGGTCCAAGTAGTTAGATGTTGGTCCTCTGACTTGCTTTCTCGGGAAATCTGGAAAGCACAACCCATCTTTGCTCGCATAGTAAAAGCAAAACTCATCAGCAGTTGTTTGAAGAAGACCTTTAAACAGACACATAGAAGGAGCCATTAGGACCATGAGGTAGTCCAGCAAAACTAGCTCATTTGAAAGACTTGGCTTCTCACCAAAGAGGAGTTTTAGAAACTATGAATAATCACAGGGAGAACTTGGCTACAACAATATGAAAGGGAAAGGCACGGGGCAGGGCAGTAGGGATTAGAATTCCCTTTTCTTCTTTAAATGCATTTATGAATTCCAGTGAAAGTGTAACCGTATGTTGAGTACTTCGAAGGGACTTCTTTATCCGTTCGTACGATGTGTGTGTTTGTTCATGAACTTAGGTGTACCATGTGTGTGCAGGAGTGTGAGGAAGCCATAGAGGCATCAGCTCCCCTGGAACTGGAGTTACAGACAGTCATGAGCTGCCAGCATGGGTGCTGGAAACACAGACCCTCAAAAGAGAAGTAAGTGATCTCCTCCAGGCCCTACTGTGCGGTCTACTGGAAAGGCTATATGAAAGGTGGGGTATAAAAATCCAGGGATCCTGTCACAGGGCTTCTCTATTCTTAAAGTTCCCGTGTTGAGCTTCTAAAGCTTCCTCACTGATGACAGCTTACATTTGTGAACTTACCTCATCACTAATTAGTCTAATTTCCCTACAGTACTAAATACCTTCCTAAAAAGAACACATGGCAACTAAGCTAGTCTACCGTTGGCCGGTTTTCCCAATGCAATGCCTTGATGTGGAGGCGACAAATGCCTCTATATTAAACTAATAACCCCCTGTGCAATCTTTAAGCAAGGAAGATGCTAAGGGTAAGCCTTTTAGTTCAAACATTTTGAAGCCTTTTATCCCTGCACCTTTTTCTCTAAGGGATAATGATAATCTATATTTAAATGATCTCTTCTATCTTCTTAGGAAGAAAAAAAATCAACACACCCCTGAACCAAAAGAAAATTATATGATAGATTTAATAAACAGGTGGTGAAATAAAGATGATTTTTCTTTTCTTTCACATTAAGGTTGTTGGTGTGTGTGTCTGTGTGTGTGTGTGTGTGTGTGTGTGTCTGTGTTTGTGTGTGTGTGTGTGTGTGTCTGTGTGTGTGTGTGTCTGTGTGTCTGTGTGTGAACACAGGTGGAAGTGTGGAGGTTGGAAGCCGACATCTGGTGTTTTCCTCACTTGTCCTCCTTAGTTTCTGAGGCCCTGAAGCTCACCGATTCTATCCATGATCCTGGCTAGCTCTAAGGAGCCCCCATCCCTGTGTCCCCATTTCTGGGGTCACAGACCCACTCCTCTGTGCTCAGCTTACATGCATACTGTAGACTAAACTCAGCCCTTAGGCCTGAAAAGCAAGCGCTTTGACTGAGCCATTCCCTGAGCCTGCAAAGATTTTTTTTATAAGCAGAGCTCTCCTTGTGTATAAAATTAAAAGCTTTGGACTAGAAGGAAAATATAGAAAAAAAAAAAAAACTTTGACATCCATAGTCTGAGGTACTACGATACTGGCTTTCTTGTGCTTGTTAGTAAGTCTGTATTCTGAAGACTCCTGCTTTCCAAGTCTGTTCTTATCAGCATCTGGGCAGAGGCTAGCTGCTGGAGTGCTCCCCAACAACCCAAAGCCCAGGCTTGATCTTAACACTGCAAACAAACAAACAATCGACAAACACACAAAACCCTGCTTGATCTGTTTTATATCAGAGTCAGCTCAGACAAGAGTCTCAGTTACCCAGAAAAATGCCTCTCACTCCCTATCTTTACTATAGCTAAGCTCTGATTCTTACAGAATCAGTGGAATTTTCTATCTGCCTACTACTTTTGGGATAAATGCATCTGGTAACTTAGAGTTTAAAAACTATATAACAAAATCAGATTTTTTGAGAATTTTATGAACCAGATTTGGGACTCAGCCAAGCGAGGTTTATCGGTGGAGTTGCAAGACACTCAAAGCTCCTTTCCAGTGAGCTTGACCTGGCTCAGTCCAAACCTCAGAACAAACCAACCTTATGGTGAAAGTGTCCCACATGATAAAGCTGGGTTTACATTTTTACCTCACTTTTGGGTGAAATGTGTCACCTTTATATTGCTGACAGAGACTCTTCAAGGGCAATTTCTGTCTGGGCTCTTGGAAAAGGAGGCCAGACAAAGCGTGTGCCCTCAGAAGCACGTGCACACAGGCATGCAGGGTACTGTGCGTGCCCTCAGGGGTGTGGGTTCACAGTTTGCAGGGTGTGGAACAGGAGGACTGACAGTCAGAGGACGAGCCTTAGGAGGGCAATGAGGATGCTTTCTCCCTTTGAGAATCTGCTAGTATCAGAAACAGAAAGGAAGGGAGAATTCATTCATCTTTGGGAATTCACCACAAAAACATAATTTTCTCCTCTCATTCTTCAGTGGCTAAGCACCCAGCTGAAAGCTGAAAGTGCTAAAACCAAATCTGTTTGAGTAAAAATAAGAAAAATAAAAATTCAAGTTTGCTTGAAAAGCAATTTGTGTATCTGCAAACCAGCACCATTTTGAGAGAAAATTAATGAATGAAACTATGACTAGTTTCACTTTTAAGAGTGTTATAAGCTGGGGATAAATGTTAGGAAATGAGACCTCATTTTCAAATAGACTATCTTAACCTTAGGCAAGACTGTATCTTTATAAACCTTGTGTACCGGATGTACTGACTGTTTTGGCCAAGCTCACAGCCTTGTTTGTAAGAATCCACCGAAGCCTTTCACTGCAGGTATGCGTTTACCCCAGCCTGGATCACCATACTGTGGTCAGGTCTACAAATGCTGAGCTACTGCGTTTGTTACCCCCCTGCGTACTTAGCAAGCCTTCAGGGTCTGTAGCCATTTTCGAAGATGGTGAGTCCAATCCTGCTATCCCACACAGCCCCCTATAAACATATTAGCCAGGAAAATAAGTACTCTCTAAAGCATATTATGTTTTCCAGTTTATTTCTCGGTATGTATTCTACAGAAGTTCATCCAGCATGATGCTGAAAGGGGAAGAGCTCCTGGGCCCTGGAAGGAAGGCTTTCGATGTATCCATCCTGTCCCTCTAGCGTTTTCTCCCTGGGACTAATAAGACACATGTGTTAGGTATCTGATGGAGTCAGAGCTGGAGAAACTCAATGGACTCAAACCCTTGACCTTGGCCTCATTAGCCACAGGATTAAACCAATTGAACTAATTGGGTGCAGACCTTTCACACGACTGGAACCTACTGCTGGGACATGACTGTCTAGAAGTGATAAAAATCATTACGGTAATAGGTACAAAGAATAAAGCAATACCAATGGGTGTCTCCATGTGCCCTCCTCAGGGTGTATTATACCAGCTTTAATGAACAAAAAATATCTATTCTGCTCATTCAAGCCAAAGAAAAGACCATGGGGTAAGCAATTTTGGCATTAGAGAAATTTTCACGAAATCACCTTTTTTGAGAAGTCCACAAATGGAGAACATTTTGATTAATAGCCCAGAGTTTACTCAATTTTACTGCTTTTGAGTTGGTTTTCTACTTTTTAGGAAAATAAGTAGATCCCGATTATTCTGAATTTAAATTTCTAGAACTGCACTGCCTTTCAGTTTCTAAGTATGTTCTAAGGTGGTCATGTTTTCTTAAAGCCAAGATGATAAAGTACATTTTTGAGTGATATAGGACAAGGAAAGAAATTTCTGAAATTACTTTGTTATAATCCCATCCATAATTTTACTTCTTTATACAAAACACATTCCTTGGGCTTTGTTCCTTCTCAGGGGTTTGATTTGTAGAAAGAAGATGACGTTGGCAGGAGCAGCTGAGATACACTGACCTGGTTTCTTAAAAATGGAATATCAACATAGCTGTTTCCCATGGGTTTGAATTACCGAGAGGCGTACACCAGAAGACAGACGTCAGGTGAAATAGTTACGAAGTTGTTCTTTTAACGGTTTCTAGATCGGTAGTGTAGTGGATGTCTAGACACACTTCTGGGCTGCAGGCAGGGCTGGATGGAGGACTCCCCGTCTGTTTGTCACAGTGTAGGGAATGGTAGCCTACCTGCTGCGGCTCTGACCGGCCAGTAAATCAATGAACACAAAGGCCGCAGAGTGTGTTCTTACAGCTCACTTTGGGGACAAGCATTTAAAATTACTGTCAGCAGTGACGTAGGAAAAGGCTGTCCCCCAGCTTGCTGCTAAGGCCCCCGGGTCTCTGGGCCCTCAGTGCTCTCTCCACTTCTGGAGTGGAGCCTTCATGGGGCTATCTTTCCAGGCAGCCTGGGTGGCCACATAGAGCACTTGACATCTTGATGCACTTCAGCAGTTTTACATATACACAAACTTTGTAGAAAAATAAATTTGTCATTCGTCACCACATATGTTGATCTGGGGCATGATGCACTCGCAGTTTGGTCTCGGCTGTTTGCTCGGCTGATCTTTGTTTTGTTATTTTGGACGCTAAAATAACTTCAGCTATATAAAGACCACCGTGGAGGAGTCTGCGAATCTAGCACGTTGCGTTTGCTGGGAAGTGATAAAGTTAATGAAGAAGCCAAGTGCTGGTATCCCTTTCGGCTAACGTTGTAAAGGCAGGGAGTCTGCAGCCGACCCCCATGCTCTCCAATCTGTTATCACTTCTCTGTGGCCACGGAGGCTACTGTGAGCAGTTCCACTTGGTGTTGAGGAATGTGATAAAGAGGGGAAACAACTAGTTTAAGAAAAGTCAGGGCACGGCCACAGTTAAAAAACAACAATATTTTCACATCTAAATGGATTTAGGGACACGCCACACTATATGCAGAGGGAGCAAGCAAACCTGGATTGTTTATTATTTATAGAGTTCTTTCAAAATTTTTTGTCTACGTTTTTGTGGGTCAGAAAAATACCAAGCTATATATAGCACTTTCCCCGAATTATCTGAGTCACATCCTCCTGTACTTCAGGCTTACCTCTTTCTTAAAAACCATTTAGTTTTATAAGTGGTTCACTGGAGTGACTTGTGTGTGAACTTGGACCAAGAATCTGTCTTGTTAAATTATGTTCTTCCTCCATGTTTCTTCTAATTAAAACGACAGCTACACAATTGATAGGTGTGTGCCTCCTCTGTTTGTGCCTAGTGTATGCGTGTATGCGTGTATGCGTGTATGCGTGTGTGCATGAGTGTAATGGCTAGAGGTTAATGCTGGGTGTCTTCCTCAATCACTCTCCTTCTCCCTTAACCATACAGACACTGACTCTCACACAAGCTCCCAGGATCTGCCAATCTCTGTGATCCCTGTCCTAGGTTACACATGGGCATGGCTGTGTCTTTTTTTTTACATGGGTTCTGAGGGTGTGAACTCAGGCCCCAGGGCTCGTGCGGCAGATACGTTAACAGTCGAGCTACGATGATGTCCATGTTTATTAGGCTCTGAAGTATGATGGTGCCCGGCGTCTTTGTGACACTGTCCAGAAGAGCTCCTGCGGCAATTCCGTCCTCCTCTCATCAGACTGCTCTGACCAGAGCAGGAGAGGTCTCCTGGGGCTCAGTTTCTCCCCTCTGTCCTGACAGCAGGGCTTTACCTTTCTACCCACCTCACTGTATTTCTAGGGCATCTAGTAACTCTATGTGAAAATGCTTGGTTCGATGTCTCTTTTGGGAATTCCTAGTCACCCTTTACCTAAAGAATATCTGCAAACCCAATAGGAACTCCCTTGTCCTATGTCAGCTATGTATCAGAGGCAGTGGCCTTCACACAGATGCTTGTAAAAAAGGCTCCAACAAGAAATGTCCATGCTGGGGGTAGAGTTCAGAGAGGTAAAGAGAAAAGAAAAGGAAGAAGGTTTGACTGATAATAACCCAGCATGTATAAAGTTAAACTGAGAATCCAATGTGTAAAAAGTTTACATGTTATCTTGATAAGAGACTTAAACCTTTAGAACAAAGTTAGTGTTCTCTTTGTCAGCGCGAGTTATAGTACTCTCTTCCAGAGCAATAAATGTATGAATTTGGAAAAGTTAATTATGAAGTAAGACAGGAAGGCAAAACACAATTTACAACTCTTGTAGGCAAACATTTAAGAACAGTTAGAAAGATTCTTAGCATGTTTTAACTTATGCAGGTTTTTTGTTTGTTTGTTTTTTACCTGGAATATGTCCCCGACAAGTATAAAAAAACTCTTTGCAATAATCTTTGCAGAGGAGCGGAAGTACGAGATCGCCATCCAGGACATCTCTTTCAGGTGAGCAGAACAGGCTCTGGGAATGTGGAGAGCAAGGCGCACACTTGATCTCCTCCAGTAACTTGCCACATTCTGTGTTGTTGGTGGCAGAAAAGATCTGAAAGCCGCAAATCAGAGATACATCCTGTTAGTCATGAGAAAAGTGAGCTTCGTCAGGTTTTCTTTCCCCTTTCAATCATGTGAGTAGAAAAGTCTACTTCAGAAAAAAAAAAAAAAAAAGAATGACTGTGTCATAGTATAGAGTCTTTGAAAAGGACAAACGTTATCTTTGAGGCCAGGGTTGGGAGACAAAGGTCAGAGAAGGACACATAGAAGCTGGTCTTGCCTTTGCAAACCCAAGTGTGTGAAGCTGTTCTCCTGCTGTTAAAATTAAGACGTTTATAGACTGTTGAATGTTTGATTCACTTTCTCTGCCCCAGGGCACATGCTGGTTGCTGTTTACCTTAAAAATCCTGTACCTTTATCTGACTGTGCCCTAAGTGTAATTTTAAAGACATGGCTTACTCGTGTCATTGGTGAAAAATCTATTCAATTCCTAAAGCCCCTCATACAACTTAAAACTCTACTTAGATATCATTTTGGTACATTTGTACTTGTTCCCAGTCTGACAGCAGTGCTAGGTACTGCCTTTCATGCTCTATAGAAATACCCAAAGCTGAACCAAATGGGCTCAAGATCCGTTTTTAATATTCATTATATCTAAGCCAGGAAAAACTTTCTAGCTAGCTCCTTAGGTATTTTATATGCATGAATACACTCAGAGTTTAGTGAACGTGTTTTTGTATAGTGGACATTGAATTTTTATGAAAAGAATACTCTTGCTATTATTCTTACAGTGATATGTCCTTTATTTCAGTAAGATCAGTTCAGAGACCTGATGATTTCTTGAGTTAATAACTTGTAGATGCAAGTCTTCGCATCGGTCTTCACTTGGAAACCTGGTTTGAAGATTCCTTCAATGGGTATGTGGGGAAATCAATCAGTGATTTCCCCACATACACACACAAAATGCTAGAGCATGTATGAATTTTACAGTGTTTTAATGTAGGCTTCTACTTAAGTATTTCTCTGGAATGGTGCATTAAAATTAAAAGTTTGAGATATTAGAAAATTGTTTAGTTTTTTAAATAATTATTTCTTTTTACAAGTTGAGCTAATTTGAATAAGTAATATAGCCTCTGTTTTTCTGGATTATAATATCACAAGGGTCATTAAAAAAAATAACAGGTCTAAAAGACAAGGTAATCTAAAAACAAATTGTAGTGAGAGTCTTCAACAGTCTGAAAGAGGCTGTTCCAGGTCATAAAAAAGCATGTATATGTTACAGCTACTTAGAGTTTTCAAAAGTTATTAATCATAGTTGCATTTACATTTTAATTTCTATCTGCTTGTTTAAGTGACAATTGCTTAAATGGTCCAAGTTTTGTAGAAGAAAACATACACCAGACACTTAGAATTTGCATTCCAGGAATGTTTTCAATGTCGTTTATTGTCCAGCCTGGAGACCTCACCAGATCTATTCAGTATGAATAGTGTACAGCTTGATTCTGCTTATTTTGCATATAGCAATCCTTCAGGGACCAAATAACTGCAGAGAGCTGAAGCCACCTCTTCTGCTGCCTGAAAACGAGGCTGTAATTACCCTTGCTTTTATGGAGACTATTTGTGCTTCTTCTTTTTTTTTTTTTTTTTTTTTTAATAGCTAACACAGAATGATCCCATGTCCTCTCCCAGCTGCTCTTCAGGAAGAAATTGCTTTTAGTGCCTAAAGAATTTTGTCTTTTACAATTTTTGGAATGTGTCCTGCCCACAAGATCCTTCATCAAAAGTTTCACAAATAGGGTTCAATAAATTATCTGAAATCAAGTAGAATATTATTCTTGTTAAGGTTGACGCTGCTCTGGCCCAGCAGGATGGTAACATTTTACTCCGTGTGCGGTCTGCAGTGTAAACACCTATTTGAAGATAGATAGAGCCATCATTCTGGCTTCGGTTTCAATGAACCAATAGTCTTACTGAAGTCAATTAAACTGACTCAGTCCAAGCAACAACACTGGTTTAGACAGATGAGTCCTGGTGTGTGTGCTGGCGGGGGGCAGTGACACCCCTTCTTTTCTTTTTTTTTTTCTCCACTCCAAAATGTCTATGCCAGACATACAGGTTCTTAACTTTATGCCTGACATTGCCATGAATTTTAAGAAGAAATTTAGGTTAATTTTCTGTTTCAGTTTTAAAAAGCCAAATACAAAGTCATCAAGTTATAGTGGTTTAGCTAAATACATTTTGGAAATGGTGTAAAGCTTGTAAACATGATTACAGCCAGCCTGGGAAGGGTGAGGCTGTGGCTGACAGATCTGTAACTTTTGGCAGCTCATCCTCCAATCTTTAGCCACATGAAAGTGAAATCTAGGGAAGAAAGGTAAGGTAAGTATTAGGGTGCAGAAGAAAGTACACAGCTACAGCTTATCAACAGAGAAATAAGTAGCAGAGACCCCCCCCATCATGTTCCTCTTTATTTATCAAGTAACTAAACAAAGACTGTAAAGAGGTGCCCACATGGGTTCCATGAAGGGATAAACAGAGAAAATACAGGACAGTATATTAAGATGTCGCCTTGAGATCACTTGGCCCACAGAAAGGCTATTTCTAAAAAGTCATATGCCTACAAGACTTCAGCTGTTGGGCAGAGCACACGCGCCTCTGGGCTATAGTGCTGGATTATGTCATTAAAGAGTTCAGTTTCAATTTTAGGCTAATATGTAAATAGATCATTGTACTAAGGCAGCTGTTAAAGGGACCCCAGGATGAGTTATTTGTTTAGTTGGATGTGTTCAACAATAGCCTTTGTCCCTGCAAGAGCCAGAGCAAACAAATGATTGTAAAAGGGCACACTTGAAAACAATTACTTTTCACCCATTCCTTGACAGCTTTGGCTGTGAAACCACCAAGGCAGAGAGAGGAGAGAGAGAGAGAGAGAGAGAGAGAGAGAGAGAGAGAGAGGCTGTTTCTCTGTGACTACAAGTTAAGTTTTAGAAATGAGGTATTTTAGTGGGCTGTAGATTCAGTTTAGCTAATGAGAATTAGATCCCTTTAGCATGCTGTATTTAGGATCTGCAGCAATTTTGCTAAGACAACATACCGCATGAAATTTTGGCATCTCTTATGTGTTATCATAGTTAACAATCTAATTATATTACATGACATTATTAAAACCTACAAGGAACTCAACTATAAGAACATAGCATGGAGTCTGGGAAACTGAACTAAATGTTCGTTACTGAAGAAAGTTTGTTAGCCTAGCAACTGGATTTAACTGCTTAGCTGACCACATTCAATCTTCTGAGTAGTTAGTTGCTCACTATCCATTTGTCTTAGAAATTTCTCCCCTGAGAAAAAGCTACAGTAGTACTTTCCTTGAAAAATTGAAGAAATGCAAAAATTTTTCCTGGGATTTTTTTTTAACAACAACAACAACAATAAATGTCTCATTCAAATAACCACCATCTCTCTTGTATACACATTTATAAAATAATATCCTAACATATAATATGGGAAGGCTACGGGGAAAGGGGAAACACCAATGTTTATTGTAAAATAACGTGTTTTTAAAACTTATTAAAATTTGGGAACGAAGGTCAAGAATACTTGGGCATGGCTGTACCAAGTCTCTGCCTTGAACAATCTGAGTATTGTTTATAAACCACTTGCACTAGAGCAGCACAGCTGAATCCAACTTGGTTCACACATTTTCCCAATGAATCAGAGTTTGGTGGAGAGTGGAAGAGCTCAGACAGGATCATGCACAGCTCACATGGCAGACCTCTCCTAAATAATTATTTTTCTTAAGTTTTTCTAATGTAACCTCCGTAAGGATTATAATCTCCCCTCCATCTGCCCCCTTGTCCCTTTTCCACACCATAGTTGGTTCAGAACAAAGTTTGCATTCCACATGTTTCTGGAAGAGGTCAGTATTGCAAGGGTCTCTGGATCCTTGCTCTGGTCAGCATACAGTACACACAGGGAGACTGCACGGCCAGGAAATATTTCCACACCTTTCTCTGAGTTTCCCCCTTGGGGATGGGGTGGGGACTTCTGGAGAAGCCTTTAAGATGCTCGGTCTGAGATGTTTCTGTAGCTTCATTCAATTAGGAGGCTGGGGCTTAATGACATTGTTGTGAATAAAATGCTGGCATATCTGTCGCCCCATCTCACACTACTGCTGCATATGGTAAGAATAAAGAGTGAGCTGCAGCTGAAACCCACGGCAAGACAGCTCTCACTCATCTGGGAATAGAACGAGTCGGACAAACGCTCCCTCAAAAGGCATGAACATTTGGACAGAGCTGGGGACTGAAAGAGAATGATGTTCTCTAGTTTCACCCATTAGTGAACCAACTAACAAATACAATGGTGGTGTTGTTATTCTTTGGCCATAAGCAACAGGACGCTGTGTGTGGGCAGCAGTTTAGTGGGGAGGAGGATAAGTCGACCCCTTTTTGTCCTATTGATTTTTTTCCTATTTGCATGACTTGAGCAAATTAAATGATGCAATATGGCTTTTTGTTACAAAACAAAGTGAGAGGTACCACCCAGACACATATGTTGATTCGAAGGAGCTGTTTACATGATAATAGGGTGAAATCTACCGTGAACTGAGCATAAAAATTAGATTCAGCCTGGGCATTTTTTTTTTTTTTAATGCCTGGGCCAGCAAGAGTGGAGCACAAGTTTTCCGAGAGTCTCTCAGACCTTGACAACTGCAGGGTTGTAACAGAGGAATTCTTAATTAAACCTAAGAAGGGCAAAGAGAGAGGGAGCAAAAACATCTGACTGTCCCCCTGCCCCCACCCCGCGCAGTGATGGTTAATGACAGGATCCCACGGACAGCACACAGCACAGTATCCCACGAGAAAAATCTGGTACAGAAATCAAGACCAACGATGTCTTGCACTGGGCAGACCCTTCTTGACTAAACTAATCAACGCATGGGAAGTGCATATGTCATCACTCATAAAAATGAGTTTCCAGACAAGATAGTCCTAGACAACGCAATACCTGTGAAAGCCTGGATTTACAATATTACAACAAGACAGAGAAACCTTCAAGTAAGAGGCTCCAGCAAAACCTCAGAGTTCTTAAGGAACCCTTCCTCTGGTTTAACCATTGTCATGCAAGCTAGACCCTTCAGCCTGGGCTTGGGCTGCTAAACCAACAGCGCCCGCCTCGACAGCCTTTAGAATTCAATCCGCTTACTAGTTGGAGCACGTGGGGAAAACTGAACAAATCTTTTTCCCCCCCAGAAAAATAAACCGGAAACCACAGCCACCCTAATTTACAGTTCCACCTCACTAAGTGCTCTATTTGATCCAAAATACACTATTAATTCCCATTCTTTTAAAATATTGACCCAGCCCAGGACGCGGGTACCACAGAAACATCTCTCTCTGCAGATAGGCAAGTTTCACCAGCATCCCCACCACGGACTCCAGAGAGGAAGGGCCATCTGCACACCACTGAGAAAACGCGCCCGGACCACTTAATCACGTTAAGAAAAAGTTATCAGAACTTCCAAATAAGTTGAGCCTCTCTTGCCGCTATCAGCATCTCAGCAAGGCGCATCTGCGGGGCCGGGGAGTGCCTACCTTGTTCTCCAGACGCCCCAAGCCGCGGCTGTCACTCTGCAGGCAGCAGGATACCCGTGGGTAGAAGCCACCGCACAGGACCTCTCCGCTCAGCAGCTCCAGCTGCGACATCATCCGCCGGTCTCGCCTTTTCAGGCGCTTGGGGGGATTCCCATTCAGGCACCTTCTCCTCCTCGCTCCGCTCCCTTCGCTCCTTTCCCCAAACTTGGCATCCCCTTCAAAGAAGCCCAGAGCGACGGCCAACAGTAGCAGCTTAAAGGAGAGCATCTTCAGCATCGTCTGCCGGGAGCGGCGAGGGCAGGGCGCGGGAGGATGGGGGGCGGGGGGCGGGAAGGCCGCTGCCCAGCAGGGGCACTAGGGCGCAGCTCCAGGAGAGGGCTGCGGGGCGGCGGGACGCTCCGAGGCCGAGGGAGGTGGCGGGGAGAAGGATGTGGAGCTATGCAACTTTGCCTTAGGGCGGCGGGAGCGGCGAGACGGAGCGCGGTGACACCGCCCGCGGCCAGCGTCAGTTGGGTTAGGGGCTTTCCGCGGCGGCTGGGAAGTGGGAGGAGAGGGAGTTGGAAGAGGAGGAGGAAGGAGAGCAGAGACAGCCGTAGAACCCCGCTCGCCCGCTAAGTGGGGGTTGCTTGAGTGGGACAGCAGCGGGAACCGACAGGGCGGCGGGCCGGGCGGAGGCAGGGCGGGCGCTGGGCTCCGAGGATGCTGAGGTCTCCTCTGCCGGCGGCTGCAGCTTCTCACGCAGCCTCTCATGTTTCGCTCCCTCTTTTCTTCTTCTTTTTAACTAGCGCGCGGGGAGGTGCTGCCACCGCGCGCCCCTTGACGTCACCGGCGCCCGCGCGCCCCCGCCCGGGGTGGGGGAGAGGGGAGGGGGCCCCCGGCGGAGGTGGGGCGGGGGCGGAGGAGGGCGGGGAGGGGGCCGGCAGCGCCCCGGAGCCAGCCCCCGGGCTCGGAACCTCCCGGGACGCCGCCGCGCGGGGGTGGGGGTGGCACGGCCGCGGTGCCCAGCCTGGGGTGAAAGTGCCGGGCTCCCACACCGCGTGTGAGTAAGAGGGGACCGCGGGAGGTGATAGGGAGGGGCGGTTCCCTGGCTTTGCCCACGCTCCTCCGGTCTAGTTCCCTAGCCCGGGGAGGAACGGACCCCGGGCTGCAGCCGGTGCTGGGAGCTCGTGGGTGCCTTTTCCTCTCTGGCGTGGACAAATGCCGCTGGTCTCCAGCGAGCCTCGAGACGTAGAGAGAGAACCCAGATGCTGCGAGGTTTTGCGTAGGCTGAGGTGGTTTGGAGACGTCTGAAAGGGCCACCCACAGGTCCTTGCTGAAGTTCCTGGAGCAACTGCAGCGGCGGGTATCACAGAGCAGGCTGAACCTGGTGCTTCTCCGGGGGTATGCGGGCTGGACCTAGGCAAGATGCCCCAAAGGGGCCACCTGTAACCCCAGACTAAGTCCTCTGGGAGACACCTGTGGAGATCTCAAGCTAGCTGTTCAGTAGGCATTTGTAAAGTACTTGCGTGCACAAACTTTCTGGTATGCAAATACAGGGGAGGAGGAATTTAGTCTCCAAAGAGCAAAAGCACAAGCCCCACTTAGTAGCTCCGTGTGTACAAATAAATTTACGTTTCCCCTAACTGGACAAGTTCTGCCTAGAGCGTTTTGAGAAAGGAGTTGACATTATCAAGAGCTGTGATTTCATGTTTACCGGAGCCCTGCAAGTCCGCTCTGGGACATGCCTCCCAGGAGCTGCACACAGAACATGATTTTTGTCTATTTGGGAACTTAACGGGGAAGCCTATTTCCTGGTGGATGGCTTTTGATGAGGGGATAAGGCTGTTTTTCCCATTTTGGCAATAGAGGAATGTTCACCATATTTGGACAAAGATTTCACCAGGCTCCCATGAAAGTTGGTGGTGATTGAGTCTGGAAACTAATTACTTTTAAAGTGGTATCAGAGGCTTGGTGAGCCTTGTCCCTTTCAGTCCCTGGGTTCTGAATTACATTTTATGTGTGAAGTTAGGGTTTTTAAGCAACAGGAGTGACCTGTTAGAAGAAACCTAAGGCCTGCTGACACATTTGGCCTCAGATAAAGCAAATGCCCGGGAGACAGACCTAACACTTTCCCATAGAATGCCATAGTCTAACGTGTACAGCTTATGGAGAAAACCACTCGGCTTCCCATGTGCTTCATCCAACAGTCCTCCTGCTTAGAAGTCTTTGACCATCAAATAAATCACAGTAAGGACTTTAAGATGTTAAAAGCTCTCACTTCCGTAGTTCTTGAGAGGAGTTCTGTTGAGATCAAGCCACTGGCATGGTCCCAGGTAACTCAGACCTCAGAACCCCGTCTACAACGCATTTAGGCTTTATTACTAATCCTAGTTTAACGTCTTTTCCTAAAGTGAAGATTCTTCTCAAGTCATCTTAGTCGTTCACGTTCCCACTTTTAAGCCATAAACTCATGTCAATAGCGTTGGGTCAGGCCTTCCTGTGTACTTCTGTGCTGTGTGCTTCCAGACCAAGGGCATCTGGAGCGAACTATTACTCGATTTTACAAAATTATGCTTCTGTTATAAGCTCTGATCCTAAGGGTAAAGAGGCAGAGCATTCATATGTGATCTAAAGGAGACAAGCTTATTTCCTTCTTTTCGACTTGGGACAATTGCGTGCTGTAGGCTGGCCTTATGCTTTAAGGATGACCTTGAACTATGACTGATTCTTCTGCACCCACCTCCTTTGTGTCAGGATTGCAAATGAGGACCTTCCTGCCTATGTGAGGGACTGCTCAGAATAAAATTCCAGGGCTTCCCAAGGCCCAGGGTAGAACCAAATGTGACTGAATGAATGACTGAATGAAAGGATGACTGAATGAATGAATAGATAGATAAGTGAATATCAGTGAAATGATTCCTAATGATGTTCTGCTCTACTCATAGATGGATGCCTAGTCCAGTCATCATCAAAGAGGCTGCCTCAGGCAGCTGATGGGAGCAAATACAGAGACGCCACAGAGACCCCACAGCCAGTCATTAGGTGGAGAGAAGACCCAGGTTGAAGCTGTCCATTGGGTCTCTCCCGTTGGGTCCCTCCCCTCAGAGTGTGGAAGTTCAGGGAACCCACTGAACCCTTGGAAGAGGGGTAGGAGGAATTGTGGGAGCAAGAGGGGTCAAGGAAAGCTGGGAGCATGGCCTGAGGCGTCGACTGAGGAAGTCTCATGACGGCTCCCAGAACCAGAAACGGTGACCACAAAGCAGGTTTGGGTCTGAGCTGGGTCTTCTGCATGGATGTTGTGTTTGTTGGATTGTTGTTTTGGGGGAACCCCTGACAGTGGGAGTTGGGGTGTCTCTGACTCTTTCGCCTGCTCTTGGGAGCCTTTTACTTCCACTGGGTTGCCGAGTGTAGCCTCGCCTTGACATGATGGTCTTATTGTAGCTTGCTGTACTCTGGGAGGCTTGCTTTTTTTCTGAGGAGCACAAGGGTGGAGAGGGAGGGTAGAAGAGGAGGATCTGGGGGAGAGGAGAGTGGAACTAGAAGGAGGGCACTGTATGAAAGAAGAATAAATAAAAATTTAAAGAATCCCAAAGCTTTATACATGCAAAGCAAACACCCTCCCAACTGAGCTACATCACTTCTTTGTTCTGTCTTGACACATGCAACCAGAAATTATCCGTGCACAATATATGAAAGGCAAGTAATCAGATCCCTCATGGGACCCCAAGTTTATTCCTCTGCCACTGACAGAATTTCGAAATAGTCACTGACTCCTGTTTTACAGGTGGACTAAATTCTGATTTTTCTCTCCTCCAGACGCAACTTTTCCCACAGCAGATGAACCATCTAATTTGTTAGGAATCAAGCATCAACACTTCGGTGTTTCCTAAAAAAGCCTCCTCAGAGGCTGCAACAGGCCAGCAGAGCCTTTGCACACCTGGACAGAATCAGAAGGGTCGTTTTCCAGCCATTATACCTTGTTTACGAAGCATGTACATACTGCATTTATCTTCGTCCATGCATTGTTGGTGACTGTAAGAAACTTTATCATGTGTGAATGAGCTATACGTACCAGATCCAGGAATTAGACATCTCTCTTTTTGATCACCCCAGCTGAGTCCAATTTGCTCTTATGTTACTGTGACCAACTCGCAATAAATCTTACCTACTGGCCATCTTCCTTGAGTTGATACTTTCTGAAAGCTTTGAATGAGTTAGAAAAAAATCTTTTTATTGTCAACAGGGGGAACAGACATTTGAGTGTACACCCATTGTGAAGAATTTTAGACCTCGTCTTTTCAAGTTAAATGACGGACTGCCGTATGACTCCATAGAGGGAGAGAAAGACCACATATTATCTAACAATTGTAGACTGGCCATAGTTCAGGGAGAGTGACCGGCACAGTGGCAGGATAGCTGGCTGTCTTTATCTCTGGTTATTTAACCTTCCTTGTTGAAGTTAGTACTTGGGCCAGCAAGATGGCTTTGTGGATAGAGGCACTTGCCCCAAGCCTGATAATTTGAGTTTGATCCCCGAGACTTGAATGATGGAAGGAGAAAACCAGCTCCCATAACTTGTCCTCTGATGTTCTACATACATCATGACATCCATTGGCATGTGTGTGAGTGCTCCTCCCTCAAATATTCAAATAAGTACCTGTGTTCAAGACTCTACTCTAGGCACTGGAAACACTGTTTAAAACTTGAGTGGAACTTCCTCTAATGGCAGAGGCAGATAACTTCTAGATATAGATTATATCAGATGTCCAAGATTGACAGAGGGAAAAGAGATGATAGGGAAGGAAGGCACAGGCCTTTAAAGGAATGGCTGTTATGAAGATTAGAGCAGTGAGCTGTGTATATGCAGAGCATAAGGAACAGGAAAGCAAACTGGATGAAGTAGGCAAGATGGGGATGTCCAGGGATTAGCAACAAGGCTCAGCTCTCAACAGTGGACACAAGAGAGTGACAGAAAATGACAAGAATGGTGATTTCTTGAAGCATCCAGGTTCCAGGTTGTATGGGATCTTTGGTTCTCCTTTGCTTAATGAGATGCCTCTCCCATGGTAGGCACACTCTAACGCTGAACTATCCACCCTGCTCTAGGCAGATGTCTTTTCAGAAACAAACATCTGGCTACTTTGACAGAGTGAATTAAAAATGTGGAATTGAGTAAATACGTATTGGAGAACTGGAAACACATAAAGGGCCATGGAAGGAAAGGAACTTGTGACTGGAGTGAAATGGGGAGGCAGAGGAGAGCTTGGAGCTGTGGGGACAGTACTGACCCCTCCAAGGTGGTGAAACGGATTATGGGAATACTGTCAAAAGGCTGGAGACTAGACATTTGATCCTGCCCAGAAGAATGCCTTCCTTAATGCTGCTGCAATGCCCCCCCCCCCCCCCCCCCCCCAACCACCCAAATGTGCTGTCTCAGCTCTGGGGCTAGAAATCCCTCACTGATCTGATGATCAGGACTGGTTTCTTCTAACCCTCTAGACCTCTCTTCTAGCTTCTGGTAACTGGCATCACCCTTTCCTTGGTTTGCAGGTAGTGAGCCCTTGTGTCTTGCTTGTGGATATGTTGTTTTTATGCAAATTTCTTCATCTTACATGAATATTAATTAAGTTACTGTCAATCCTAATAACCACGTCTTAATTTTCTGTGAAGATGCTATTTCCAAGTAGGTGAATTTTATGGATACTGACAAGGCTTCATGATCCTCTGGGAGTTTTTTTGTTTTTGTTTTTGTTTGTTTGTTTTTGAGTTCTTTGTAAATTCTAGCTACAGGCTCTCTATAAAATGTATAGCTGATAAACCAGAAAATGTGGTATATTTACACAATGGAATATTATTCAGCTGTTAAGAAAAAGGAAGTCATGAAATTTGCAGATAAATGGAGAGAGCTGGAAACAAACACCCTGAGTGAGGTAATCCAGACCCAGAAAGACAAATGCTAAAAGTTATCTTTCATCTGTGGATGCTAGCTTTAAATCTTCAGATATGTCTGTTTCATTTGGAATACCACAGGAGTCAGGAAATTAACAAAGGGTCATGGTGTGAGAACCTTCAAGGGAGGAAAGAAAACTCAGTGGCATAAAAGGTTAAGGGCAGTAACATAATAGAAAGGGTTAAGCTAGGGTTGGGGATAGGAGGCCAGGGTAGATAAAGAAATGCATGGAGGGATTGACAACACTGAAAATCTTTTGAAGGAGTCATGTGGAAACCTATTACTGTAGAAGATCCCTACAATATATGCATATGGAAAAATAAAAAGAGTTAAAATAAGCCAGGCATGGTGACACATGCCTTTAATCCCAGCACTGGGGGAGGGGAGTGCAGAGGCAGGAGGATCTCTGTGAGTTCAAGGCCAGTCTGATTTACAAAAGAGTCCAGGACAGCCAAGGCTACACAGAAAAACCCTGTCTTGAAAAGCCAAAACCAAAACCAAAAAAAAAAAAAAAAAAAAAAAGGTTAAGTGAAGTTAATCTGTAACGTGGTGATAATGCTCATACCATGTTCCACAGACTGACAAAAGTCCAGTGTCAGGAACGGGTTACATCCAATAACTGGCCAATGAGATCCCATAGATGCCTCCAAACATTACAGTGTAATGCAATGGCTTTTTGTTTTGTTTGTTTGGTTTGGTTTTTTGAGACAGAGTTTCTCTGTGTAACCTTGCTTGTCCTAAACTCACTAGTAGATCAGACTGACCTCAAACTCACACGGATCGGCGTGCATCTGCCTCCCTGAGAGCTGCAATTACAGGCATGTGCCGCCTCACCCAGCCGTATTCCAGTGTTATTGGTGACCCACCAAAACTTTACTCTAAGACCCTATTGCTGAAGATGCCATACACTTGTATCGTGGAAAAGGAGAAATCAAGTTAGTACTCACCTGGAAGCTGCATCCCTATTGGCTACCTTTCCTAGATGGGATATTGCTGCCCACACTACTACAGGAGAAAACTAAACATCATGCACTCTAATGTGATCCTTGAGAACTACGATAATGATTGGCCTGGCAAGACATGCACATTGGTACAGTAGTGACACAAACATTGGGGAAGTAACCAATCACTTTCTGATTTGGACTTAAGTCCTAATACACAAGAACCATTATCAGGGTAAGAGTCTGTAGCTAGACAGGTCATATAGGCCCAGAGGAGAACCCACCATTATAATTCTGCTAAAGAGATATAGTGTTAAACTAACTCCTAATGACTCACTGTTCTCCCTACACATTAATGCACCTCTTAGTCTTCCCCAGAAGAGCTTCTGTATGCAGCGGATGGTGAATAACAGATACTCACAACCGGGAAAGGTGCAGAGAATAAAGAACTATGGGATGTTTGTTCTCAAATGGGGCATCTATATCATACTTCTACCTTCCAAGGCTCAGGAATCATTCAAGAATAGGAATGATTGTAAGAGCCAGAGATGGTGAATGACCAGAAGGAAACAACGTTTTTCAGACAGAAGGGTGTGTGTGCATATGAGCTCACAGCAGTTGTGACAGCACAAGACCTGCTCAAGAGCAAGTCAGACAATCCCAGCATGGAGAGGAGAGGTGGCACAAAGTCCCAGCTCTAGCTAAGAAGATGTTGGCAAATGATAGCTGCTGGGACAGAGAGAGAGGAGAGAGAGAGGACAGAGACAGAGATTTATTTAAAGTCCATCATACTACAGTGGAAAAGTCACACAGCCAAGGATAAATACACAGCGAAACACAGTTGAGTGAGTAGGAAACCAGGATGAATATGGAAGGAGTTGAGGAAGGAAGATGAATATGATCAAAACACATTTCATGACCCTTCAGAGAGCTAATAAAGATGGGGGGAACCTTTGGAAGAAGCAATTCTTTGAGTAATAAACTAAGCTATAGTCACAATTGCATGACGGAAACAGGACTAGCAAGCTCAGAGGAGAGAGCTTGTCCTTCCCTCTTTCTTTGGTCTCTGGCTTGTAGAAATTTTTATAATTTAGGCAATTATTACCGCTTTGGCCACATCCATTGATTTTGAAATAATAAGATTTCTTTTTCATTTCATTCAAAATATTTTCAACTTCCCCTCCCTGTCCCAGACACTTCCCAAGCTCTTTGAAATGTAAGTTACTGAAAACTGTGTGATTTAATTTCCAAATACTTAGGGTTTTTATTATTATTATCATTATTATTCCTGATGACTTTGTTCTAACTCGATCTTATTGTTGTCACAGTATATTCAAAACAAATTGAATTTGCAAATGTTAGAGTCTTTTCCATGGGCAGGAAAATGTTCTATCTTGGTAAACATTCTGTGTACAACGGAAGAGAATACATATTCTCTTGTGGAGAGGTATGTACTTCAACTATGCCCGCTTGGTAGATCATTTTTTAAATCTCTTTCCTTATTGGTCTTATTTGTTTTGTCAATTCTTACAGGAGTCATACTGACATGTAAAGCCCAGAGTTCCCTGCTCCCACTTGCAGATCATACCAAGTTTTTTTTTTTTTTTTTTTTTTTGGTATTGTTTGAAGCTCTGTGCTTATTTTGCATAGTGATGACTTATCTCTTGAATGGACACTTTGACCGTTATGAAATCCCTTCCTTTAACCCCAGTAAGGATTGTTTTTGCTTGTCATTAACATGAAGAATCTTTCCCCATCCATTTGCTTATTATTTTTGTGTACTTATTAAAAACTTACTGCAAGATGCATAGGGTTGGGTTTTGTGTATTTTTTCCCAATGTGGTAACCTATGATTCTCAGTTGAGATGGCTAAATCCTTTGTATTCAAAGTAACCATTGAGACAGTGGGTTCAGAAACTCTTTACTATTTGTTTTCTACTTGTTTATCTGTTTGTTTCTCTTTTACTTTTTCACATTTTAGATCATTTAATATTTTTATTATGCTCATTTGTCTCTGTTGCTGGCTTATTCTTACCTTTTACTTTTCTAGTGGCTACTTTGGGGCTTAACTTACCACAATGTGTCTTCATTTGCTATGGCACCACTCTAGTACAGAATCTTAAAAGGACAAACATGTGTCCTTTGTAATCTGTGGAGGGCTGGGTTCCAGAACACTTGCAGATACCAGAACTGTGCGTGCCTAAACCCACTTTATAAAGCAGCTTCTACATATGGCCTGAAACATTGCTCCATACACTTCCACTCACCTCTAGATTGCTAACCTACTTCTCACAGTGGAAAGGCTGTGTGGGTAGCTGCCATCCTTAGCTCTTAGGGAATAAGGACACGTTCAGAACAGATATGATCACTTTGTAACATCTTGGATGTACAGTTGGTGGAGTCTTCAGATACAGAACCCAAGGAGCCAAACCACACATGGAAAAAAGACAGCATCTTCAGCAAACGGTGCTGGTCTAACTGGATGTCTACATGTAGAAAATGCAAATAGAGCCATATTTATCACCCTGCACTAAAGTCCAAGTGGATCTAAGACCTTAACATAAAATCAGACACTAAATCAGTTAGAAGAAAAAGTGGGGAAGAGCCTTGATCTCATTGGCACAGGCAATAACTTGCTGAACAGAACACCAACAGATCAAGCTCTAAGATCAACAATAATAAATGCAGCCTCATGATATGGAAGAGCTTCTGTAAAGCAAAGGACACTGTCAGCAGAACAAAATGACAGTCTACAGACAGGGAAAGGATCTTCACCAACCCTATATCTGACAGAGGGCTGATATCCAAAATATATAAAGAACTCAAGAAGTTAAACTCCAACAAACCAAACAATCCAGTTACAAAACAGGGTACAAAACCAACAGAGGAATATCGAATGGTAGAGAAACATTTAAAGAAATGTTCAACACCCTTAGCCATCAAGGAAACACAAATCAAAATGACTCTGAGATTCCATCAAAATGGCTAAGATCAACAACTCAAGTGACGGCACGTGCTGGCAAGGACGTGGAGAAAGGGGAGCCCTCCTCCATTGCTGTGGGAGCCTCGGGATCCAAACGGTCAGCTTCACACCATCCCCTACCCCTGTGCGCGTACCTTATATAGGATGGGATTACGATTTTTCTTTTCTTTTCCCGCTATAGTTTTTGTAAATTGTGTTAATGTTTTATTAAGTTAACATGAATGCTTTCACGTATTCTTATGGCACATCTGGATTCCTCCTCAATGTGGTTTCCTCCTGTTTGAAGGCACATGGCTGTACCTCTTATAATAGGAGTTGGAAAGCATTTACCTCATTTTCATCTTTTATATGGCAAGAATTGTTTTTGTCGTGCTGTTCCTTGTGAGGTGCTGTTCTCCAGGTCTAGAGCTTTAGGGTGACAGCTGTTGTCTGATTTTGCTCTCTTTTCTTTTAGACAGGCCCAGACACAGGTGGGTTGGACTTACAGTTTGTTTTATTTTACTTTATGGGGTCATGAAATGGACACTCAGGAAAACCTTTACTTTCAATTATTGAGACTTATCTTTCCCTGCGAATACGAGGCGGGGGGGGGGGGCATGGCACTTATGATGCTGGGTAGCTGGTGTGTGCCCAGGCAGGAGATCTGGGGAAAACAGCCAATCCTGTGTGCCAGCCATGTGGGTTGGGTTAGGTGTTTTCTGGGTGAGGTGAATGGGATGCATTTTGGATTTCCTACATAGCTTCTACAGTCTTGAAAATCTACAACTGCAAAGATGACTTTTGTGTCTTGTGCACTGGTTCTACAACATAAGCTAGAGTTCAGGCTCTTTACTGAGTTCTCTTTTTTTTCTGGTATAGTTTATTAGAATGTAAATTGAGGGGCACCTGGACACCTATAAGACACCTCTCCTGTCTTCCTTCCCAAATATTTGCTGCCCTAGAAATAGCTTTCTTATTTTACAATTTCTTTCCTCAGGTTCTTTCTTTCAGGCCCACTTTATCAGTAGTTTTAAGACATTTAATCCCATTATTCCTTCTGTAGCCCTTGCTCTGTTAGTTTAGAAAATTCTATGACTTTCTGTTTGAAAGTCATTAATTCTTTAGTGTCTAAACAACTGGTTATTCTATCCTGGGCTCCCAATCCCCCCCCTTTTTTTTTCTTTTTATCAAGCTCGAATTTTTACCTCTAAAATTTTGACTGGGATTTACAATGTCTTTCTGGTTAGTGTTTCTTATATATTTGTAAACATTCTTATCATACAGGAAATACAGTTGAGATAATTTTAATGTTCTATGTGCCAATTCTTTCATATGTGGGACTTCTTGGGCGGTTCTTGCATTAATTTGATTTTTTTCATTATTACATAAGTAGTTTCTTTTTCCTGTTTGCTTACAGGACCAGTAGAGATTTTTTAATTAGATTCAGAAGGGACTGTGGTGGGGCTCGGAAGGTACAGACACCTGCTGTCATGCCCAGCAACCTAAGTGAGATCCCCAGGCCACCCATGCTGGAACTGTCCGCTCAGCTGCGCCCTGACCTCTACCCTAACCCTGGGGGAGCCGTGCACTTCTAACCATCAGTCCAGAAACTCAGGAGCTGTGTTCATTTTCTTTTAAAAGATGCGTGTGCGCATGTGTGTATTCGTGTGTGTGTGAGGGCTGTGTGTTCGCATGCATGTAATGGTGCACGTGTAGAGGTCAGACAGCAAATTTTGGGTGTCAAGTTTCTCCTTCTATGATGTATGTCCTGGCAACCAACTCCGGTTGTCAGGCTTAGCAAAACATGCCTTCGCTGCCTCAGCCATCTTGTCTGGACCTTTGATTTGAATTTTTGCAAGATCCCTTCATAGCGGGCTCCTGTTCTGCCAGGAGACAAAGCGCATGACAGTTTCCGTTTTTGCAATGGTGAGATGTCTTTTTTCCGCAGCTTTGCTGTTACGCTTATTCACTCACTGAAAAGAATTCCTTTGAACGTTCACGCAGCGCTTTAACAGCTGCCGATGATCACGACCCACATACATATTTGGGGAGTGCTTATTTACCTATTTATTACACGTGTGTTCTCAAGTGTGTACAGACATGTATGCGAACATGCATGCATACGTGTGCCCAGGTGTGTAGACCACAGGCCGGCCTCCAGTGCCAGTCTTCAGGAGAGCCGTCCGCCTGGCTCTTTTGAAGCAGAGTCTGTCTCCAGGACGCAGGCTGGCCAGCTGGCTGGCCAGGGCGCTCCACGGTGTATCTGTTCCTCCGCCGGTTCTTGGGCTGCACGCTCCCGCCACCACACTTGGCATTTTCTGTGGGATGTGGAGACCAAATGCACATCCCTGTGCTCAGTTAGCTGGAACTCCGTGGCTTAGCTAGCCACCAACCCGGACTATCATATCATATCATATCATATCATATCATATCATATCATATCATA
>NW_026590809.1:2541706-2546195 GCF_907164565.1 Psammomys obesus | reverse complement strand
TATCATATCATATCATATCATATCATATCATATCATATCATATCATATCATATCATACAACTTCTTACCTTCTCCACGCTTGCGGTCTCTTTCCTCAGCTCTACTCCATATCCATGGCAACTAAATTAATCCCTGCACATGTCAAACCATTTCATGAGACTCCTTTCATTTAATTCTTCAGTGGATTTTTATTCCAAATAAAATTCGAATTCCATAGGAAAATACGAGCATTTATCATCTGCTCTCTGCTGACATGTCTGTTCCCTGTTCTACATTTATAGTGTTTGAAATTTTCTCAAATCGAATATTTACAGCAGGGAAGTTGCAAATATTGGTTGTACATTTGTGGGAGCCGAAGAATGAAGATAGACAGGCACATTTATTTTAATGAGCCAGAAATTTTTATCTGTTCATTTCTTGCATTTTGAAGTACTCTTTGGGGACATCTTTGGCCTGAGGTTCTTTGCCGTAGTCCTTAACACTGCACAACTGGAGCCAACCATTTTCTGTGGCGTCCCTTCTCAATCAAGTTTTGAGGCCTGCCAATCCCACGGTTTCTTTTTGTCATCGCCATTAACAAGGTTGATTGATTTGGTGCTCAACCCCGAGTACCTCAGCTTACCTGACGAGCCTAGGCCCATCGCAGTTGAATGCAAGCACGGAGACGGCTTCGCTGGTCTAAGGCGCTGGCGGTTTCACATACGCCTCGCCTCGGGGGTGAGGACGGTGTTCCGCAGCTCTTCTAAGCAGCACCGGCATGGGTTACAGCACCAGCAGCGATGCCTTCCTCGGCCCTGGTGGTGGCCCAGCTTCGCCTCTGTGGCAGGGGAAAAGTCAGGCACTTTTTTATTTTATTTTATTTTATTTTACACGAAGTAACAGCAAACGGGCCATAAAGAAGACATTGACTACATCAGCAAAGGAAATGTGGCATGTTCGGGTTTAAGGACAAGCACACTGAGAGGGATGAAGAAATTGGGAGCAAGAGCTACTTTAAAATGCATCCTTTATAAATTTTCCCAAGTTGCACACTGATCCGCTGGCTTTACCGTCTTCAAGCTTCATCCCATGCCACTTTCTCTCAACGTGACTTTGTAGATGTAAACGGATGCTTTTAATTCACACAGACTGTAACTGCAGTTCTCTAATTGACCAGTTTAAATTCTATTCCATTTATATTGAATTCAACTGCAAAAAAGTACTGATGCATGAGAAGCCTGTTGGCAGCCGGCAGCCGCGTGAGCGCTTGCGCCGATTGCTGGCTTACCGAGCTCCTGGGTCGGTCCCCAGGAGTGAATCATGACGCCGCTGCAAGAGCAGTGGCCTGCCACTTCTCACCACTGCCGTCACCTCCGTTGTCCCTCCAGCCCTACGTCTTACATGCTTTTGAGTCTCCCACACTCTGCTGATGCCCGGCTGAACTGACTCGCTGTGCACGTTGATTGACTGTCGACAAACACTTGACCCCTTCTGTAAGACTTACAGTCTGTCATCTTCCTTGGGTGGCTGCAGGCCACATCTCTTACACCAGTGTCCGGTCAGTTAACGCTAAGTGAAATGAAGTGCCTGATTGGGAGATAGTGACTTAAGCCGTGGTTTTTATAGCACATGTGAGAGGTTTCTCTGTAGTAAGGTCAATCGCCTACGATCCCTCAACTAGCCATGGTGCTGTAATTTGCTAATACAGTTTCCTTCATCTGCTGCAATTGGAAGGGTGAGCTAATGGCACCAGAGGCTGTGGAGAAGTGGCTCTTAATTATGAAATAATGAAAACCAGTCTACATCATGAAATCACCTCACAAACAGAGTGATTGAAACTGAGATGATTCGGTAATTAATGATTGCATCAATTAAATGAACTCAATTTGTATCTTAGCCCTACATATACAATGTGAAAAGATAGAATACCTTAACTATGGAGACAATTACTAAAATATGGAAGACGTACGTGCTAAGCTCTGAGAACTGAAGCCCACACAGCTATCAAGTTAATCCATTTTGTACGCTCTAGGTGTTTTGGAAACTAAGCATTAGTTTCCTGGCTGTGACTCCTATCAAGACCACCCTGCAGCTAAATTTAATTCCTCAATGGATATCTATTTGTCATTTAATGAAATGTGGAGCTAAACCCTTGAGACAAAATACGTAAATGGACATTTAACCTTTGATTGGTGAAAACACGTTTCATGTGAGGATGTTTTAAATTAAATATGAATGTAAAAAATATTAGGATTTGTATATTCAAAATAGGCTACCTTAATCAAGATACACAGTTTATCCTTTAAGATCTTAAGCTGTGTATAATTTTGATAATTAGACAACCTAGCAAAACATTTTTTTGAAAACATAAAAGATAAGTATATTCTAAATGTGTAGGAATCAAACCTAAGTATATGATAAAAATATTTAAATGTCAAAAAGTTCCTTGAAGACATCACTCAGACATAATTTTTCTGAAGAAAATATTGTAGGACACACACTTTTAGTGTGGCTTATGTGTGTGCACAATAGTATTTGGGTATTTAGCCAAATACTATTTAGGTATTTAGGGGATAGAGGCATTTCTGAAATGTTGTTTTGACAAACTAAAACAAAAACATAGCATTTAAAATTTTTGGATCAAAAAATTTTCATTAAACTCAAAGCAACAAAATAATCAATTTAATAGTATGTGATAAAGCTAAAGCATTGTTTTAATGGTGTAGTTCAAGATCACAAATTCTGATTTGTTCTAGAATTCATGAATTGTGCATATTCTTTTATTTTCAAAATATATGCCTTACTTATAAAGAAATTCTTCAGTTTTTTTAAAATAAGCATAAATTTTATGTCCTGCCCCAGGGCATGAAATTCTGCAAGCATTTTCATTTATTAATGGCTTAAAACACCTGGGGATTTTGTAGACATTACAGATGTTTTCATGTGTATAAAGTTGGAATAAACGTTGAATACGAGGGAAAGCTTTCAGAGCTTCAAGCCTATGTCTATTTCATGAGCCCAGGAGCTTCGGCTTTTGATGCTTGTGTTTATTTCCATTACATAAAGGAGCAGGGGTGGGACTGGGGATACGTCCGCTCAGGGGTACAGCCTAGAATGCATGAGGCCTTGGGTAGGCCCCAGCACGGAAAACATGATTATTTTTATTTAAAAATTATAAAATATGTATATATTCTCAAACATCAACTAGCTCTTAAAATACATTTCTATACTCATGAAGGTAAATTATATAACATTAGAATTTCATATCCTTTAAAACATAGTTCCTTTCATTATAAAAGAATTGAAGAGTTGTGCTGTTGTTTTTCTGGTGAGAACATGTTTAAAACCTATTGAGCCAGATTTTGTTTTTCTGTAAAAGGTAATTCTGCTTTAATTGTAGCAGCTGCCTTGTTTATTGCTGTAAAGAGACAGCTTGATACGGTTAAGTTTCTAAAGGAGAGTAGGCTTCTTCTTATACTGTGCATGAGGCTAGCCCAAAAGTTGGCACTAAGTCAGAAGCACAAAGATGAGGGACATCAGAACAAGGAGAAAACAGGGAACAGGACAGGAGCCTTACCACAGAGGGCCTCTGAAAGACTCTACCCAGCAGGGTATCAAAGTAGATGCTGAGACTTATACCCAAACTTTGGGCAGAGTGCAGGGAATCTTAGGAAAGAAAGACCTGGAGAGGACAGGAACTCTACAAGGAGAGCAAGAGAACCAAAAAATCTGGGCAAAGGGGTCTTTTCTGAGACTGATACTCCAACCAACGACTATTCATAGAGATAACATAGAACCCCTGCACAGATGTAGCCCATCGCAGCTCAGTGTCCAAGTGGGTTACATAGTAAGGAGAACAGGGACTGTCTCTGACATGAACTCAGTAGCTGGCTCTTTGATCACCTCCCCATGATGGGGGAGCAGCCTTGCCAGGCTACAGAGAAGGACAATGCAGCCAGTCCTGATGAGACCTGACAAGCTAGGGTCAGATAGAAGGGGAGGAGGACCTCCCTTGTCAGTGGACTTGGAGAGGGGCATGGGAGGAGAAGAGGGAGAGAGGATGGGATTGGAAGGGGAGGAGGGAGGGAACTACAGGTGGGATACAAAGTAAATAAACTGTAATTAATAATTAAAAAATTTTTTTCTTATTTTTATTTATTTATTTATTTATTTTTTTAATTTTATTTTTCTTTTTAGTTACATTTTGTTAACTCTGTGTCCCAGCTGTATCCCGCTCCCTCATTCCCTCCCCAACCCCACACTCCCTCCCTGGTCTCCTCCCTGCCCCTTTCCAAGTCCCCTGATAGGGGAGGACCTCCTCCCCTTTCATCTGACCCTGTTTTATCAGGTATCTTCAGGGCTGGCTGCAAAGTCCTCCTCTGTGGCCTAACAGACTGCTCCTCCCCTGGGGGGGGGGTGTCAAACAGCCTGCCCTTAAGATCCTGTTAGAAATAGTCCGTGTTCCCCTTACTTTGGAAAACTACTTGGTTACTGAGCTACCACAGGCCAC
>NW_026590809.1:2482093-2541606 GCF_907164565.1 Psammomys obesus | reverse complement strand
ACTGATAGGGGAGGACCTCCTCCCCTTTCATTTGACCCTGTTTTATCAGGTATCTTCAGGGCTGGCTGCAAAGTCCTCCTCTGTGGCCTAACAGACTGCTCCTCCCCTGGGGGGGGGGTGTCAAACAGCCTGCCCTTAAGATCCTGTTAGAAATAGTCCGTGTTCCCCTTACTTTGGAAAACTACTTGGTTACTGAGCTACCACAGGCCACATCCGAGCAGAAGTTCTAGGTTATATCCATAGATGGTCCTTGGTTGAGTGTCAGTCTCAGAAAAGACCCTGTGCCCAGATATATTTGGTCCTTGTAGAGCTCCTATCCTTTCCATATCATACTAACTTCCCTTCTTTCATATGATTCCCTGCACTCTGCCGAGGGTTTGGTTATGAGTCTCCTCCATTGCTGGTGGGAATGTAAACTGGTTCAACCACTCTGGAAGTCAATCTGGCGCTTTCTCAGACAACTAGGAGTAGTGCTACCTCAAGACCCAGCTATACCACTCCTAGGTATATACCCAAAATTGCTCAAGTACACAACAAGGACATTTGTTCAACCATGTTCGTAGCAGCTTTATTTGTAATAGCCAGAACTTGGAAACAACCCAGATGTCCATCAACGGAGGAATGGATACAGAAATTGTGGTATTTTTACACAATGGAATACTACTCAGCAATCAAAAAGGAGGAAATCATGAAATTTGCAGGCAAGTCGTGGGATCTAGAAAAGATCATTCTGAGTGAAGTATCCCAGAAGGAGAAAGACAAACTCGGTATATACTCGCTTATATAGACCTACAAGACATGATAAACATAATGAAATCTACACACCTCAAGAAGATAATCAAGAAAGTGGACACAGGCGAAGGTGATTAATCTTCATTTAGAAAGACAAATGGGATGTGCATTGAACTTATGACAGGAGTCTACCACAAAAGGCATCTTAAAAAATTTTAAAAAGCAGAAAATAAAATAAAAAAGAGTGAGAAAACACCTTTTGAGAAGTGTATGTAAGCTGGCATTCGCTATATAAAAATATGAAGGCCTGCATTTGAACCCAGCACACACGTAAAAATCCAAGTGTGACACGTGTGTCATAACCTGAAACTGGGGTGGAGGGAGAGACAGGTGGATCCCAGGACCCTCTTTGCTGGTTAGCCCGCCCAGCGGATACAGTGAGCTTTAGTTCCTTAAGAAAACACAGCAGGGGTGAGAAAGGAAGACAGCCAGTGTCTTCCCTGATCTCTGCAAGTGTGTGCACGGGTACACGCACACACTCACACACACGTGCACACGCACTGTGCTGATCACACGGAGGGTGGATGTCAGTCGGGAACCTCCTCTAGGGTAGAGCAACATCATATTCATAAAACTTAGTGTTCCATTGGGTAAGTTTGTAAGCAGGCCTTACCTTCCATACTTCATAAACGGTCATTCTCCCCTTGCTCTCACTGGAGCGTATGGACGTCTCAGTTCCTTCCGTTATTGAACGGCTTTGTTTGTTTTCATTTCAGTGTATTCTAAAAGCTTTCCATTTTGGAGCGTATATGTGGCTTCTGTCTGGTTGTTTTTGTAAAACAAGTTTGTCCAATAATGAGCCGCAGAAGACTTCTTGTTGAGCCTTCACTAATGTAATGTGCCCTACAGTGATGTCCTTCCATGATTACACTTAAAGTCCATGCAGTGAATTAACACATCTTTGGAGTGTGCATGCCTGCGTGCATGCCTGCGTGCCGTGTGTAAATTCTAATGAGCACACGTGTATGAGTACAAGGGTATGTCTGCTTACCCCTGTGGGGACCAGAGGTCAACTTTGGATGTTGTTTCTCGGGAGCCATTCATCTTGGTTTGGGGCAGTTTCTCTCCTTCCTTGGCCAGGATCTTTCCAACGAGGTAAGACTAGCTGGCCAGGGAGTCCCAGGGTCCATCTGTCTCCACCTGCCAGTTTCACGAGTGTATGCAAGGCATCACACATGGATTTTTTTTAATGGATTCTGGGGATTGAACTTTTACAGCACTTTACTGACTGGTACATGTCCCCAGACTGACTTCTAAACAAGTTGTACTTAAACAAAATTTTCCATGTCTACATGCCTACTAAAGCTACAGAGCTCTGAGGGGCAGACACAGGCCAAGACCATGTCAATCCGCTCCTTAGTATGCTTCCAAAAGAGCAGGCCGTGGTCACCATTTTCTATTGATAGACATCCTCGTGTCATGCTCATTTCCTGGTCATCCGCCTAAATCCACAGCTTCCCGCAGATACACACCCAGCCATTCTCGGCGCTTGCCTTGACAGTGTCTTTAAAGCCTGACTGTCCTCAGAGTTGTCACTCTTTGCTGTTTGGTCTTGTAGAAGAGGCGACACAGAGTGCAGGACTTTGAAGTCGCTCCTGTGGATTCCCCTGAGCCCCTTCTTCATGTTACCTTCCCACCTGCTGCTGGACATGCTCTGTGCTTTACTGTCTTCCTGCCCTGGCATTTCTCTCTCTGGCTTATTCCCCACCAGTTATATATGCTTTTCCTGAATTATCCTCATAGGCCCAGCAGAGAGCAAAGCACACTGACTTTCTCACAGTTTTGGTGAGTTAAGAGGACAGGCTTGGCTTCCAGGTCTTTAGACATTGCTCTAAAGATCTGGGTTGGGCTGTGCCAACTAAGGTTAGACTGAAGAAGGAGTCCCTTTAAGTTCATGTAGTTGTGGCAATACGAGCTTAAAGAAGGTGTCGGGAGAGCAGGAGAAAATAGACTTTCCCAGGGGAGAGTGCCCAGCCTGGTTATCCAATATAAAATGTCAGCCCTGAGGTTGTGTGCATACAAGTGTATTTTACAAATTAAGCGTATTGTGTGTGTGTGTGTATAAAACAGAGAGTTAAAGCAAACACACACACACACACACACACACGTATGTATGTATGTATGGATGGATGGATGGATGGATGGATGGATGTGTCACATAAGAGTTAAAGCAAAAGAAGCCAGAGGTCATGAATTTGAGAGAGAGCAAGTGGGGTGCACGAGAGCCATTGGAGAGGAGGAAAGACAAAATTGTATAATTATATTTTAATTTCAAAAATTGCAAAAAGAATATGTTGGCTTCTGTCTCACGTGGTCTTCGATTCTCTGTCACAGGGTCCCTGACAGGGGCTAGTTTCCAGTGTGGCAGCTTGTGTTCTGGAAGACAGAAAAAGAGAGGGTCTCACTAAAGGTGGCCTTTGTAAGCCCACACAGCCTGTGTGTAAATGGTGTGCCCATTGTCACGCCCATCCGTGTGTCACTCCTTCCCCGTGTGTGCGTGGCGTGGACACTGTGACTCCCAGCCTGTGTGCACATCGCATTCCCTACCGTATTAAGTGACAGGTCATAGGTCTTGTTCATACGCAAAAGAAGAATTTGAAATCTTTTTAAAAAATACTATTTTCCCTGTCAAGATACATCCAGGTTTTCACTCTTCTGACTGTTGCTTCTCCTTTCTCTTCTGCTACCCCATTAAATGCTGTCACCCTCACGAAGCCTGAAGAGACGAGCGTTGGGAGGCTCTGCCCTGAGGTGTCCCTGACTCCTACACCTCCAGGTCTCCTGTGCCTGTCACCTGGCTGACTGTTCCTGCCTCTCATCTGTCTAGGCTGCTGGGCTCCTGCTCCCCTGACACCTCAGCATCCTAGCTGCACATTCTTCACTGTCCTGTTAGACTGGATACGAAGCACTTCTTGTCTTTCTCCTACAGCACTCCAACTCCCGAAGGAGTTGTGTATCTACTTGCCATGTACCTCCTTTCTCTGGCTTTTCAGAGACTCCCTTGGACTCCAGGCTTCTTTGGAAACGACCTTTGTTAATCCCACCAATGGTTACTATGTCTAATCACAGGAGCAGGTAATACTCGCAGGCCTTCATCTTACTTAACCGCACTACAGGTCCGTCATTCTTTACTTAAAATACTGGCTCCCATCCTGCATCAAGTCAGAACACACTGTGGAGTGCTGCTCTTCTGCCTGCTACTTCTCAGTCTTAGCTAAATTGCCCTGCTCTATTAAATGACCAGGCCTCACGACGTCCCTGAATTCTGTCCCAAGTCTTCCCATCTCCTCATTTACGCTGTTCTTTGTTCAGCTCCCATGCAGCTTTGATTAGGGTTATTCCAGACTGACACTGACAGACCAGAGTTCTCATCAAACTCCACTATCATTTCGATGCCTTTTTGATCTCTTTATATCAATATTTCACAAGCATCTCAAATTTCAGTATCCTCAAACCTAAACTGATAATACTCTATACATAGACTTGTAAATGTGCTGTATCTCAATAAATAACGCTCTTATTTCTTGGTGCTTTGCTCAAACTAGAAACATGTGAGTGAGTCATGATCCCTTTTCCTCATTTCATAATTCTTTGACTTATCTACTTGTGTGCATAGTTTATGTTTTCACATGTTCACCCATGTTTAGAACAGAAGTCAACATCATGTCTTCCTCATCTTTTTTCCCCAGTCTGACTACTTTTTTGAGACAAGGGTTCTGACTATATCTGGAGTGTACCAATTTTGCTGTTTGGCCAGCAAACACCAGGGATTCTCCTGTCTTGGCATCCAGTACCAACTCAGACCCCATGCTTGCTACACAGTCACTTTACCAACTACCAGCGGAGCCATTTCCCTGGCCCCTCATTTCACACTTCTAATCAGTTGATAGATCTTGTTCTGGCTTCCTCTGAGCTGACTACTGTCTGTTCCCTGTCTCCCCTCTGTCCTTGTCTTGCTGTTCTCACATCACTCAGGCACCCTTTCAGGGGTTGCTACATCAGCCTCTTGCACTGCTACTAGTGTGCATGCTTACTCCCCTTCCTACCTGTTCTCTGCCTTGTAACTGGGGCTGCCTTTTCAAACCTATCCTGATCTTTGCTCATGATTTTCCAAATTCCCAAGCCTAGCCCACAGGAAGGGCAGGTCCAGGAGGGCAGAGGCTTCATCACAGAGTCTACTGCTACTCAAATATTTTGAATGGAACTGTTGTCTAATAAATATATCATGGTTTTATTTTATTTATTCATTTATTTAATGTTTTATCATCATATGTTAATTGTACACAATAGGTTTTTATTATATTTTCATATATGTGTGTAATAAATTTAATTATACTTACCTCTTGTTCTATTCCTCTTTCTACCCCTATTAATCTTCAAAACTAGTCTCTCTTCTACCTTAATGTGTAATTCTGTTTTGGAGAATTACTTTCGTGCTTGTGAGCCAATGAGTTCCATCGAGATCATTACAGAAGTATGTGTGGGAGTTTGTTCACGGATCTTGTGCACCCCACCGGTGGTTTCACCACAGGAAAACATATCCCTCCTCCATCGTCTCAGAACTGTTTTATTTTTGTCACTTAGCTTTTGCTATGTAAAGGAAATCTGAAAATGCAACAGTTTAAAATAACATTTGCTCATAATGTTAGATCAACTGTCATTTTTCTCTGAGGTCATCTGGAAGATTATTCACACTGTATGGTCTACAGTCAAGTAGGTTACACAGCTACCAGTGCCCTGGTTGATCAAATTAGTCCATTGCTGTGCCAGTCCAATCAAAATAACGAGATGACTGATGGCCAAGGAGGACAGCAAGTATGTTTACTGTGACCACATGTGTGTGCCCTGTCCTGAAAAACTCGGTCCTGGAAACCTGCTTGGGGTGACGAGGGAATGAACAAAGAACAGACATGCACACAGTAAAGCTGGGATAAGGCTGGCCTTATCCAGCCTAATGGAGGGGCTCCAAGTACACAGCAGTGGTTTATTGTGTGGAGCAGGAGGAGGGTTAGACGGGCTCAGCAGGCTTCTGTAGGGAGCAGCCTCAGGGTACACAGGAACACGGGAACTGCAGGTGCGGGTTGTGTATACTGGTCAATCATTCAAAAGTGCCCTAGACAGTCTGGGGCCAGAGAGGGTTTTGCCATGCCTCTGAGCCTCACCAACGAGAGGGTCCACCAGTTCCCACTGGTGTCCTTGATGTAGCCATGCTGATGTCAACAGCATAGCTGATGTCACTCAGGCCTTCATCTAGTCCTCATACACTCACTCAGGACGTCCTTGGATACCCATATCACATGGATAGACAATGAGGACGAGCAACCGAAGCCATGCCTTGGCATATTAGCAGTGGATGTAGGGTGTCCCTCAGGGACAAACTAGGATGATTGCTTTCAGAGCAGCCCAGACTTCAGTCACACAGTGATACTGCAGAGCTGTGTTCTTAGAACTTGAGATTAGATGAGGAAGAAAATAACTTTGGAAGCACAGGTTAGAAGAACAAAATGGAATTAGTTAAATAAGGACTGAGTCTTCCTTTTAGGCGTAGGAAAGCACAATCTCAAAGGAGCCCTTTTTACATTAGGCCATTGCTTGGTTGAAGGAGGTGACATTTTTCTTCATGCGGTTTGTCATCCTTCGGGAGCTCACCCAAGCTTGTTCATCTTCCACTAGGTTAGCCTAGGCTATCCATGTATAGTGGCCTTTAGGCTCATAAGGGCAAAATGAGAGTTAAAATGTCAGTGCATGAAATGCTTTGAAGGACTTTGCAAACACTCTCTTGTACTTTCGTACAACAAATCACGTGCCCAAGCTCGGAGAGCTACGCAGGGAACGAACAGATTGGCGGCCATTCCATCACAACCTAGTGCACTGTTTTTGCAGCTTCATCTTGACAAAGCTGCCGTTTCACGTCTACTTCAGTCATAGGAACAACTGATGTCCTTGGATAAGGTTTTCTATCAATTTTTCTACTGTGCTTGCTTTGTTTCCTTCTTCCTGGCTGGCTGACAGCCTTTTTCCTCTGGAAACTGTGAGGGTGTATGGCCACCGATGTGTGTGTGTGTGTGTGTGTGTGTGTGTGTGTGTGTCAGAGAGCCGACTAAATGATGGGTGTTTATCTCCTGTAGGTTGGTGTGGGGCTAAGCTCCTCTAGGTATCACGGGAGGCTACTCCTCTGTGCCTGTCATGTTTTCTTTCTATCATTCAGGGTGTGTTTTCATCGGGCAGGCAGGAAGGAAATGCCATTAGATATTCTATCTCCTTTTGTAACTAAGAAGTTTCACACATCCTGCCGTTTAATTTATCAGACATTAATTGTTTGACTTGATTTAACTGCAGATCCAAAAGAGGGTCTTTATTCTAAGTACGTATATGTCTAGGTAAAACAAACCCCACGGAATAAAAAGAAAATCATTCATGGGGGAAAACTAACACTAGGTTTCAATTGAAGTATTAATTTTCCCCAGAAGGACTTTTCTAAAGGCTACGTCAGGATTAATTCCCACTTGTAGGATTCCATAGTCTTGCACTTTTCTCCATAGACTCCATTATTCTTGGTGGCTATTGGTTGAATAAGATATCATTTGGTTCTTGTCCATGCTGTTAACTTCTCACAGCTCAGCGCAGAACTTGGTACACCGTCCCTGACTGCTGTGTGTTGGATACAGAACAACTGTGGCTTAGGCCAAGTGTGGCGGTCTAGGAAAAAGAAAGGCTGGGGTTTTTTTTTTTAAAAAAAATTTAGTGTGATTATTGTTTCTGAAGTTTAGATGGAGAGAAATTAGCATTAAAATGTGAACTAAATATCAAAATTTGGTTGCCACAAGAAGCACCCTATTCTTATTGACTGTAATTAATAGCAGTTCTTGGGCATATGGCTTCATGTGACTTAGTGAGACTGAAAAGAATGGTTTCAACACTACAGCTAACAAACAAAGCAAGACAAAAAATGCTGTCAAACAACTTTTTCAATAAATCATTTATTGACCCCCCCCCAAAAAAAACATTCCGAAATGTAGTTACAATTCAGGATCTGGTTTCTGGAGGAGGGTGATGCGGGTCTTCGCCATTCGTCTGCTCCACTGTTGCCCTTTTAGACACATAGATGCCATCCAAAACCTTTCTGATATCCTCGTTTTTGACTGTTAGAGCTTGCTATGCCAAAACTCCTGAGTCTGAAACAAGTTAAATAGCATTTCCTTCAAGGATTAACTCATTTTTGTGGGCTTGAGAAACAGATCAAATAACACTCGTCCTCATCTGAACCACATAGATGTATTTTTCTCCCAAGAAATTTTGACTTTCAATCAAAGCCCCATTCTGAATAATGACATGGACAGGGAAGTGAGCTCACACAGACCTCCTCTTGAAGCAGAAGTCCAGCACAGCACCCTGATCCGTTGTGAGCATGGCTGCAGAAGGTGTGGGCAGTGCCAGATGCTTTGCTGCTTAACCGTTTGCCAGCCTAGAGCTTCTGTTTCTGTGCAAAGAGAATCAGTGCTACTGAGAGTTCCTCTGGAGATCCCCGGTAATGGTGGGCTTTCTTGAATATGACTGACTGCTGAGAATGATCCTCATTCTGGCAGTAGATGCAGCAAAAAGAGAGAAGCAGATTCTTAACATTTCAGACCTTAGAAAGATGCTGACCGTGGTAGTCACTGAGCGACAGATTCTTCACTATTCTAAATGCTTCTAAGTGGTGTGCATTTCTTATTTGAAGTATGGAGAAGCACTGGATCCATGTGCATTTCTTTTTGTTTACTACACTCACAAAACACTAATATAAAAATGTTAAATTATTTTTAAATACATGTGACACATTTTTCCTTTCTTCTTTTGGCTTGGACATCAAGATGATGGCTTAAGAAAACGTGTTTGGAAATACTCCCGTTAGCTATATATTTTTGGAAAAATTTAAGAAGTATTGGTGACAATTCTTGGTATGTTTGTTAGAATAAAGCCATGAAGCCATCTGGTCCTAGGCTTTGTTGGTAGTGGCGGAAGGTTTTAATTACTTCTTCAGTGTCTTCATTTGTTACTGGTCTCCTCAAGCTTTCCGTCTCTTCCCAATTCAATGTTAGCATTTTCTAGAATCGTGTCTGTTTCTTCTTGGTTATCCAGCTCACTGGCATATGATTGCTCACAATAGTCTCTTATGGTCCATTTTATTTCTGAGGGTTCTGCTGTAATGTCTCCACTTTTATTTCTGATTTTATTTATTTGGTTTTTCTTTTTCACACTCTTTGTTTAGCTACAGGATTACTGATTTTACTTACTTTTTTTCAAAGAGCAGACTTTATTGATGTTTCTCCTGTGGGTTCTCTTGTTTGATTCATTTTTGTTATGACTATTACTGTTTCCTCCTTCTAACTTTGGATTTGATTTTTTGTTTGTTTGTTTTTCTTTTTTCTTTTGTAGTCCTGGAGGCACAATCTGAAGCTATTTATTTGGACTTTTTTTTTTTTCTTTTGGTTCTTTAGAGACAGGATCCCTTGTAGCTCCGGATGACATGACTTCACCATTCAGTTGAAGCTGAGTTTGAATTTTAATCCTCTCATCTCTATCTCCTGAGTTCTCTTAATATAACTGTGTGCCAGGTTCATTTCTCTTTTTAAAATGTAGACACCCCTGGCTATAAGTGTCTTAGAAATTCCTTGACTGCATTCCATAGATTTTTTTTTTGATACATCATATATCCACAGTCATCTATTTCAAGATATCTTTAATTTCCCTTTGGATTTCTTCTTTGGTCCATTGACTGTTCAGTAACATGCTGTTTAATTTCTCTGCATTAATTTCTTTGATGATAATTGATGAAAAACCCTCAATAAAATGCCAAACTGTATCCACACCACATCACAGAGTTCATACATTATGACCAAATCATTGGCATGCAAGGCAAATAATTTGATGTGATGCTTCATAGAATCAGAATGAAAGAGAAAAAAATCCACGTGATAATCTCAATTTGATGAAGAAAAATTAATAAAACTCAATATCCTTCTTCTTTTAATTTTTCTTTTATGTCTAAGAGTGTTTGGTCTGCATGAGTGCCTGATGCCTAAGGAGGCCATAAGAAGGTGTCAGGTCCCTGGAACTGGAGTTACATGTTTCAGAGCCACCATGTAGGTGACGGGAGTTGAGCTTGGATGCTCTAGGGAACAGAAAGTGCTCTTAACCACCGAGATAGCTCTCCATTCCCTCAGTATTCTTTCTTGAGGAGAACTCTTAGCAGTTTAAGTATAAAGGAAAAATCTCAACCAATAAAGGATGTTTGTTAGAAAAAAACCTTACAGATGAAATCACAACCAATGGGCAACATTTGAAAACATTTCTAAAAACTAAAATCTAATGGAGATGCCTGCTCTCACTACCTCTATTCAACATAGATTTCAAGGTGGGAAACCAGACAAGAAAAAGAAATACCAAGCATCAGAATCAGAAGAGAAGTAAAGTTACTGTATTTGTAGATGACTTTGATCTTGTATGTTGACAACACCAAAAATCCAGCGAAAAATTTAGAAACAACAGATAAATTCAGCAAAGATTTAGCAAAGATAAAATTTCTCATACAAAAAAGCAGGAGTGTTAAAATTAACACCGGTTTAACTACAAAGGAAATAAAAAAAAAATTTAATCCCATTTAGTGGTAGCTAAAAAAACTAGAAGTCAATTCTAATCAAGAAGGTGAAAATTTTGTTCACCAAAAAATTACAAAAGATTGATAGAAGAAATTGAAGAAGATTCAAATAAATGGAAAGTTATCTGGGTAAGAAGAATTAATAGTGTGAAAATGTTCATACTGCCAAAGGAAACATACAGATTCTACGCAACTCCTATCAAAATCTCAGTGTCATTCTTGACAAACAAAGAAAAAAATTATCATAAAAATATATACTAATCTAAGATACACTCCATACACCTAAAACAACTCTAAGAAAAAAATAACGAACACAAACAAACATGCTGGATTCATCAACCTCATCTAAAATCCCATGGCATTAAAAACAAAATGGCAGTGGCAAAAGAGCAGGCATGTGAGCCAGCGGAACAGAATGTAAATGCTGCCACCTCGGGTGTCAACTGATGTTTAACCAGGTCACCAAGCAGGCAGAGTGGGAAAGGCCAGCTCTTCAGCAATGGTGCTGACAAGCAGGGAATGGTGGCCCATGTCTGTGGTCCCAGCACTTAGGAAACTGACATAGGAAGATTGCCATGAGTTGGTACAAATGCGGCCAACTATGATACAGAATGAGACTGTCTCAGAAGACAACAACAACAACAAAAACAAGCAGAAAACTCTCAAAACAAAACCAACATGAAGTAAAAGTAAGTAAACAGTGTGGAGAAGAAGCTGGATTTTCACATGGAAAAGAATAAAGTTCAGCCAAAAGTCACCTCAAAATTGATACCATCCTAAATATGAGGTCCTGCATAGCAACAGTTCTAGAAGAGAACATAACAGAAAATCTCCTTGACTTTGGTCTTGCAATGACCTTGACCAATATCACACCAATAGCAAAAATAAATGGAACTACATTGAATTAAATGTTCTTTACTATAAAACAGCTAAGAAAATAAAATAAAAAGGCAACCCAAAGACTGGAGAAAAAATTTGCAATCCATATATCTGGTAATAGAGAACTCTCACAACTCAATAGCAGGAAAAAAATTCAGTTGAAAACTCTCAGTGATATGACTCAGTGTGGAAAGCTGTGGATACTGACAACCTGAGTTCAGCCCCAGGAATGGTGGAAGGGAAACAGCCCTTACAAGTTGCTGTCTGACTTCCATATGTGTTGTGTGGAACATACATATAGAGAGAAAATAAAAGTCATAAAACATTTGTAAGATGGGCAGTACATTATGTGCATGTATAAAAATGTCATAATGCTATAAAAGTATCATATATAATTAATGTAATAATAAAAATGGGCAAAGAGCCTGAACAGATATTTTGCCAAAGAAAACTCAGAAACAACTATCAGGCAGGCAGAAGAACAGGAACCTAAAAATAAACTCTTACTTTCCAAAAATATAATTAAAACCTCTCTAAGATCCCACTTCAGCTGGATACAAAATTAATTAAAAAAATCAGTAGCCCTCCTGTATACAAAAGAGAAAAGGGCCAAAAAGAAATTAGGGAAACTACACCCTTCACAATAGCCACTAATAACATAAGTACCTTGGTGTGACTCTAACCAAGCAAGTGAAAGATTCAAGTCTGTAAAGAAAGAAATTGAAGAAGATATCGGAAGATTGGAAAGATCTCTCATGCTCATGGATCGGTAGGATTAACATAGTAAAAATGGCCATCCTGCCAAAAGCAACCTACAGATTCAATGTAATTCTCATCAAATTACCAACACAATTCTTTAGAGAACTTGAAAGAACAATTCTCAATTTCATACAGAAAAATGAAAAACCCAGAATTGTGAAAACAATCCTGTACAACAACAGAATGACTGGAGGTATCTCCATCCCTGAACTCAAGCTGTACTAGAGAGCAATAGTAATATAAAAACTGCATGGTACTGGCATAGAAACAGAATGGTGGGTCAATGGAATCAAATAGAAGACCCTGAAATAAACCCACACACCTAAGGATATGTTATTTTTGACAAAGACACGAAAACTATACAATGGAAAAAAGACAGCATCTTCAACAAATGGTGCTGGTGTAGCTGGATGTCTGCATGCAAAAAAAAAAAAAAAAAAGAAAGAAAAAAAGAAAGAAAGAAAGAAAGAAAGAAAGAAAGAAAATAGATCCATAGTTATCACCCTGCACAAAATTAAAGTCCAAGTGGTTCAAAGACCACAACATAAAACCAGACACACTAAACCTGTTAGAAGAAAAAGTGGGAAAGAGCCTTGAACTCATAGGCACAGGAGACAACTTCCTGAAGAGAACACCAATAGCACAGGCTCTAAGGTCAACAATCAATAAATGGGACCTCATGAAACTGAAAAGCTGTAAAGCAAAGGACACTGTCATCAGAACAAAATGACAGCCTACAGACTGGGAAAAGATCTTCACCAACCCTACATCTTACAGAGGGCTAATATCCAGTATATATAAAAAACTCAAGAAGTTAAAAAGCGACAAATCAAATAATCCAATTAAAAAATGGGATAGGGAGTTAAACAGAGAACTCTCTGTAGAATGTAGAATGTCAGAAAAATACTTAAAGAAATGCTCAGTGTCCTTAGCCATCAGGGAGATGCAAATCAAAACAACCCTGAGATTTCACCTGACACCCATCAGAATGGCAAAGATCAATGACTAAAGTGACAACACATGCTGGAGAGATTGTGGAGAAAAGGGAACCCTCCCCATTGCTGGTGAGAATGTAAACTTGTACAACCACTTTGGAAATCAATCTGGCACTTTCTCAGACAATTAGGAATAGTGATTCCTCACGATCCAGCTATACCACTCCTAGGCATATATCCAAAAGATGCTCAAGTGCACAACAAGGACATTTGCTCAACCATGTTTGTAGCAGCTTTATTCGTAATAGCAAGAATGTGGAAACAACCCAGATGTTCCTCAGTTGAGGAATGAATACAGAAATTGTGGTACATTTACACAATGGAATACTACTCAGCAATTAAAAACAAGAAAATCATGAAATTTGCAGGCAAATGGTTGGACCTAGAAAAAAAAATCATACTAAGTGAGGTATCCCAGAAGCAGAAAGACACACATGGTATATACTCACTTATAAGTGGGTACTAGACCTATAAGATAGGATAAACATACTAAAACCTGTACACCTAAAGAAGATAAACAAGAAAGAGGACCCGGGGTAAGATGATCAATCCTCACTTAGAAAGACAAATGGGATGGACATCAGAAGAGGGAGAAAACAGGGAACAGGACAGGAGCCTACCACAGAGGGTCTCTGAAATACTCTACCCAGCAGGGTATCAAGCAGATGCTGAGACAAACATTGGGTAGAGTGCAGGGAATCTTATGAAAAAAGGGGGAGATGAAAAAGACCTGGAGGGGACAGGAGCTCCATTAGAAGAGCAACAGAACCAAAAAAATCTAGGCCCAGAGGTCGTTTCTGAGATTGATACTCCAACCAAGGACCATTCATAGAGATAACCTAGAACCCCTGCTCAGATGTAGCCCATGGCAGCTCAGTGTCCAAGTGGGTTCCCTAGTAAGGGGAACAGGGACTGTCTCTGACATGAACTCAGTGGCTGGCTCTTTGATCACCTCCTGGTGAGGGGGGAGCAGCCTTACCAGGCCACTGAGGAAGACAGTGTAGCCAGTCTTGATGAGACCCGATAGACTAGTGTCAGATGGAGAGGGAGGAGGACCTCCCCTATCAGAGGACTTGAAGAGGGGTATGGGAGGAAGAGGGAAGGTGGGATTTGGAGGGGACAAGGGAGGGGGCTACAGCTGGGGATATAAAGTGAATAAATTGTAATTAATAATAATAAAAACCTCTGAAACATAAGCCAGCCCCCAGTTAAATATTTTCCTTTATAGGAGTTGCTGTGGTCATGGCGTGTCTTTGAGGCATTAAAACCCTAAAACTGTAAAAAAAAAAAAAAAAAAAAAAAAAAAATTCCACTTCACCTTGTAAGTATAGCTATTACATCATATAAGAGGGAGACTGTAGAGAAAATGGAGTTTTATTACCCACTGGGCGGAATGCAGATTACTGGTGCAGCCATAGAGGCCCAGCAAATTTTGAAAAAAAATATATTTTATTAATTTTATTATTATTTTTTACAATTTATTCACATTATATCCCAATTGTAGCCACCTCCTTCATCTCCTCTCAGTTCCACACTCCAGCCCTCTTCCTCCTTATTTTCCTCCCCTAGTCCACTGAAAGGGGGAGCCCTTCGCCCCTACTATCTGACCCTAGCCTATCAAGTCTCATCAGGACTGCTTCGATCCTCTTTCTCTGTGGCCTGGCAAGGTTGCTCCACAATGGGGAAGTGATTAAACAGCTGAGTTCATATCAGAGACAGCCCCTGCTCCCCAGACTGAGCTGCCTATGGGCTACATCAGAGCAGAGGTCTAGGTCCTCTCCATGCACAGTCCTTAGCTGGTGCATCAGACTCTGCTGGTCCCCCTGGGCCCAGATTTGTTGGCTTTGTTGGTCTCCTGTGGAGCTCCTGTCCCTCCATGTCTTCTGTTCCTCCCTCCTTTTCCATAAAATGCTCTGTGCTCTGCCCGAAGTTTGACTGTGGGTCTCTGCATCTGCTTCAGTCCCCTGCTGGGTGGAATCTCTCAGAGGATATCTACGGTAGGTTCCCATCCTGTTCCCTCTCTTCTACCATGTCTGGTGTCTCTCCTGTTTGCCTTCTGAATGAGAATTAAGCATCCTCCTTAGGGTCCTTCTTGTTGTTCAGCTTCTTTAGGTCTGTAGATTTTAGCATGTTTATCCTATATTATATGGCTAATATCCACTTACAAGTGAGTTTCTACCATGCATGTCTTTCTGGTTCTGGGATAGCTCACTCAGGATGATCTTTTCTAGTTCCCACCATTTGCCTGTAAATTTCATGATTTCCTTGTTTTTAATTGCTGAGTAGTATTCCAATGTATAATTGTACCACAATTTCTATATCTATTTTTCAGTTGAGGTATACCTAGGTTGTTTCCTGATTCTGGCTATTATGAATAAAGCTGCTATGAGCATAGTTGAACAAATGTCCTAGTTGTATCTTTTGGGTATATACCCAGGAGTGGTATAGTTGTGTCTTGAGGTAGTGTTATTCCCAATTTCTGAAACTGAAAATCTTCTGTAAAGCAAAGGACACTGTCAGCAGACCAAAATGACAGCCTACAGACTGAGAGAAGATCTTCACCAACCCTATGTCTGACAGAGGGATAATATCTAAAATATATAAAGAACTCAAGAAATTAACCACCAACAAAACAAATAACCCAATTATAAATGGGTTACAGAGCTAAACAGAGAATTCTCAACAGAAAAATATCAAATGGCAGAGAAACAAAGAAATGCTCAATGTCCTTAGTCATCAGGGAAACACAAATCAAAATGATTCTGAGATTCTATCTTACACCCAACAGAATGGCTAAGAACTCAAGTGACAACACATGCTGGAGAGGATGTTGAGAAAGGGGAACCCTTCTCCATTGCTGGTGGGAGTGCAAACTTGTACAACCACATTGGAAACCAGTAATTCTTCTTATGAAATGGAAATCACAATCTTATGCCAGGTAGAAGCAGCATAAGCCTTTATTCCCAGCACTTGGGAAGCAGAGACAGGTGGATCTCTGTAAGCCAAGGCCAGCATGGTCTACAAGAGAGTTCCATAACAGCCAGAGCCACACAGAGAAATTGTATCTAGAAAAACAAAACAAGCAAACACAAAATCACTATGTTCTTAAGTGTATGTTCTTAAGAACGCTTTTATGTTCACTGCTGCGTTATAGACAGTAGCCAAGGAAAGAAATGATACAGATGTCTGAGAATAAATTAATGAACGCATTCTGCATAAGTGTCATCTCCACCTGTGTTCACGTCTATGTCTGCATTCATATCAGTCCTACAAGGCATTTCTATTTGCAATGTAAGTACATCTCAGTCAAAGAGCATATTTCCCAGCAGCCCATTGCCTCATTGCTCTATTAGAACCTTGGGCATTGCCACTATGCCAAGGGAGTAATTTCTAGGTATTTCGTCTGCTTAAGTTGTATTAATAGTTCCATAAGGAATATTCCCAGAATGACTGTATCTAATATTGTCTCATTTTTTTCACATTACTATTTATGCATTCACTATGTATGACTTGAAAGATAGTATCTATTCATAGAAATCTGTGACAGCGAAGCTACCTTGAAATTTGTGCTTTGTGCGACAGTGCTAGAAGCTGGCTATGAACAGTGCTGTAGCTGACTGTGTTCCACACTTTCTACTTAACTGGATGTTAATGTCCATAGAAAGAAGAGTAAATGGAGGTGAGTTATTCCTAAACCCTGCTGCGGAGCAGTTCAGCATGGTGTCTAATCAAGAACTCCCAGCACAATTAGATTTTTATTTCTAGGTTAATGTCACACCAATATTACAGCATATTTTAGAGGCAAAATATACTCTCACAAATTCAAAGGAGCAGGGCTCAGTGACCCCTTAATTGCTCCTCTAGGAGTTGGAGAAAACTATGAAAACCAGAAGAATCTAATTTATTTTTATTTTTACTCATTAATACATGACAGTTAAAGTCAGGTTTTATATTGTGGCATGAACCAGTGTCATTGTGAATTAGAATAAAGAGGAAAGCCCTCAAAACAGCAAAGGAGTTGTTGGTGTTTGAAAATTATATTACAAACATATGGGATCATTTTTAATGAATAACTATTTAAAATGCACATTAAAAATAAACAAAAGACTGAGTCATGTCCCAAGAGGAACAAATGGCAAGAATTTTGAATGATAAATAGTTCTTAGAGTAAAATTCATTTTGTGTATTTGAAATTTACAACATATTATGGGATAGAGTTTAATTCATACAGGGAGTTGATTAACATATGAGCCACGTCATGTTACTTTATTGTGGGGCAGAAGCAGTCAAGATCAGCTTGTTTCACACAGAGCCTGCTTACGTTAGTATTCTATTAATATCAGTCCTTGTACAGTACAATAGATACCCAATTCTTCTTGACCACCCTCCACCCAAATTTTTTGTGTTATAAAATCCCACTGTGTGCATTTTCTCTAAATGGAAACTTTCTTAATTTAAACCTCTGGTAATTTTTAAAGAAAACCGAATAAACAAATGCTCTCTTGGCAAAGAAAAGGAAGCATAAAAACAACAGCATGTGCTACGCAGTGATAAGAACCATGAAGATGCTGATCCATGCTGGGCAAAGTCCTAGCCCCTCCCCTGGAAAGCTTGTCCACCCACAGAACTGGAAGTCGGTGAGAAAAATGAATTGAATATGCCAGAGGAGACAACACAGAAATGTGCTGAGTTAGAGTCTGTCAGAGAGAAGTCCTTCCATAGGGAGCCAATAGGGAGCCAATAGACAGTTCTTACTTCATCTTTACTATGTTTTCTTCCTAAAAGAACATTTTGTTTCTTCCCAGAAATAGTGGTAGTGCTTTATACTCCAGACTCAATGTAAATAATTACATTTTAGTAGTAATTTTTATATTTTCACGATTGTAGAAGGAATATATTATCACTATTGAAAATGTAAAAACAAACAAACAAACAAACAAACAAAAAACACAAAAGAGACAAAAATTGCCATAGCTTCTATTCCCTACCCTAAGACAAAAACAAACAAACACCCTAATATCTTTGGTATGTTGTATGTTAAAAAATCATATTGTTTCAAAGCCAATGAAATGAATAGTTGTTACTGAAAATATTTAAATTTATTTTGTGTAAATGATGAGGGTGGATAGATAGCTTTTAAGAAGGATGATTACTTCAACATATGAACACCTCAGCCCCCATGAAGAGAAGCACCTTGCCATGCTTCAGAGCCTGAAAAATGAAGCCCTCTTCTGATGCTGTCTTTGTCCACAGTGCTGTAGCCCCTGCTGGAATTCACTCAGAATGGCTTTTGGGCCTGGCTCACTCCCAGTGGCATGCCTCCTGAGTGAGTGGGTTAAAGCTGGAAGAGGCAGGCGGGGAAGCCAGTAGGTCCCCATGTTACGTTTTATAAAGGGGCTGGGCCGGCGTCTATTCTTCCAGACAGTCGGCATTACGTTTATCACATGCTTCACTCTAGAGCTGGTGGAAGCTGCAGGTCTGTCACACTTAGCTTGCATTCCGAGAGTTTCATCTGGAGGTTATAGGTTTGTTACACAGACTCAGGGGCTGACTCATGCGACCAGTAAAGGAAGCTGAAGATTACTGCAGATAGCTTCAGCTCTTGGTGTGCAATGGTCCTTCCCTCTCTGCAGTCACAATGTTCTCCTCAGCCAGGCAAACAGTCTGCTGGCTCTCCACCTCTTTCAAGAATTTCCGTTCACATGAGACGGAAGACAACCTGTCTTATATGTTTATCACCTCCCTGCTTCCTTCTGAATTCTTTTTCCTTCACTGCTGTCTCTGTGTTTGTTTGACTGGGCTGTGTTTTTTAGTCCCCCTTATCTGGAGAAGAAAAACAGACCTACCTGAAGGTCAGTTAAAAGACACAAAGGTCTTTGATTAAATTATTGTGGTTTCTACTAATGCAGGTAAGATAGGTTCAACCATGTCTACTCAATCCTGTCTGCTGGTGTGACGTGTTGCCTAAATGTTTCAGAATTGCAGTAACAGTCCTTGGTTCCAAGCTATTCAGTGCTTCTCATGCTTGGCGAACACTGACCTGAACTTCTGCAGTAGTGGCATTAGCTCTTTTCGCAGCCCTTTCTCATTTGGAGGTTTCTCATTTCAAGCTCAGAAATTTCAAGGCTTGTTGAAGAACTCAGAATGCAGGGAAGGCACCAGGAAATCCTAGTTAGTAACCATGTGCCCCGTCCTGTGGGGCTTCAACGGGGTTCCCAAGGTGGAGAGATTGGAAGGAATGGGGGAAAAAGGATCAAGAGATGCAAGAAATGAAAGCCAAGTCTGTTTGTCTGATCAAGGCTTCTGTTTATTAGAAATTTTTACCCAACTTATATAGGGAGAAGGCAGGAAAGGGGGAAGGTTAATCTACTGCTGCAGGAAATAGGAAGAGTGCTTTCATGGGTTAAATATTGCACCTGCAAGATGCTGTAAGGATGTTTTCTTAAGCTATCTCACGGATGCTCTAAAACTAACAGACAGATGTCCTCACAATTTATCATCCATGATTTTGGGTCCTAGGTAACTCTAAAACTAACAGACGGATGCTCTAAAACTAACAGACGGATGTCCTCACAATTTATCATCTATGATTTCGGGTCCTAGGTAACTCTTCAACTAAATAGCTTTAGGTCTCCACTAAATGACCTTTGCTCTCTACTTGGCTTTGGCTTCAGTAACTACCTTTGTCTCCACTAGATAGCTTTGACTTTGGCTTCCGTAGATAGCCTTGGCTCACTAATTGACTTTGGCTTCCGTAGGTACCTTTGTCTTCACTAGATAGCTTTGGCTCCCAGCAACCATGAACCCCAGACAGCTGTGGCGGTGACATAAAAAGCTGTAACACCCACAGGCAAACTGTAGAAGGTCTCCATTTACAGTGACACTCTGCAGTAGTGGCTGAGAGCGTGAGAAGCAGTGGTGGGAGTTTTGAACTAAAGTCTGTCTTGTAACAATGTGGGACATCAGACTGAAAGACACAGAGACTTAAGAGCATACTATAAAAAGAAGCCATGAGTAAATCCAGAATTCTGTTGCAATCCTGACCACCATCCATTCTCTAATTACAGCAGATACATTTTGTTCTGTGGACCAACAATCTTGTAGGAATGTCCTTCAGCATTAACTAAATACCCTTGTCTCTGCCTTAAGATTGTTATGTTGTGTTTCTCTTTTGTATGTTTGGGTGTGGCCATAGAAAGATAGAATAATTTCAAAGGAAAGGAGACTGATGATCAAGACGCCTTCTTTGTTATTATCAGCTCATCTGACAGGCAGGACAATATTGCTTTCCTTAATAGTAAAATTAACACACCAGAGGGCACGCGTGCATACATGTGCGCGCACACACACACGTGTGTGTCAGTTATTAATAGAAATTTTCATTTGGGAACAGTAGGGAGACCAAAAACTCACCTTCACCTAAGATGTCATCACAAATTTCATCACCATGAAAGATCCAGAGACAGAAATTCCAACCCATAATTCACCTTTTTTCTCTGAAACCTTTTTGAGCAAGGTAAACAAATTTAAGTGAGGCTCTGGTGATGTTCGGGGAACGAAAGGGGAAAACAACAGCAACAATGTGGAGAACAACATGAATAGAGATGATAAGGGTTACAATGCGCTGCTTTGTTTTAGCTTACAGTTCCAGGAGATACAATATGTCAGGGCAGAGAGGTATGACAAGGGGGGGGGTAGGTGGTCACATTGAGTCCAGAGTCAGGAAGGAGAGAGAGATGAATACTTACACTGTACTTTCTGTTGGCATACTTAAAAAAAAAAAAACTCTTTTATTTACATTTCTTATATCTCTTTCTCTCTACTGGAATCCCTTCCAACAGTCCAATATCAGGCAGGAGAGAGAAAGGGTTAGCGGGAGGGGTGGTGCAGTTCTTTCTTAGCTGCTTCCTGCTGGCTAGGGTGCTCGGGTTCCTTGGAGGCAGTCCAATCCTTGTTTCAGGAGATCTCTAGCTTCTTGTCTCATTGAACCAAGAGCAACAGGAGCCTCAGTGGGGAAGCAGCAGGGTGGAAGCAGGCAGCCTTGTTCCTTTGCTGAGCTATCCACATTCTCTGGGTTCTGGCATTTATTCTCTCTCCAGAGTCCTCTGATTTAAACTATCTGCAGCTGGCAAGAGCTCCTCCCAGAGCTGAATCAGTCCCACATCCCACACCTGGGATTAAAACAAAAGCATGTTTATATCCACAACAATGTTCTACTTTAAACATATTTTTCAGAGGTATCTAGTTTACTTTCTGTGAGCAGGTGTTTGACCTGTATTTGGGCACATTGATGCCAGGTGCCCAAGAGAGCCAGAGGAGGACCTCAGATGCTTGGGTCTGGAGTTATGAAAGGCTGTGAGCCACTGTGTCAGTGCTGGGAGCCAAAAGCAGGTCTTTTGCCAGAGCAATAAATGTTCTTAACCACTGAACCATCTCTCCAACTCCATTTTCTTCTGTGTGGAACCTCAGCCTATGGAGTGGTACTGCTCACATACAGAGCGGTCTCCACACAGCAGTTAATCTTATCTAGTCTCTTATACCCTGCCTAGAGGTTTGTTTCTACTATGGTTCTAAATCCCAACAAGTTGGCAGTCAAGATTATCTGTCACCATCCTGACTGAAGCTGAGGAGTGTCTAATGGGTTAGAGTTATTTCTTTTCTGTCCTCAAATCCAGAGTTCTGGGATCCTGCTTGGGGTCTTGCTTGCTCTGCATATGCCTGACTCTGACAATACCCATGTTCATCAAGGGAGATTAGACTAACCCCTGGCCTACCCAGGCATTCAGCATCACAGCTTCACTTGACCAGCACAACACCCCATAACCCAATAAAAGCTAAAGTATCAGGAAGGCCTCATTGTTGTGATTGTATGGAGGTCACACTTGAACCTTAGGAGACCTTGGATCCCAGTGTCACTCCCATAGCTGTGTGGGGTTCATAGCCATTAACTATGACTTGCTGATGCTCTTCCTTATATTCTGAGTTCTTCAACAAGTCTTAGAACTTCTGAGTTTGAAATGACTAACCTACAAAGAAGAAAGGGCTGAGGGGAGAGAAATGCATGCCGCCATTGTTAGATCATCTAAAGAGAGCAACACCAATTCACTGATAGATTGTCAGGGCTAAATGATTCTTAACTGAGTCCTAGAACACAAGCCTATCTGATCCCTTCAATAAATTCTATCCTTAACATTAATTGATGAACATAGCCAGAGGTTCCCTCTTCCTCTTCCTCTTCTTCCTCCTCCTTCTTCACCACATTTTGGGCTTCTCTTTTGAGCACTTTGTCAATGCCTTGAAGAGGGTTGATTGTGCCTCGTGCACACCAGGAGCACTCAGTACCTACTTGTGCATTGATTTGCTCTCATCTGCTTTGCCATGGCTGTTAGTGAAGGACCTGTTCATGTAATTTATCACCTCTGCTTCACTAACTGCCCCAGCATCTGGAGAAATGATCATCCGCTGCAGCAGCATTCATTCTCACTTGACTGTGTGACTCAGTCTCATGTGCTGTCATCATTCCTATTAGTGGCCATCCCACATGATGCAAAGGGCAAGATGGGCGTGAGTTTCTCCCAAGGTGCTATAGCAGTAAAGATATCACAATAAACCCAGATGTTTGAGAACACTGCAAAGGGGTGACACAGAAGAACGGGTGATGCTGAGAAGAACAGGTATTCGGCTCATCACAGATTGCTCTGCCAGCCCCATCACCAGTATTTTCCTCCTTGTAGAAGCTATCTTCTCATTGAAAGAGTAGAGATGTTGGCATGATCTTGACGAGCTAGAGTTGTGGGGCATGTCAGGGTTCTGTCATTGCTGTGTGTCTGTCTTCTGGAATGTCTCTTGGAAATTATGATGCCATTTGTGAAGAATCTGCAAGCAAAGCAAGAATACCATGTGTGGGGTAGGTCATCTTGTTTAAATTAGCAACACCATGACAAAATGAAATTACTTTATGGAGGAGATAGTTGCCAAGTATGAGTATTTCTGGTTAATTTACACTTAACTCATTCAAAAGATGGCTCATTAAATTTTGTTATTCAACGAACCCAAAATCATCTTTCAATTTAAACTTGGAAAGAGTACTGACACGTACGGCTTTCCAAGGCTGTCTTAATTGTTTTCTCTACCACAGAGTTCTTTAATATGCAAAGAGAAAAAGTCAATCTCCGAGTCACAGGTCATATTCTAAGAAAACATTATATTCAATTACATTTCATTTTGCTGTCTTGAACCTCTTATATTTTACCCACACAATACCAACAGTTTCTGCCTCCCTTTTGATGCTTTCTGGATAATGTGTAATATTGCAATCTTATCCTAAAATCCTAGCATGAGTTCAGGTTCCATTTTGTGTGCTGCCATGTTTTCCATCATGACTGTGATTCTCATGTTGTTTGGAGGTCATTTTATTACTTCTGTATCTTTCTTTCTAATGAATGGTGGGAGGGTGTGACCACATACTATTTTTTTCATAGTTTCAGTGGCTAGAATAGTCTCTTCTATGACAAATTAGAGCAGTGGTTCTCAACCTGTAGGTTTTGACCCCTTTGGGCTCAAACAATCCTTTCACAGGGGTCATCTAAGACCATCAGAAAACACATTATATTTATATTACAATTCATAATAGTAGCAAAATTACAGTTATGAAGTAGCAATGAAAATAATTTTATGGCTAATGTTCACCATGACATGAGGAACTGTATTAAAGGGTTGAAGCATTAGGGAGGTTGAGAACCACTGGGCTAGAGAGAAGGGAAATAATTCCTTCTTCAGTGTCAAAGTGAAGACAAGAGGCCCAGGAGAAGATAGAGACACTGCTATATTTGGGGCAGAGCTAGTGAAGAACCTGGAAGAAGAAACTCCAGAAATCTTAACTAGATTTGAGAGATGTTGTACTTCTACACTGTTATGAGGCGAAAGGTCACGAAAGAAGACTTCAAAAGCATCTCAAAGCCCCGGGAAACAGCCTGGGGAGAGAAAGTCTTTGAATAATTATGTGCTTGTAAAAGTTCTAATCTCTTGTAATTTATCACTGTCAGCACTTGTCTCTCCTGGGTCAGCCATGTTAGGCTGCACCACAGTTGCCTGGCACAGGAGTCTGAAATTTGGATTGAGAAGCATCATTGTTAGTCTCTTTTAGGGGCTGGAAGGCAGAGGGTGCAAATGCAAACCTGGCAGCTTCGAGGCAGCTTTACATCTTGGAATGTAAAGAAAGCAGGTAGTCATGGAAAGAGAAGCAGAGAGCTTCTGAAGACAGATAAAAAGAATATTTTCTGAAATCCTGAAAGTGTTCCAGCTCCTGTTGTGGTTCAGTACTCATGATGACCCCCCCCCCCAGCCCGGGTTGCTCAAAATGCACCTAATCATTTCGTCATAACTTCTCTGTCTTGGGTGAGGTTATCTTAAATTGGAGACTTGTCTAAGGAGAAGAGAATGCATTTGAGATACCCCACACACCCAAATAAATGTTGGATCTTAATCTTTTCTTATAGCAATGATATTTTTGTTGGTTATTGTATTTGTTGTATTTCTCCTTCCTATGACAAAATTCCCTTCAAAAGCTATTCAAGGAACGAAGGACTGTCTTTGGCTCAGAGTTTGAGGCCACAGTCCATCATGGAGGGTGGTGGTAAGAGTGACTCTAGCATATATATGGGGCAGCTGGTCATGCTGCACCTGGAGTTAGGAAGCAAAGAGAGATGAAAAGTGGAGCTAAAGTAAATTTCTCCTTCCCCTTTTTATTCCCTCTGGATTGACCCATGAGAGCAGTGTAGGGAAAGCATACATATGATCAGGACCCCAAGACCAAGTTCTCATCACAAAGGAGATGGAGTGGAGGGCAGGAGATAGGGGATGAGGGAGAAGGGGAAAGGAATAAGGGAGAGTGAGGAGGGGTATTTGTCCCAGAAGACAAAGAACGCTTCTGGATTGAGAGGAGTCAGATGTGGCATGCAGGAAACTGGAGGTTTATAAAGGTAAAGGGGGAAACCCTGTGTTAGAGTGAGATGTTTAATTTTAATTGGACATGTTAATTAGGTGAACCAAAGGCCACTTGTGATTGCTGGACTTCAATACTTTGTTAGCTGGCCCTTGGCAGTCAGCCTCAGGAGAAGAAGTGGCCAAATAAGGGAATAGATCTTGGAGACTAGCTTTAGGGACATAATCTAATAGTTTTTTGTTTTGTTTTTTTTGTTTTTTTGTTTTTTTTTGTTTTTTTTTTTTTACCAACGTAGAGGGAATGGGGGAGAAGGTCAAGGTTTGCTAGAGCCATGGTCACCACGTTCCCCATGCTATGCTGACTTGAGTCTCTTATGGTACGGCCACCCATTCAAGAGCGGATCTTTCTTTTTCAGGTAAACGTCATCTAAATCCCTTTACACTCAGAGACATGTACCTCCTAGGTTAGTCTAATCAAGTTGATGATAAAGATTAACCATGACAATTCTTAGTTCTGTATTCATTTGGCAGATACACCATTTTCCACGTACGTATATTTTCTAGTACATTCTTTTGCATCGATATTTTGTAAAGCACTGAGTGTCTTGTACATAACTCTAGTCATCTGAATGCCTTTGAAGGTCAGTAATTTCTGTGAGGGAAGCTGGTCTCCCATCATCCATGAGGAACCCAGGCTTGTGAGAATGCTAGAGCAACATTTTGAAATCTTATTCCAAACTGTTCGTTTTCTTTGGAGAGCCAGGCCTCAGCAACAGACCTTCCAAAGCAGTTCTGAATCTGAAACTTGTCTGTGCATTGAATGAAAGGAAATAGCAGGCATTGCTTTTTACTAAAGATATATGAAGACAATGAGGTGCTGGGAATTAGTTTTTCCTGACTTGGAGGGACAAAGTGAAGGATGTGATCGCTGAGTCTGCAGCTGCAGATGATGAAATAACCTTTCAGACAAGAGTGACCAAATTAGCACCTAAAGCCCAGGCCTGCAATACACTGATAATACACAGAGAGAGAAAAAATGTATCCAATTTTAAGGCTTTGAGATCTCAGAACTCAGAAGACAGTGCTAGAAATATATCCTGAAAGAGTTTGTCATCCTAATGGAGTTCACATTTGCTTATGATGCTAGCATTACTCAATGCTTTAGTTACATGGTCTGATTTAACTCCCTGAGGTGTTTAGTGTCTCGCTTATAGTTAACTCAGTGAGGTAAATCTGCTCATTTGAATTTTCTGTATGTATTTGAGGACACAAGAACACCTAACTGATTATAACTACGTTCACTGGTTCATCATTCAAGGAATTCAAATCACTCCCCTTTAGAGGACATCGTCTTCACGCTTGGAATTTAACCAATGAACAACAGCAACAATGAGAGCAGCAGCAGCAGCAACAGATAGATGTCTGACCGTATGCTAGTTACAATTTTTATTTTGTTTAAAGAATAAAGAAAACAATTAACAAGTGTTAAAATTATTAAATAGTATATAGAAAAAGGAAAGAGTATATAGCTCCGCCCCCCACAAATGTGTGTGTGGGGGGATGTAGAAAATGTGAGAAGGGCTTATTTTTGTTATAATATTTGTTTTGTTGTTTATATACGGGTATGTGCATTGTGCTCAGGTGCCCTTGGAGGCCCTGAGATGGAGTGACAGGTGATTGTGAACTGCCCATCGTGGGGCTGCGGACTGAAATTGAGTCCTAGGGAAGAGAAGCAAATGCTCTTAAATATTGAACCTCTTCAACCTCTCTTGAGGATTCTGAAATGGTGTGCTCAGATCAGGTCTCAAAAGATAGATATTAACTTCAGAAGGAAGATCAAAGTTTGAGAGATGGCAGGCTTTGTCTGGGTAGACAACTGAGGGGAAGCTTGTCAGACGGAGACAAAAACAGCCCTAGAACTCCAAGGCAAGACTGTGCTGCTTTCAAGGGAAGCTCTGGCCGCTCACAGGGATAAGCTGGGTCTAGAGAGCGCGGAGACTACTTGGAGGGACCTCAGAATCATGGCTGAGGCGATACTCAAATCAGCGGAATGGGCTGTAGTTTCTCCCATGCCTCTTAAGCAGAAAGAGCTGACTTTGCAAATGTTTTGTACACTTGGCTTCTGTGTGTGATACAACTGTTTTTAAGCTGCCAAAAAAGAAAAGGCAAAGTTTGCAAACCACCGTGCTAGAAATTTCTGGAAGCCCCTCCCAGCCACAACATTCTGATTTTCTCCAGGGAAATCATCCCTGCGTCCACAGAGTAGGGCAAGAGCCAGGGCACACTGCAGCAATAGGATGATAATATCGTGATCTGTTATCAGTGACTCCTCCTGGAATGCAGCAGGAACTTGTCAAGAGGGGCCATCCCAGAAATCCCCTGCCCATGGAACCGAGAGCTGCCTCAAAGCACACACTCACGATCTCTTCAAGGGATCGAAATATTTGGATGGGAAATGATGAGAAATGTTTTTTATGAGGGTAATGCTTCCTGAAGAACGTGAAAAATTGCTGGTTTTGAAAATATTTTAAATATCTTCTAGTAGCAGATGAGTTTTCCAAGAACTCAATTCCCTTGAACTGTATCTTACATTCAGCAGTGTGCGCTTGTTTTCAAGCCTTGCAAACCTCAGTGTCCCTGACAGATGGAAGGGTACATGCAGCTGCTGCTGTATTCAAAATACAGGATGTTCTCCTCTCCCCAAGGGTCCCTTTCCTTGATTTCTAATCGCCTCTTAGCTCTAGGCAAAAGTGTCCTGTCTCCCAAGATTATAGGTTAATTTATATTTTTAGAGTTTTTTTTTCATTTTTTCTTTTAGATTTATTCATGTGTATGAGTGTTTTGCCTGCATGTATGTGTCTGCTCCATGTGTGTGGCTGGTGTCTGCAGAGGTCAGGAGAGGAAATCGGATTCTTCTGGAACTGGAGTTACAGATGGTTGTGAGCTGCCATGTGGGTGCTGAGAATTGAACCTAGATTCTCTGGAAGAGCCACAGTGCTCTTTAACAACTGAGTCATCTCTCCACTGCCATATTTTGAGTTTTTGTTTTAAATTCTGTAGTAGCCACTCTTGCATTTAGTGTGATACTTTTGAGGTTCAGCCATCAGAGCTCTATCTATGCACAGCTTGTTGCTACTGAGAAATGTTTAAGCTACATTGTAATTTATTCCCTCCCTGTTGATGGACTTGCACGCTGACTGACATTGTGGCTATTGTGAAAAGACTTACCATTGTCACGGCAGAACAACTGCAGCCTTTATAAGAACAGCTCTCCTGGCTTGCAGATCCTAACAGCTGGGCTTCCTGACTTCCGATGATCTCCTAGGAGCGCCTCACTGGATCCTCACCTGAGCATCCCATCAATCCTTCCATCCAGCCCTAACTGAATACAGCTTTGTGGGGTTTGCAGAGAAGGGGAGGAGGATGTGGCAGGGGTGGGAAGAGGTGGGGCTGAGGGAGGGACCCAGTGCCAACCAGGACAGGCACTCCTCTTAGTGACCTCTTGTCAACATCCTGTAAGAAAACTCAATGGTAGATACAAACTTGGGCTTGTCACTGGAACTTTATAGGGAGAGAAGACATTGCCTAGAAATTCCCCAAGGAGAGTATCTTGGAACACCTGTGAGCACGCGCAAGTCCCTGTGTGGACATACTTTTTTATCCTGAGTGTAATCCCAAGCTTGCGTTATTGGGACATAGGAATGCATGTTTACCTTTCTGTGAAGTCATACAAAGTCATTCTATATCTATATTCAGGATATAGCAGAAGCCTCCTAGCTGCTCCGGTACCTGCCACCACTCACTGCCAGCCTTTCGCATGATAGCCATGCAGTGGGTTTATAGAATTGCCTTGCTATGGTTCAGATATGCATTTCTCAGAGGCCAACGGACTTTGGGAGGTTATTTATTTTGTTTTGATGGTAGTTTATTTGATTTTAGCTAAAATAAGCTTCTGAGCAGGTTTCACAAAATATAGACCAGCTTGTCCTGTAACTTTTAATTAATTAATTAATTAATTAATTAATTAATTAATTAATAACTTTACATTCTGATTACAGCTTCCCCCTTTCCTCTTCCAGTCCCTCCCTCTCACCTCCCTTCCTCTACCCCCTCCCTTTTCTCCTCAGAGAAGGGAAGGCCTCTCATGGATATCAACCCACCTTGGCATATCAAGTCTCAGCAGGACTAGGTACACCTGCTTCTATTGAGGCCAGACAAGGCATCCCAGTTAGGGAAAAGGGATCCAAAGACAGGCAACAGAGTCAGAGACAGCCTCTGCTTCTGCTGTTAGGGGACCCACATGAAGAGCAAGCTGCACATACATTACATATGTGTAACAGGCCTAGATCTGTCTCATGCATGATCTTTGGTTGATAGTTCACTCTCTTTGAGCCCCTATGAGACCAGGTTAGTTGATTCTGTAGGTTTTCTTGTGGTGTCCTTGACCTTTCTGGCTCCTTCAATCCTTTGTTCCCACTCTTCCACAGATTTCCAATTTCCACCTAAGGCTTGGCTGTGTGTCTCTGCCTCTCTTTCCATCAGTTCCTAAGTGAAGCCTCTCAGAGGACAGTTATGCTAGGCTCCTGTCTACAAGCATACACTTCTTGTAGGAAGGACAAATTTCAGGTCAAAGGTTTTGTGGGAGGGTTGCTGTCCGCCTCCCTTCACTGGAAGTCCTGCTTGACGGCCTCCTCAGACTCCATATTCCCCACCCCCCTAGTGGTAGAAGACTCAGGTAGGGCTAACCCCTTGGAGAAGTCCACCTCTCCCCAGACTGGTTACTTTTCTCTCCCCCTCTCTACTACTGACCCCACCTCTGCTCCTTTCCTATCCTGCTCTCACCTGGTTCCCTCCCTCCATCTCCTTCAGATGTCTGTTTTATTTCCCCTTCCGAATGGAATTCAAGCATCCTCCTTTGTGCCTTCCTTGTTCTTTGGCATCTTTGGGCCTATGGCTTACAGTCTGATATTCATTTATAAGTCAGTACATACTGTGGGTGTCTTTCTGGGTCTGGGTTGCCTCGCTCAGGATGATGGTTTCTTATGCTTGTTTTTTAACCTCTATTTTATTTGTGGTATTTAAACCTCTACCTCCCTTCCACCAACCCTTTAACCCTAGGTAAGAGAAAGAAGGTGAGTGGGGAGAGGGGGCTCCAACCGCTTTCCTTCTCCTGGATGTTTAAGGCCAATGGCTTCTTCGGGGGCCTATACCAGTCTCCATCAACAGCAAAAGCAGCCTCTGCCAAGCTGCTGCTTTGAAACTTTTCTCTCCATCTGTCTCCTCTACGTGGCCACACCCTCTAGCCTCTGTCCCTCCAAACTGGCATACCTTCTCTTTCTGCGCTCTCATATTTATGTCCCTCAGAGTCCTAGACCACGCCTCTCCATGCTGCACAAGGCAGGCTTTTTCCAGAAAAATGCAAATAGATCCACACCTATCACCCTGCACAAAACTAAAATCCAAGTGGATTGGAGACCTCAATATAAAAACGGAATCACTAAATTTGTTAGAAGAAAAAGTGGGCAAGAGCCTTGAACTCATTGGCAGAGGAGACAACTTCCTGAACAGAACACCCACAGTACAGGCTCTAAGATCAACAATCAATAAATGGGACCTCATGAAACTGAAAAGCTTTTGTAAAGCAAAGGACACTGTCATCAGAACAAAACGACAGCCTATAGGTTGGGAAAGGATCTTTACCAACCCTACATCTGATAGAGGGCTGATATCCAGAATATATAAAGAGCTTAAGAAGTTAAAAAAAAAAAAACAACAACAAATCAAGTAACCCAATTAACAAATGTGGTTCAGAGCTAAACAGAGAATTCTTAATAGAGGAACAGAGAATGGCAGAGAAATAATCAAAGAAATACTCAACATGGCTAACATCAGGGAAATGCAAATCAAAACAACGCTGAGATTTTACCTTACACCCATCAGAATGGCCAAGATCAAAAACTCAAGTGACAACATCTGCTGGAGAGGATGTGGAGAAAGAGGAACCTTCCTCTATAGCTGGTGGGAATGTAAACTTGTACAACCACTTTGGAAACCAATATGGCACTTTCTCAGACAATTAGGAATAGCGCTTCCCAAAGATCCAGCTATACCACTCCTAGGCATATATCCAAAAGATGCTCAAGTACATGACAAGGACATTTGTTCAACCATGTTCGTAGCAGCTTTATTTGTAATAGCCAGAAGCTGGAAACAACCCAGATGTCCCTCAGTTGAGGAATGGATACAGAAATTGTGGTTCATGTACACAATGGAATACTACTCAGCAATTAAAAACAAGGAAATCATGAGATTTGCAGGCTAATCATGGGATTTAGAAAAGATAATCTTGAGTGATGTATCCCAGAAACAGAAAGACACACATTGTACATACTCACTTATAAGTGGATATTAGACATACAATATAGGATAAACATACTAAAATCTGTATGCCTAAAGAAGCTAATCAAGAAGGAGGACCCTGGGTAAGATAATCAATCCTCATTCAGAAAGGCAAATGAGATGGAAATTAGAAGAGGGAGGAAACAGGGAACAGGACAGGAGCCTATCACAGAAGGCCTCTGAAAGACTCTATCCAGCAGGGTAACAAAACATATGCTGAGATTCATAGCCAAACTTTGGGCTGAGTGCAGGGAATCTTATAAAAGAAGAGGGAGATAGAAAGACCTGGAGGAATAGTAGCTTCACAAGGAGAGCAACAGAACCAAAATATCTGGGCACAGTGGTCTTTTCTGAGACGGATACTCCAACCAAGGACCATGCATAGAGATAACTTAGAACCCCTGCACAGGAGTGGCCCATGGCAGCTCAGTGTCCCCAATAATAGGAACAGGGACCATCTCTGACATGAACTCAGTAGCCTCCTCTTTGATCACCTTCACCTGAGGGAGGGGGGAGCAGCTTTACCAGGCCACAGAGGAAGCCAAAGAAGCCAGTTCTGATGAGATTTGATAGACTAGGATCACATGGAAGGAGAGGAGGACCTCCCTCCTATCATTGGACTGGGGGAGGGATATAGGAGAAGAAGAGGGAGGGAGGGTAGGATTGGGAGGGGATGGGGAGGTTGCTACAGCTGGGATACAAAGTGAATAAACTGTAATAAAAAATAAAATTAAAATTAAAATAAGAAATGAAAAAAAAAGAATTGTGTTGGTATTTTGATGGGAGTGGCATTAAATCTGTAGATTGCTTTTGGTAGGATGCCCATTTTTACTATGCTGATCCTACCAAGCCATGAGCATGGGAAATCTTTCCATCTTCTGATATCTTCTTCATTTTCTTTCTTCTGTGACTTGAAATTCTTGTCATAGAAGTCTTTCACTTGCTTGGTTAGAGTTACTGCAAGATACTTTATGGTTTTTGTAGGTATAGTGAAGAGAATTGTTTATTTAATTTTTCTCAGCCCAATTGTCTTTTGTATACAGGAGGGCTACTGATTTTTTTGGAGTTAATTTTTGTATTCAGCCACTTTGCTGAATGTATTTATTAGCTGTAGTACTTCCTTGGTAGAATTTTTGGGGTCATTTATGAATATTATCATTTCATCTGTGAAAAGTGGTACTTTGACTTCTTTCCAATTTGTTTTGTACATTTAGTGTTTGGATTATTGGGTGGTTGGAGGATTTTCTTTTCTGGTCCAATCTATTTGGTGTTCTGTAAGCTTATTTTATGTTTATAGTCATAACATTTTTTAGGTTGGGGAAATTTTCTTTTATAATTTTTGTTGAAAATATCTATGGGCCTTGGAACTGGGAATCTTCTCCTTTTTCTAGTCCTATTATTCTTAGGTTTGGTGTTTTCATAGTGTCCCAGAGTTCTTGGATGTTTTGTGTCAGAAACTTTTTAGATTTGCCATTTTCTTTGACCAATATATAGATTTCTGCAATCGTATCTTTTATGTATGAGATTCTCTCTTTAATCTCTTTTATTCTGTTGGTGATATCTGCATCTGCAGTTTCTGTCCTCTTCCTTAGGTTTTCAGTCTCCAGGATTCTCTTAGTTGTGTGTGTGTGTTTATTGCTTTTCTTTCCATTTTCAGATCTTAAATAGTTTTATTAATTTTCTTCACCTGTTTGTATTTTTTACTGCATTTATTTAAGGCAATTTTACATTTCATCTTTAAAAGTCTCTATTATCTTTATAAAATTGGATTTAAGGTCATTTTCTTGTGCTTTGGCTGTGTTAGGATACCCAGGGCTTGTGGTAGGATAGCTTTGCTCTGTTGGCTCTTGTTTATTGTGGTCTTATAGCCATCTGGTTGTTCCTGGTAGGGCTGGTCCCCTAGATATTCCTGGGGCTGCCTCCTCAGGGAGGCAGGCAGAGCTGTGGCCCTTATGATGGAGTTAGGGGACAGAGAGAAGCCCACAAAGACTCACTGTGACCCGGGAAGACCTGGCAGGTAGGGGTGGGGTGGAGGTGTCTAACCTGGACGTCCTGGGGCTGGCAGGCCTTCTTGGGAAGGCAGGCAGAGCTGTTGCCCAGATGATGGAGCCTGGCCTAGAACTCTTGATCTTACTCCATTTAGAAAAAAAATCCTTGGTATACATAAAATATTTTGTAAATTTCTAGTGTCAACATTTGAACTCGTTCTGATAGTTACTTTCTACTTTCGAGAAGTACTCGTTGAAGATGAAAAATAAGAAATGAAAGAACTATAGGTGCTTGTTGACACCTGCTATTTAGATAAGTTGATATTTGTTCTTTAAGTGTTATCTGGTGCAATAAACTGGTTCATTTCAAATATCTAGTTGTAGAACTATTAGTTGGTTTTCTTTGCCAGGTATTTAGAGGATGCCTACTGTCTTAGTCACTGTTTTACTGCTTTGTAGAGACACCAGGAAAAAGGTAACTTTTATTTTAAAACAAACAAACAAACAAACAAACAAACAAACAGCATAACTGTGGGGTCGCTTGCTATCATCACAGTAGGGAGCATAGCACCAGGCAGGCAGGCACAATGCTAGAGATACAGCTAAGAGCTACATCCTAGTACCCAGGCAATAGGAAGAAGAGAGACTCTGGGCTTGGCAAGGGAGTTTGAAACCTCAAAATCCACCCCCAGTGACATACCTCCTCCAATGAGGCCACACCCCCTCCAACGAGGCCACACCTCCTCCAAGGCCACACCCCCTCCAACGAGGCCGCACCTTCTCCAACATAACTACTCCAAGGGCATATCTCCTAGTCCTTCCTAACAGTCTACCAACTGGAAATCAAGTGTCAAATACCTGAGCCTACGGGAGCCACTCTTATTGAAACCACCACACAGAGTTTATTAGAGATACTTTCCTGGAGATTTCTTTCCTCTTTTAAGATTTATTTATTTTTTGAATTATGTTGTATGGGTCTGGAGAGATGGCTTAGTTAGCCATCTTCCTCTGCCTGCAGTTCCAGAGGATCCAATGCCTTCTTCCGACCTCCCTGGGTAGCAGGTGTATGTGTAGATACATACTACAAGCAGATAGTGTAGTATGGTTACCCTGTATTATATGGCTAATACCCACTTAGAAGTGAGTGTATCCTATGCATGTCTCGCTGCTTCTGGTTTTCTCACTCAGGATGATCTTTTCTAGTTCCATCCATTTGTCTGCAAATTTCTGATTTCCTTTTTTTAAATAACTGAGTAGTATTCCAATGTATAAATGCACCTCAATTTCTGTATCCATTCTTCAGTGGAGGAACATCTAGGTTGTTTCCCGATTCTGGCTATTATGAATAAAGCTTCTATGAGCATAGTAGAGCAAGTGTCCTTGGTGTATGGTGGAGCATCTTTGGGGTATATAACCAGGAGTGGTATAGCTGGGTCTTGAGGTAGCGCTATTCCCAATTATCTGAGAAAGCACCAGATTGGTTTCCAAGGTGGTTGTACAAGTTTGCACTCCTACCAACAATGGAACAATGCTCCCCTTTCTCCAATCCTGTCCAGCATGTGTTGTCACTTGAGTTTTTGATCTTGGCCATTCTGATGGGTGTAGATGAAGTCTCAGAGCATTTTGATTTTCATTTCCCTAATGACTAAGTTTTTCTCTCCTCCATTCAATATTCCTCTGTTGAGAATTCTCTGTTTAGCTCTCTACTCCATTTTTAATTGGATTATTTGGTTTGTTGGAGTTTAATTTTTTTAATTCTTTATAATTTTTTCATAATAGCCCTCTGTTGGATGAAGGGTTGGTGAAGATCTTTTCCCATTCTGAAGGCTCCTTTTGTTCTGTTGACAGTGTCCTTTGCTTTACAGAAGCTTTTCAGTTTCACAGGGTCCATTTATTAATTATTGTTCTTAGTACCTGACCTGTTAGTGTTCTGTTCAAGAAGTGTCTCCTGTGCCGATGAGTTCAAGTCTCTTCCCCACTTTTTCTTTTAACAGATTTAGTGTGTCTGTTTTTACTACAATCCACAGACCTAAAGAAGCTAAATAACAAGCAGGACCCAATGGGGTTTGCTTAATTCTCATTCAGAAGGGCAAATAGGATAGACTCTGGAAGCAGTTGAAGAGAGAGAACAGGATGGGAGCCCACCATAGATCTCCTCTGAAAGACTCTACCCTGTATGGTATCAAAGCAGATGCTAAGACTCACAGACAAACTTTGGGCAGAGCACAGGGAGTCATAGGAAATTATGGGGGGAATAAAAGGACCCAGAGGGGACAGGAGCTGCGTAAGACCACCTGAGCTAACAAATCTGTGCCTAGAGGTGTCTGCAGAGACTGATGCACCAACCAAGGACCACGCATGGAGAAGGTCTAGACCCCCTTCTCAGATGTAGCCCATGGCAGCTCAGTCTCCATGTGGGCTTCCTAGTAAGGTGTGCAGGGGCTGTCTCTGACATGGACTCTGTTGTCTGCTCTTTGATCACTTTCTACTGGTTGGGAGGCCTTACTAGCCCACAGAGGAATAGGATGCAGGCAGTCTTAAGGAGACTTGATAGGCTGGGGTCAGATGATAGGGAAGAAGAGCTCCCTCCCTTTCTGAGGACTAGGAGAGGAGGATGGGGGGAGAGAGAGGGAGGGTGGGACCAGGAGGAGATGAGGGAGGGGACTATAATCAGAATGTAAGGTGAATAAATTATAAAAAACAAAAACGTAAAACAACGTACTACAAGAGGGAAAACAACAATGCACACAAAATAAATAAATCTAAAGACCATTAAGTGTGTGTGCATATACGTATACCTTAGTGTGAGTGAGTGTGTACACACATGTGTGAGTGCATGAGCGTGTGCTATGTGTGTGTAAGTTCGGGAACTCTTACAGACAAGAAGAAAGCACTGGTCTCTGGCGCTACGGTCAGGGGACTGTTCTGAGCCAGCTGATGTGGATGGTGAGAACTTGAGTGAGGTGCTCCGCAAGAGGAGGAAGGGCTCTCGACAGCTGAGTCTTCCCTTTACATCCTTCTACGCAGGTAAAACATAAACCATTTGCCCCTTTGCTCCGTATGGGTGTGCACCTTCTTGAGGTAAACTCGCTGTTATTGGCACTGTATTCATTTGGCTTGGTGGAGGTGCTGCTGATGAAACCCGGCGACTCACCAGGTTGGCGGTGCTCAGCCACTGAGCTACACCCGCAGCCTACACATGGAATGAATCTTCAGAGCCTAGACCCAGGACCTTGGGAAACTACTACCCACATTTCTTCTGACTTTTAATTATAATCGGGGTGGTAATCATTAAGCAGAACTTGAAACCCAACACAAAACACAGCATGCTTAGTTTGGCAAAGCACACTTAAGTGAAATTCAATAAAAATCCTTCTCAAGTAGTTTGACATTGAGTCTATTATTTTCCATAAGCAAAACAGTTGCAGAAATATTAGATTATCACCCAGTGTGTTTCATATTTCACTTAGAGTTTTATGCACCAGGAGGAAAATGGTGTATAGTTGTAGGTTGCGTGTTATATTATATGTAAGTGTGGGATATTGTGTAGTTTGTAAAAATTTGTTCAGAGCAGATTTAGAAATGTAGATGTGGTACAGTCGTGTTCCCAAATCATGCAAACCTTTGTTTGGTGACATGCCAGAACTATTTTGTGAAAAGTCATAGCTCATGGTGGCTCATCTTAAACCAAAAATGGCTCTGAAGGTCAGAGTGGGAGGAACTCCAGAGGTGGGGTGAGACCTTCAGTACTCTGCCAGATTTTACTCTTTTCGTGGCAAATTTTATGGCCTGGGCGGACATATTTACATATAGTATATATAAGTACATATTTTTACGTATGTTGTTTTTCTCAGAAATCATTTTTTAAGAAAAGCCTTTGGTTTCTATTTTATTATTCTAAACACACACACACACACACACACACATATATAATATCAACCTTATTTTTGTCAGAATTAATTGTACACACTAACACCCACATTTTGATTTTGAAAACTTTGGTGCATTCTGAGAGCCAGAACGGTAATCTGGGCTTTCTAAACCTACTCTAGCTCTTACAGTCCTCTTGAATGAGGAATTCTGGGTTTTCTCTCCTTCCCTTGCCCAAGAGAAATTGAGCCATTTACAATTTATTTTTGATGTAATATGAATGTCTGGCTTAAATAAAAAAAAAAAAAAAAAAAAAAAACAAAAAAAAACAACTCAGTTTCCTGCCAGGTTGGAAGCACATTCTATTGTTTCCTTTCTACATCATGCACATGCTGTTATAAGAAAATAACTGAAATATCTTTTCACTAAATGCAACTATATAATGATACATATTTAAGAAAACATTTTATTGAAGTATAATGTTATAGAGAAGTTTCATGTATATTATTGAATGCATCCCAAATGCACATGCATTCCCTACCCCCAACAAGAAATAAAATTTCAGTGTACTAGGAAACATTCCCTTAGAAGCCTCTCCCTTAGAAGCCATCGGCTGCCAACAGCGCCTCAGTTAGAGGTGGTGGCTCACACACCTCTCCCCTGCTAGAATGTTGGCTGGCTTGACCTTGTGCAAATCTTATAGAGGCGACCATAGCTGCTGTGAGTTCGTGAGTTCAGTGGTCCTGTCATGCCCAGAATGTACTAATTGGCTCTGATCCTCCCTGACCTCTGGCTTCTTACACTCTTTCTGCCCCTTCTTTCCTGAGCCTTTGAGTTTCCTGAGCCTTTGAGGGTCACTTACTTTTCATTTTTTTAAAGACAGGGTTTCAATGCATAGTCTAGGATGACCTTGAACTAGCCATTCTCTGGCCTCAGCCTCCCTGTTGGGGTTACAAGCATCAACAAGGATGCCCAGTTAAGCCTCATCTTTATGGCTTGTCACATGAGAAGTCCCAAGTTTGTGGTCTCTTTTAGTTCAGGGGCTGGTGACTCTGTCTTCCCCTTACTCCCCGGTTATAGCTGTCCTCTCTCAGAACACAGGTGTTTCATCTAAGCGAATTATGTCAGGAATGTAATGATGCACACCTGTACTCCTAGAAATGGAGAAGTTGAGGCCCGGAGGGTCATGGCAAGTTTAAGGACTACATGGATTGCGTAGTGAGTTCCAGGCCACCAGAGCTACGCAGGGAGACCATATCTAAACAAAACCAGTTGAATTAGTTAAGACCCCCCCCCCACACACACACACACATCCAGTCTGTCAGACCTTAAATTCACCAATGGCTTCTTCTGGAGGCTATCATTCCTTAGCTCATCCTTGAGGGCAGAGGAGACCATTAATAAAGAAAAGGGCATTCTGACTTGAGGGTCTTCAGAGGGATTCTGAACACCGCCCCTTGAGAATTTTAGGCTAAGTCAGAGGACAGCACACCACCAGTGGCTTCAAGCGTTCTAAGGAAATACATTCAGCAACAGCTTCTCCTCCTCCTCATCATCATCCTTCTCATCCTCTTCCTCCTCCTCTACTTTTAAGACTTAACATTCCTATATGTAATATGTAATAATATGTAATATGTAATAATCACCCTGTCCATCCTTATAAATACCATATGAGGTATGATTAATGCTTGTCAGCTGTGAAGTTTGGATGGGAGACATTACAAAAGGTGAGTAACATTATACCAAATTGCCAAGCGCCTGTGGGTAACATGAATACAAAATGGCCACGTCTTTACTGGAAGACAAAAAAAAGAGGAGTGTCGAGGTAAACAGAGGAAAAAAAAAAAAAGAGCAAAGAAGCAAAAAGGAAAGGAGACAGCAAAAAGGGAGAACAGAGTCTAGGCCAGTAAAGAGAACACACTTTTAACAAGTTACTTGCGGGAATAGGGAGTGAGTTATTAAGAAAATACTAGGAATTTAAAACAGCTTTTCTAACATGATTACAAGCGCTGCATAAACGTGGCTATTAGTGGCTGCAGAACAGCTCTTAGCTGTTAGTGGAAATTTTAAGCAGGTCTGTGATCTCTGCTCACCTTCTGTTTTTGTGGCAATATGTTAGTTCAGATGGCAAGAATTATTGATAAATTGATGGAAACAGGGTGTTATCTGAGTGGTATAATCTAATCATTTTTTTAATCAAAATGTTTTCTTGGCTAGTCATAAATAAAGGCAGTGAAAGGGTGCCTCTGGCTGGCCTCTAAGAAAGCAAGCAGCACGCTGTGGGCTGCCAAGGGGGCTATGTGGACAGGACTGGAGAAGTAGCACTGGCTGTTGCTTTGGCAAGGTGAGGTAGACATAGCTTTACAGCTGCAGAATGATAATTTCACTAGCAGCAGTTAGAAGCATGGAAGTGGATATGCCCCAGAGCTGTCAGACTCAGCAAGGCCAATGACTTCATCGCAGCTCTGTTTGCCGAGAAGGGTTTGAGTCATGTCATAAGGGGCTGGCAGGCGGAAGTCTGTGCCAATAGAGAGGTGTCTCAGGCTGCTGGGTGTGTGGTCATGTTCTCCGAGGTGGAGACTGATATAGCATATACATGTTAACAGGAAGTAGAAATAACTTCATCACCTTGTTATGGTCAACCATTTGGGCAAAACTCATTGATTGGCTTCTGGGACACAATATGTTAAAATTTGGAATTGCCAGGCCTGGTGGCAGGTGCCTGTAATCTCAGCATTCTGGGAGGCAGAGGCAGGCAGATCTCTGTGAGTTCGAGGCCAGCCTGGTCCACAAAGTGAGTCCAGGACAGCCAAGGATACACAGGGAAATCCTGTTTTGAAAAACAAACAAACAAAAAATTAGGAATCATAATAGTAAAATTGTGGATTTCCCAATACTGATTATAACAGGCAAGGAGAACAAGGACAAATAAAATTGTAACAAAAACTGTGGTTTTATTTGACGAAATTTTAACATGTGAGCAAGAGTACCATTGCTTTTAGGTAAACCTTTCCAAATTAAGGTATACATAGAAGAATTACGAAAGTTTTAAAACCGTTACATATACGTGTGTTTGTGTGTATCTACATGTATGTGTTACATGAACATATGTTTGCATGTGTGTGCTGGTGTCCTCAGAAGATGGAAGAGGGCATCGGATCGCTCTGAGCTGGGTTTAAAGTGGTTGTGAGCCACACATGACTTAGGAGTGATGGTACCCTGACCGCTCTCCGAGAACTTTCCACCACTCGGTTGTCTCTCCAGCCCCAAGAGGGATTATTTCAAAGGGCTTTTGAGGGCAACTGATTTGAAAGAAGAGATTTTTATAGCCACTCTCTTCATTAACCTATTTTTGTAATTCTCAGGTTTTTTTTTTTTTTTTTTACTTTTATTTATTTCCTTGTAACAAACGCCTTCTGTAATCAAAACATTTATTGGTAGGTAACAAAATGGTCTTATTGAAATTCAGCATTCTTTGCATGTTTCATGCCATGTTTCAACAGAGCAGTTACCAAAGGACCAGGGAGAAGAGACTGAAGGTTGAGTTGGCTGCACCGCTAGCCTGCATGCTGTGTTCCATGGCAGTTCCAGCAGCAGCCTCCCCTGTTTGGCCCTCCCACCTTGCTCTAGACATGAAGAATCCCTTCTAGGACAGTCTGAAGAAGCTAGCAGCCCTATCCTGTCTCTTGTGGTACCAGTTAAGTGACTTTGACTTCTAACAATGCCACCGTTCGTCTAGTGTCCAAGACTTCAGAGCGCTGAGTCTTCTTCGTCACCTCTTTCCTTCCTCATGCCTCCTTGCTTGCATCCAGCTGCCAGAGTCCTGAGAGTCTTTACTCTACTCCTTAGTGTCTTAACTTAATTCCAGTCCCCTCCATGATTTCCCAGGCTTGCTGTTGTCTCTTAGGCCAAGTTCTCCCAACCCAGTCTATCCTACATGTTGGGCAGTGCTTTCCACTCTGTATTCTAATATTGACTTTTTATTCATCCAAAAAGATTTTCAATATCTTCTCTGGCCCACAGAACAAAGCCCAAATTCCTTGCTTTGTTATTAAATTCCTTTACAGTGTAGACCCAATTGTCTCTCAGCCTTATTCTTCAAGGCTTTCTCTACATATTCTGTGTTTCAATTGCGTTAGATTCCTTTGTCCCTTGAAGTATGAATTTTGGAATCAAATTGGGACATAACTAGATCCAGTTGTACAGGTTACTGGAGATAAACCCAGACAGTCTCTTAAATCTCCATCTGCTTCAATTTTTGTCATTCTTAAAATGAAAGTAATGCTATCTCACACAAAGAGTCACTGTGAGAATAAAATATGATGACATATGCAAATTTCAGGGCACAAGGCTTGGATCATGAAAGCCAAGTAAATGATACTTATTATTTCCTGACTACATTTTCTTTCTGTTTCTCCCCTGCATCTTATTTGCATTTATATTCTCCTTCTTATTCTGGAATTTTCCACCTTGCTTTTGATCATTTTGTTTATTATAGAATTGCCCAGCAGTGCCGGTCTGCCTGGTGAATTCCAAACTGTCCTGTTTTGTGGTGAATCCCCAGATCCTTTCCATTATCATGAATGGGCTGGCTAATCCAATTCCTCTGAGTAACCTTGTGTGAACCAATCCTGGACACTGAACCAAAATGTTACCAAGGGGATTCTGGTCCTGAGAACTGTATGTTTTTAGTCAAGGAGCTTGTCTTTGTCTTTGTCTGGAATGGATGTATTACCTCAACTGCTTCTGTTGACCAGTGTTGAAAGTGCCTCCACGCGGAAGCGAAAACGGAGAGACTCTTACTGCTATCTTGAGGTGGATGGTGCTGAGCCCACTGCTCCCTCCCTCCCTGACCTTCCTGTGGGATAAAAATGGTTGTTCACAGAATCACGACTCTCCCCTTCTTACAGTGAGAAGCATGTTAAAAGCCCAGCATGGGCGCACACGCCTGTGATCCCAGTGCTCGAGGAAACTCAAACTCCTTGAGGGTTGAGAATGTTAGGTCAGCCTGGGCTACTTAACGATACAGAAACAGATTTAAAAAAATAGCCAAATATCTTACTCTTTCCCAAGGCCACGTTAAGATTCTGCTTCCTTGATGAAGCTCTTCCTGGATCCTTGGTATGTAAAATGTGCTCTTACCCTTCCTCCCATGCTGCACTGCGAGGTCTGTCTTCCTCTTCCCCGCCATTCCCGACACCGTGGAGGGCTGCGTGTGCGGCTGTTTCGTGTTTCTGAGATCTCCCCTACAGGCTCCGCACCTTTTGTTTCCCTTTCGTCCCCTGCTTACTCTTCCACAGTAAGTTGACACTAACGTGTTCCAAAGGTCAAATGTGAGTTCTTTGGTTTTCACATATTGATATTTTTCTTATCTAGACATAGTTTAGTTATTTTTTTATAGCACAGTGGTTTTGATATATGGATATGTTTTCTTACAAAATTTCTTGCACAAGATATTTTCACAACTCACTTTTATAGACTGGAACCCTAAATATATCTTAAGTGGTGGTACCTAATAGAAGAAAACATAAGAAATTCCAAGTATGGGAGAAAACTACAAAGGAAGTCTGGTGGCTGCTTACTTGAACACATCCACAACCCTAATGCTTGTCCCTAAGCAGACCCACTTTCTAGATTTGCTAATGTCCTAATTGTGGCATAGGCGAATGGCTTTCCTTGTGCTACTGCATTGCAGCAGATGAACATAGAAATCACTCAGAAAATGTTTTGTTTTAAACAGGAGTCCATACACTTCATGTTTTCCTCACTCTGAGCCATTTTCTTTTCACCTTGTTTTTAGACTCTGAACAGCAGTCATTTGAAGATGTTTGCTTTCAAGAAGACAAAATATTCAAATACTTTGGCTTATTCCCATATCAATTTATTTCTTAAGCCTCCAGTACTTTGTAAGGCTTTTCCTGTCAGTTAGTTTTCCGAGCAAAAACTGCGTCCCAGGCTTCATCAAGATGACACAAACTGTTCATCACTGTCAGTACCCCAGGCCATTAGTCATGGTCATGAAATATCTGTCACGGGGACTTACAGCAATAGAGATCTTCAAATGTCAGTGTCTGAAATAGGGAAGATTTTACTACAACTAACCCCTCAGCGTCTCCTATAATTGTCTGATTTTGTGAGAAACATGTTTGTCACACCACACAAGGTTGATGAGGGGACTCAACAAAGGAAGTGTCAGGAAACTTTGCTAGGGGATGAAGTGAGGAGAAGCCCAGGATAGCTCTGGGAAGGTCGGCTCCCTGTGAAGACCAATCCCCTCAGGTAAGGATTGTTGCATAGGCTTTGAAGGAGCTGGACTGGCTCTTCCTTGCTTTCAGGTTGAGTGATTTTTAGCACCTTGGCTCAAAGGAGGCTCCTGAGACTCCCAAGAGGGAGAGGGATGTGGGCCTTCATGGGGCCTGTTAGAACTGGGCCCGGTTCTGAGCCATGACTGCACCCCCACAGCTGCTGTGCACTGTGGCAATGGCTGCTCATTGCCCTTCTGGCAGGAATCCCTGAGCCAGGCAGTCTGCCTAGGGTGTGACGAACAACCCAAGACTCCCACAACCAGGGGACAAAATGCAGCCTCAAGCTGGAGACCTCCAAGAACTCATTTTCCTGGCTCGCTCTGTGGTCTTTAAGTTGTCCTTGACGTCCAAGGCTGCTTATTAGTGCCCCGACTGGCACTTGAGTACTTAGTTACCTCATTTTGTTTGACAATTCAATTATTTTTATTACTTCAAACAAATAATTTTTTTGAGCATCAACTCAGTGCTAAGTATCTCTGTCTGTGCCGAGGACACACGGCAACAGAGGGCAAGGCAAATGCGATTGCTGTTGTTGCTGACAACTATTGAATGCTTTTTCTCTTCTATGAAGTCTATTTAGTCTATACTTATTTATCTTATACCTATGAATGTTTTTCCTTCACGCAGATCTATGCATCACCTGTGAGCCTGTTCCCTTCAGAGGTGTGTGTGTGTATTATATGTGATATAAAAGTAGCCCATGAGTTGCTTGTGTACACACAGGACTGCATTGCTAGCTTTTACACATAGGTGTTATGAAAGTCATTGGTAACCCCCAGAGGTAGCTAGGAAGTGGATAGGAATTAAGACTGCTGGAAGAGTTTAAAAGTTTAAAAATCACATGGGGATCTCTGCATTCTCTCATCTCCATTGTGATGACTTGATGATTAGGTGTCCTTCTGCAGTCAGTCTGAACTTGGTGTCCAGTTTGGTGTCTGTTTGGAAAGACGCAGAACGGATGACCTTGCTGGAAAAAAGTATAGGCTTTGAGGTTTTAAAAGTTCCACATTTACACAAACCTACATGTAACACGCACACACACAAACACACTCTATCAATAATCTATTTTCAAAAAAAATGTATATAGAGGAATTAGTAAGGAAACATCATGCTGGCAGTTAAGGCATCTTAAATTTTACTTAATGTTACAACCGTTCCAATAGCTCAGAGAACATGCTTGTCACTTAGAGGGGTGCTCTGTTCAGAGAGCCAGGAGCACAGGCTGCACCTCTGCTTGCAAGTCTTTCTTTCCTGTCTGAGCCCTTAGCCCATGTTCACTTACGCACGTTAAGAGGAAACAGCGTGGTAAGAGTGCATGAAGCACTTCATGGTCAGCATGGTGATAGGCTATTTCAACATCTTTTAAATATAAAATACTTACTTATCTTTATCTTATGTGTATGAGTGCTTTGCCCGCAAGTGTGTGTGTGTGTGTGTGTGTGTGTGTGTGTGTGTGTGTGTGTGCTGTGGTGTGCCCCTGGGGTTTCAGATGGCTGTGAGCTGCTATGAGAGGGAGAGCCAGGTACTGAACCTAAGTTCTCTGCTGGAGTATTAAGACTCTGAACTGCTGAGTCTTGGCTTTGGACCCTTAAAATTTTTAACAGTTGAGTTTCAGATCTATTCCTACAAATCCCTTCCCTAAAAAGGAGAAAGAACTAAGCAGCTAAATGGAAACAAACAAGAAAACAAACCCGGCTGATTATTATTTGTATCCTGTCTTCATTACTCTCCTGGTGAAGGAAGAGGTTTGTTTGTTTGTTTGTTTGTTTGTTTGTTTTTCCCCTATAGGAGTGCAGCCACAGCAGCACTGGGGCCCTAGTCCTCTGAAAATCTGGGCATGGGCGTGGGCAAGGTTTGGGGATTATGTGTCCGAGGTTATGGGGGTGCTTAAACTGAAAGAAAGAAAGAAAGAAAGAAAGAAAGAAAGAAAGAAGGAAGGAAGGAAGGAAGGAAGGAAGGAAGGAAGGAAGGAAGGAAGGAAGGAAGGAAAGAAAAAGCCCTCACTTTGCACACCCTCCTCGCGCTTGCGGTGCAGTGCTTTTCGGAAAGGGTCCCCTGAGTCATGAAAATTGTGGTGTGTTACCAAACCTATGTGAGTGCGTAGAGGGAATTCTTTGCTTTTTGTGGAGCTGACATTCATCTGTCTGTACAAATGAGGCGGAGGTCAGGACAGGAGAAACAAATCAGCAGGATGGGCTGCAGGGCTCCGAACCTGACAGTCTCCCACCTGCTGGCCACCTGCAGCAAGGAGCAGCAACAGCTCAGCCCTGTGCCTCACAATGCACCTATTTACTGCAGGAGAGGGAAGCCAGACACAGCTGCCATGTTGACAGAGTGGGAAGCCGGCTCAGTGGGGCCTGGGAATGGAAGCTATCCAAAAGGGCTTCAGGGAAAGGGGACAGTGAGGCACTTATGCTCAACTATAGTTCTAGGCTCCATTCCCTAGGGAGGTCTGGTGCCTCCAGAAACCTGGCCTGGAGCAGAGACCACAGGCTTAGCTGCTGTGGAGGGCAGTGCTCGCTGCCTGCCAGCCTGGCTCTGGACATTTATGGATGGGCAGAAGCAGAACACGGCTTTGTACTTCCTGGCTCTCTCCACAATGCCTAGTGGTCCAAAAGAGACATACACTCCTTCTAGAGATGAATGGTGTAAAACTGTGAAGGTAAACATGCCTGGCCCTGCCTCTCCTAATGTCAAATACCCAGTCAAAAAACCCAATCTTATAAAGAAAGCTTTATTATATAATAACGCCAAGAACAGGCCAGGAGCCTCTGGGGACTGAGCACACACAGGCTTTATTTTGTTTTGTTTGCTTGTTCTGTGACACAAGGTCTTATTATTAGCCCTAGCTGGTCTGGAATTTGTTGTGTAGACCAGGCTGGACCAGCCACAGGTCGGGGGGGTGCAGACAGACTTCTTTCTTTCTTCTCTCACCTCCTTATCTCTACCTTTCACATGCTATGTCATGGGGCTGAAGAAGATCAGGTGAGGAGCCAAAAGAAGGGGAAATGAGGGTGAGGGGATGGAGGTACTCTGAGACCTTTGCAAAGGCAGATTTGTGGTAATGGACAAGGACCTGGATGTCATTCTTCCTCTCTTTATTCCACTCACCTCTGCTGTGTGTTGCAACTTCAAGTTCTAGGACAACTGAGAGCCTGAGAGCGAATGACTGATCAGGTTGGCTCTTACCCAACTGTAAGGCCCTACTTGGGAGATTTCTATGTCTCCCTCTCTCTCTCTCTCTCTCTCTCTCTCTCTCTCTCTCTCCTTCCTTTCCTTTCCTCTCCTCTTCCTTCTTTACCTCCTTCCTTCTCCCACTCTGTCCTGGAGATTGCATCTAAGACCTTAAGTGCTGTTTCTTAGCCACATTCCATGACATCTTAAAGGGACAACTTTCTTTTTTCCCTCCCTTCCAGTCCCCTTTTAAAAACTTCTCTTGATGGTTCACTCATTGGTATTGATTTTCTATTTAAATGTGCTTCAACTTAATCCCCCAGTGTGACAGCTATTAATACGCAAAGTCTTTACAGAAGGCGGGGAACTGGAGAGCAGCTTCTGGACAGCCCAGATGTGAGCCTGAGCTAACCTTCCAGGCCACTCCTGCATCCTTTTGACATCCTTTTGACACACCATTGAAGGAGGTTAGTGAAGTTATCGTTTAACATATGGTCATGAGGAACTCTTGGCAAGAACTGTACTTGGGAAAGACACACCTCTTCTTCACTTATTGTCATGACTGCCAAAGAAGAGTACAGAGCACTTGGATTCCAGAGTACCTGGGGAAATGAAGACTGTTAGGCGAATGTTAGTTCTCATGATGACCATTTCCCTTTGTGTACACTGTGAACTAAAACAACAGCCTCTTAGCACAGTGGTTGACTTTAGTGTTCTGACACACAGTTAAAAAAATAAAGAAAAAAAGAATGTTGGAAGCACTGGCTTGCCTCTGTGTGATACAAAGCCAACGTTTCAGGATGAGAAGAATGTGCTGTTCCAGTGTTCACATTAAGTAGAGCACAATTCGTCATTCAGCGACATTAGGATTGTAAAGGTGATAGAAGGCGAGGAAGCATGTGCAGCCTAACTGCCGCGGGGACCTCGCATATTAGCAAGGAGACACTGGGCCTATGCATACAGAGTTCATTTTCCCCTCTCCCCTCTCCCCTCTTCCAAAATTTCGTCTGTAGAACTGAAGAAGAGGAAGCAGAAAAAGAAGTCGTTCATGTTCATGGAAGGAAAGCCTTGGTTTCTTCTGTTGTTGGAAGACACATTTTTTCAGGGCTATTCATTCTCCTGAACATATTACCTTTGAGTCTCCGCCAGTGGTAGTGTTCCCGTTTGTGATTCAGGATTATTTATCCGGTTGTGGTTGTTTGATTCTCTTTTAAAAGTCTTCCCCCCCACCCTTAGTACTTGCTTGACTTTCAAATTACTGCTCATGCACATAGCTGAGCGATTTTCTGGCAGATGAAGCTCAAAGGGGGCTCTCTGTGGCTTCCAGCCTACCACCAACATGGTTCTTTGTACCAAGGCTGTACGATTCTCCCCATTTGGAACTAGATATGTTCGCTTCTAATGAAGAATTAGGACATGAGTTATTGAGGACTTTTACTTTGGAATGCAGTCATAACACTAGGCCTCTTATTTTACATCACAAGGAGACACGAAATTAATAGCTTGGTCTTGATTTTCCACTTACCTTCAGTCCAGCATGTGGCACATTTTAGGATTTCAGAGCTGTGGGATAAAGGGATGAGCAAACAGTATAAAACCTAGTGAGAATGTGGAAAAGGGTGCTAGCACAGAGACTCTATTTGCACCATTAAGAAGCAGAGAGATAGAAGGAGAGGAGGACTTCCCCTATCAGTGGACTAGAAAAAGGACACAGGGGAAGAAGAGAGAGGGAGAGTGGGACTGGGAGGAGATGAGGGAGGGGGCTACAGCTGGGATACAAAGTGAATAAATTGTAATAAATAATATATATTTTTTTAAGAAAAGCAGAATGGAAAGATGCCAGGAGGTTGGAGCTAGGGTTCAGTTCCATGGTAGACCATAAGCTTTGCATATACAGGCCCTGGTTTCAATATGAAGTGAAAGAAGGAGGGAAGGAAGCAGGGAAGAAGGGAAGGAAGGAAAGAAAGAAGGAAGAAAGAGAGGAAGGGAGGGAGGAAGGGAGGAGTATATTGAGAATGTTCAAAGAAAGAGAGCGAGGGAAAGGGGACAGAGAGGGTCTGCCTTGGAGTACATGGGTTTGAGCACCGTACCTCCAGTTGTCCAGCCCTAGGACTCTCAAGAAACGTCTGTGGCATGCCAGGCTGTGCGAATCCGTGCTGCGTCCATAGGCTTGGTTTTGACTTTCACCTTCTCTTTTCCCAAAGGTGTTCTGAAATTCGTGGGAGAGAGTACTGGGACAAACAAACATTCCTCAAATCTCCCAAACAAGGACAATAAAACTTACACAGGAGGTCGATAAATATTTAGTTTTATGGGATTTACACAGAAGGCCCTTCCTCAGGAGTAAGTTCTCACATCTTTGCAAACTGCTGTCTCTATTATGGTTAAGATCAGAATGCACTCTGGGAAATTCCTCTCTCCCCAAACCACATCCAATAGCCTACCCCCTAAACTCTTAGCTTCAGTATTTGGTTCACGCTCATCTGTGTCTGCTCACCAGCTCATGGCCAATAAGGCTCTAGGCTGTCTTCTACCTTCTTTTTGGACGCAGTCAGTGTCGATTTTGAAAGCCAAAGGAGATTTCTATTTGAGAAGAAAAAGATGAGTCACTAAGTCACCCTTTCCTGAAAATCTAAAGCTACTTCCGTTCAGCTCTCTCCGAAGCGGACTGTTCCGGTCACCCCGTTATGAACAAGGGAACTAGAATCTCCACCTGAAAGTGTGTCAACACCTCCCCCTCGACTGTGCAGGCTGGGAGTTCACTAAGTGCAAGGTGATGACATAGCTCTGACACCTGAAGTGAGAATCCCTCGTTCCTTTGATGTTCATTGAATGGCAAGACTATTTAACTATTATTACATTTGTTTTTCAACAGTTTCAAGTCTCTGGAGTTTTATGTTCCCAAAGCGTATCTGCTATAGATTTGTTGCCAAGGATTTGAAAAGCTGCATAATATTTGATGGGGAAAACAAGTAATTGATAATCAGGTTCATGTGCCTGTGGCAGAGCTTGAACCCAGTTACTTAGAAGGAAACCATTCCTTTCTAAAGCAAGGACAAGTGTGGTGGTTCATGCTCGCAATGTCTCGGGCAGGATTTATAAGAAAAGTCTTTATGAAGGTTTACGGGGGGGGGGTGTAGACAAAATGTTTTCATTTTATGTGTGAAGATGTGGGCTCTTGCTGACTTCCCTAAAGACTCCCTGAGGTCTCCAGAGTACCCTCAGACCCCAGTAGTTCTGGGAGATGATCTGAATGAAAATCAAGAAATTTAAAATCAAAGAATGTCTGAATTGGCTAAAAACAAACAGAAAAGCTTACACTGAATGGTCAGTCTCTGTTTTGCTTCTGTTTTCTCCATTCTCCATTTCTCCAACAAAGTATGGGAAAGGAATCTATTTAAAAAAAATCTTGTGACTCCATCTCATAAATAATTTTTAAAGTTGGATCATCCTGGCGTCTAACTTATTCTCCCCTCTCCTATGCTCCCTCCCCTTTCCTCTCTGTCTTTCTCTTTCTTCCTTTTTTCCTCCCTCCCAGTGTTCCTTCACTGAAACCTGGGGCTGCGCATGTGGGGCACAAGCTCTACTTTGCAGCTGCCCCCAGCCCGACTTCCTGTGTCTTCCCATGATGCTCCTTCACTGTGCCGATAGCCCATCCCCTGTGTTACCACCCTTGACACTCCGAGTTTTACACTCTTCACTTGTCTCTTTATTGCATGAATACCTCTGAAGTCCTCCAATGAGCCAGATACTGGCCTAACCATAGGTAGGAAACCAGTCTGTGGAAAGGTCATAGGACAGAATTCATACATTGCTTCTTTACTAGGGGCGCAGGTGGGAGGCATTGCTTACACACATGCACATTTTAGGAGTGGGTAGAGACCATGTCCCTTGAAATGAAGCTGTGCTTCCATCATTAAATAAGCAATGAAGTGGTTATTGTTATAGAGTCTGAAACAATAGACTGAGCATGAAGTTGGGGTTGGGAGTGAGGGAAGGACACAGACCATCTATTAGGCACTTTGGTGACAAGAGTGAGGAAAGAGTCCTCCTGACTCATGGAGCATGGGACTCAACATTGCTCTAGCTCTGCAGACTGACAGCTCCCCTCCTTCATGGGCAGCTTTCCTGAAAATGCTGTGCTCTTTTGTGCCTCCTTGGGCAATAGGTAAGGACAAGCAGAAGACAGAGCTGGGAAGAAAAGAACAGGTCTGGTGCCATTGGTGACTGCAGATGATAGTTTCATTTTCAATGTTGGAGTACCAGAAAAACATCAGGGAAGCTTGAAGGACTGGGGGACAGAAGGGCTAGAATGATGGGACATCAGGGCCCTAAGGTCATTGTAATTGATTGGGCCAGTTGGACATGAGAATAAGTAATATAACAGTGGTGAAAACTATAACCATGACACCCAATTCCCCAAATAAATCTGAATATATTTACTCCTGATTTCCACAGACCAATTTGAGTCTCTTTGAAATTGTCTACAAGGCTGAGCACAGTATGACTCAGCCTCCTTCTTAGCCATTTGTCCCTTTCACATCATCTTCTCTCTCTCCCTGTCCCTCACATCATAGTCTTCTGTCTCTTATATAATTCCATGAATTCCCCACACACTTGACTGTGATGAATTCATTGTCATAAATCTTTCCTTTAGTTTTTGAAGTAATTATATCTCGAATTAAAAAAAATAATTCATTTTTAGTACCATTATAGGTGTTTGTCTCTGTGTGGGCATGCACATAGGGGGTGAATGTTCTCACGAAGTCCAAAAGAAGGCCACTGGCACTCTGGAGCTGGAATTACACACAATTCTGAGCCACCCCATTTATGCACTAGGAACTGAACCCTGGCAGGATGTAAAAGCAATATAAACTCTTAACCACTGAACCAACTCTCCAGCCCAGTGGGTCTCACCTTCCCTAATGCTTTGACCCTTTAATACAGTTTCTCATGTTGTGGTGACCCCAACAATAAAAGTAGTTCGTTGCCACTGCATAACTGTAACTTTGCTACTTTTATGAGTGTAAATATCTGTGACCTCTGGCTTCATGCACACTCATAAATAGGTACACAAGCACACACATACACACACACACATACACAAAATATGAGGTAAATACATCATCTCTGAAAATGCTATTGGAGGTAGGCAGTGATCTGGTGACCTGCAGCCAAATGAGCAAAGGGAGGAACTGACACATGAGGAGATGAAGGATCCTCAGGTTGTTCAGCCTGGATGCTCACCTGAGAAGAGCTCTCCTCCTCAAGTGACCTTAAGCTCATGTTTCTGTCCCTGATGCAATAAGAAGTTCCATGCAGAGAACCAATGCATCTCTTGCTTCTTGTAAGTGTCTGGTGATGGGAACCAGAAAGTCTGGATCAAGTGTAAATTTTGTAACTGAATGCAAAGTAGAACCCAGAGCTTTGTACTCTAATTCTAAACTTCTTTTCATTTTATATACTTTCTCATGAGTGTTTTCCTCTGTTCCTCCCTCTCTCTCCCTTTTTTGTCCCCCTCCCTCTGCCTTTTCCTCTCACTCTTCCTTTCTACCTCCCTCTCTCCTTTCCTTTGTTCCTTTTTTCTTCTTTCTTTCACATCTCCCTTTCTCTTTTCCTGTGCATGTGTGTGGGCCTACACCAAGTACCATTTTTCAGGATTCACCGTACTATTTTTGAGACAGGGTCTCTCATTGAGCCTGGCTAGCTGGTTAGGCTAAGCTGGTTGACTAGAGGGCCCCCTAGAGATCTGTTATCCCAGGAATTACAAGCACACACTTCTGCCTTTCAAAATATGTGTTCTCTGAGAGCCACCTGAAAATGAAAAATGAGGAAGTCTCACTGGGGAATCAAACCACTCTTAAGGGTAGGCCCTATTTCCATTAGTAGATGGTCAGCAGAAAAATGAACTCAATAGCATCTTTGGGGTTTTTTAGTCTTATAGTGCTAAATCAGGGCTCTCTGCCCCTACCATACAGGTCCATTGCATAGATTATATTGTTTACCATTGTTTTGTGTTTTTAAGGGAGTCCTGTGTAGGCTAATGTGTGGGTTTCTGCATCTATATGTGTTTCTTGTGGTTTTTCTTTGGCTCTTTTTCCTGTTTGGTTGTTTTGTCCTGGTCTGAAGTGTTTGTTATTGATTTATCTTATTTTATTATTGTCCCTTAGAAGCCTGTTTGTTTCCTAAAAAGAGACAGAACATGTATGGATCCAGATGGGGGGAGTGTGGGGAGGAACTAGAAGTAGTAGGGGGAGAAAAAAAGCACAATCAGAATAGTTTTAAAGAGAGAGAAAGAGAGAGAGAGAGAGAGAGAGAAGAAAGAAAGAAGGAAAGAATGAAGAAAGAAAGAAACAAGGAAGGAAGGAAGGAAGGAAGAAAGAAAGAAAGAAAGAAAGAAAGAAAGAAAGAAAGAAAGAAAGAAAGAAAGAAAGAAAGAAAGAAAGAAAAAGAAAGAAAGAGAGAAAGAAAGAAAAGTATGGGTTTTGGATGTTTTTGGGTTCTGTTGCTGTGAAGAGACACCATTACCACCGAAACTCTTATAAAGGAAAACATTTAATTGTGGCTGGCTTACAGTTAAGAGGTTTAGTCCATTCTAGTCATGGTTGAAGCATGGCCGCACACAAGCAGACCTGGTGCTGAAGAAGGAGGTGAGAGTTCTCCCTCTGGGTTCACAGACAACAGAAAGAGAACTGGCTTGAGCGTCTGAGCCCTCAAAGCCTGCCCCCTAGTGATGCTCCTCCTCCAACAAAGCCACGCCCACTCAACAAGATCACGCCTACAAAACAAGGCCACGCCTCCTAACAATGTGACTCCCTGTGAGCCTTTGGGGGCTATTTTTATTCAGTCCACCACATGGAGTCAAATTCAGGTCCTCATGCTTGCACAGCACGCACTTGACTGAGCTCGCTCCCCAGACTTTATAATGGACTTTAAAAAAATGATAATAGATTTTTTCGTGTTGTATATTGTGATTAGTTTCCCCCAACCCTTCTCAGTTCTTCCCCAATTCCCCACCCACCCAAATCCACACCCTTTCTCTCTCATCAGAACACTACTACTACTAATAATAACAAACAACTAGGAAAGGACAAAAGAAACAAACTAACAAAAAGAGCCAAAGAAAAAACACAAGAAACCCATATAGATGCTGAGACACACACGTTCATACATACCCAGAAAAGCAGAGAAATATTTACGGGTTTTTTTTTAATACTATTGCTTTCACAGCGAGTCTGAAATGTGATCATTTTAAAAGTTTTTTTCCTCAGATTCTGGCTATTGGATATTGAATGTGGCTCTTTCTGTAATATGACCTAATTACTATTCCATCAGTGAGCCCTGTCAAGACAATAAAAACTCTTACAATGTTTATTTTGAGATCTGAGACTAGCTTTTTGTTGTTGTTTCTGTTTGTTTAAATAAAACTATGACTTTCGCATCTGTGATTTCAAATTTAGTGAGATCAAATTATAGAAAAATGTACCAGGTTCATAATTCTAGGCAGAGAATACCTGATTCAGTAGAACCTGCCATACAATAGCCACGAGATGAAGATGAAATACGTGCCTTTGAGAGTTTACAGAAGTCCTCAGTCATTGATAATACGCATCTACTTGTAAAATGTGGTAGTTTTCAGTCTCACCAGCTTACTGAACCACCCTTCTCCCAAGATGCTCAACAGCAGAGCTGAACGCTCGCTGGCATTGCCCGGATAGGGCGTCTATGGCCAGGCAGGCTTACTGTGCTCAGCCATGGCAAGTGTCTTACAGTCTAAATAAACTCTCAGCAGTGAGCTGGGAGCCAGGATGAGGCAACGTTTATCATTTCTCGGTTGCTTGTGAAGAATCAGTAAGAACATTCTGTTTATTTCTGCAAAGAAGTGCTTTTTGATGGATCCAGGCTCATGGAGGTAGTGGTGTGTCCCAACTGTTAGTACTGGGGGGTCAGGAATGCCCTCCTCTTCTACACGCTTTTTGCTAGCTATTCTTTCCTGTGCTTCGCCTCTCCATTAGCAACAGCTGTATACACATCTCCTAACCGGACACTTGGAAAACAGACAAGTAGCCTGGGCTGTTCCTGCCATAAATGTCACTCAGGGAACCAGCCACTAGGTCATGCTCATGTGCAATGCAGTCTGTTTCCCCCTCCTGGGCTCCAGCTTCACCTTTCTAATGACTGGAACCAGAGCTGTCCCTTTGGGAGCCTGTTGTTCTGTGTGTGAGCTTGGAGTGGCTGGTAAATACAAAGCTATTATTTTCCTAGTATGCTCATTATACAAACACAGAAATTCCAAGCTGGAAAATTTTGTCAGCTGGAATCAAATTTGGTCAATGCTATTAACTTCTTCATCATTTATAATAGAATACTTATTTACAGAAAGAAGCCTGATGTTTTTTATTTCTGCATATAGACTGTAATGTTTGTATGAACCCCTCCACCCCCATGAGTCCTTGTCTGTACCCATGCCCTTAGAGAAACGTCATATTCTCTTTCTCCCAGCTCCATAGAGAGCGAGTAACAAAGCTCACAGAGTTGATGTGGTAGGAGCAGATGGAGAAACTTGAAGGTAAGCTTATAGGAAACACTGACATATAATCCACAGTAGAAAACATGCCCGCTCTAAAATTACTTTGTTGGTCACTAGGAACACAGGGATATAGAAATAAATCTGGAAGGAATCCCAGCAGTTCCCTCATTTAAACAGTAGACTGTATCTTACCTCTCCAAAATTAGGTCTTAGCTGTTTTCTTCCAGTGTTCAGAAAGCCGTAACTACTACTCATGTGTCCACCTCTCAAAATGTACATGGGTTAAATTTAGGCAGAAGGACCTGGGTCAGTTTTGTGGTTTAGCATGCTTACCATGTCAAGGCAAAGACGAGATGAGATTCTTTTTAAAGCATGCTAGTCTTTCATGACCTGAAGTCTACAGAAGCAGAGAATGCCCACTCCAAATAGTCCTTTCCACTCAGAAAAATTCGTTCTGAAGGGTAAGGGAGCTGTGTGACCCAGCTGGTGGAGGGCTAGCCTCGACGCAGGCCTCTGAGTTAGAGCCCAGGGGTGGTGCACATGCATGCAATTTCAGAGCAGGAGGATCAAGAGTTCAATGTCATCTTCAGACACCAGCCTGGGCTACATCAGGCCTCATCTCAAACAAACAAGCAAACAAAGACCCTCATCAAGACTGAAGACAAAACAATAACAGAAAATGAAATCCATCTTGAATTCACAGGTCTGCTTTCTAGTTCTTGCTCTGGCCCTACCAGCTGTGTGATCTCCAGTTTGGCTACTCATCTCAGTTATAAGGAGAGGGAGACAGTAGCTCCTGGTAGGCTTGGTGTATATGGAATAACATATTCAAGGACTTTAACATACTTCCTGGATCAGAGTAAAAACAGCCTGTGCTTAGCGCAGTTTTAATTGGGCAGCTGGGAAAGCCCCACTTCCGAAGACTTCTCTTGGCAAGCCTGCTCACCCTGAGGCTGTCCTAGGCCTCTCCTCTGCTTAGAGCCAGTTTCATCCACGCTGTGCGGACTGCTTAGGTACTGCACCCCACTGCTCTGAAGGGCGTCTTCACAGCTAATTCCACACACTTCATTGCTGCTTTTGTTCATAATCCTGTGTTAGGAGCTGATATGCAGAGCAGCAGTACACAGCGATTTCCAAGTCTCTGTCACTTGTATAAATGACTCAGAATCATCTTGTAAGTCAGTCGCTTGCCAAAGTGCACTTCTCCCACTGGATTGAGGCCAGAGCTCACCTGGGTATTTGAAGGCACCTATCTCTTAACACACTCACTTTGCGTTCACATACGTGTGTAATGACACCCCAGTGCTAAATGTCCTGTGTGGATATTAGTCCTGATCAGCGGTCCTCCAGCAGACACATCTTCAAGACACACCTCAACACAAAAGATAGACGCTACGGTGAGAGGATGAGGATATTCCAAAGAAGCAGGAATAAACAGGTGTCCGTGTCCTGATATCTGGCAAGAGACTTCGAACGCTGTGATAAAGAGTAAAGACAGTCATTCTATACATATTAAAGGAGCAACGCATCTAGAAGACATCACAATTCTCAACATATGTGCCCCAAACACAGGTGTGCTCAGCTTCAAAACAAGCGCCAATAATTATAAAGTCACGGATTTTAGCACAGTGATAACAGGTGACTTTAATATCCCACTCTCATCGATTAACAGGTGGTTTTTTCCCCCACAATAAATTAAACAGAGGTAGGGACAAGTTAAATGATACCCAAAGGAATGTTTTCGATGCTGTGTGATTAAGCACTGAAGTTTGAGATTTAACTTTTCAGCACACATATTTCCCACAGTTAGAATTTTCTTAAATTAAAAAGACATATCTGGGTCTGAGGAGATGGCTCAGAGGGTAAAGTATTTGTCCCATAAGTATGAGGATTTGAGTTCAAATACCCAGCACGTACAGAAGGCTGGGTGCAGTGGTGTGCGGCTGTACCACCAGCCCGCCTACGGAGGCCTGGGAGGCAGGCACAGTTCCCACGCCAGCTAGCCTGAGGTGCCCAGAAGTCAGCAACGACAGATCCGGCCTCAAACGCGTTCAATGTGCAGGCCGACATCCCGGGTTCCCCTGACTTCCACACACATTTATGGACACAAGCACATCTGCCTTCACACAGGAACGGAATCACACACATACACGGATAACACACATTAAAAGAAAATAAAAATCTAGCTCATTTCCATTTCTTATGTTTAAGTCGATGTCTGTTTTCCTTTGTTCTTTGCTTAAGTTTTATGTCTTTTCCCTATTTTTAAATTGTCAAAAATAGAAAATAATTAAAATTTTTGGATCTAAGGATTTGCTTTTAAGGTAATTAATTTAGTCTTTTTTTCCTGGTGCACAATGTTCTAAATTCATTTTTAGTTTTTACTTTTTGATTAAGGCAATTATAAGAATAGCTTTATCTGCATTAGTTTTGATGACCATTGGTAACTTTTGCTGTTTTCCCACAGAACTTTGACAATAGTATGATTTTATTGCTCACTCGATCAAACATTTATTCAGTGTAGCTGTCAGAGAAAGAAGTACTAGTGTGCATAATGGGGGGACGGAGCGTGCATGCTCACTCAGACTGACTAGTTATTGCAGGACCCAATGAAGCATATTATTTGAAAACTTAGGATATCAAACACTGACTTCATTTGGCTCAGGGGTAAGGCATTATCGGGTTCAGGACCCAGGCTCTGGACACAAGCAGAAGTCTGTGTTCTATTACAGGACAGGTGGGATCTGTGGAGGATGTTTGGAATAAAGGGGATCAAGATGGAAGATCAGTACTTAGGTGCTGAGGAAACCACCAGAAACTGGGAGGCGGGTAATGACGGCCACATAGGCCAGGTGTATGACAGTGGACATGAACAAGAGATATATTCAAAGTAGGCTTCTCTTGGATTAAATAGGGATTATACAGGAAAGAGGAAAATTAAAGATCTGAAAGTTATGGCTTCAGCATTTTGGTTAAAACGTGAGTAGATGACAAAATCTAGAGAAATGGGATTTTTAGGAACGAGACCTTACCATAGTCATTTGAATTTTGGATATGTTCTAGCGGTTTTGGTAATCACTTGTCAAAATTTTCAAATAAAAAAGTTCTTGGCTGTGTAAGTTCATGCTGTTGTCCAGTTTCTCATTATGCAACCAAGGATGATTCCCGGGGCCTCTGCATCTCGTTTCCCATTTGGAAGATAAGGGTAATTTCAGGAGCTGTTTTGTGAATTTTTGTCGAGATCAATCAGCAGAACAAGCAATTTTCTAGCACATAGAAACCATTAATGTATGCTGTTAGTATTGTTAGAGGCTAGTATGTTTGGTCATTATAATTCTCTAGGAAATTTTCTATTCAGTTTTTGACTCATTTGTTGCTATTCTTAGTTAGGCAGAGCTGTTGAATAGACTTGCTATTGTATCTATCATCATGTTTTGTGAGAAAAAAGCTATAAATGAAATTGTGCTTTGAAGTAAATCTTCCCTCATGTAACTCGGACTGGCTTTGAACTTGCTATGTTGTTGGCTTTGAACTTGAACTCATGATCCTCCTGACCACTGTAATGATAGACTCGCACCACTGTGCCCAGATTTGTATGGTGGTTTGAACAAGAATGGCCCCCACAGGCTCATGTATTTGAATGCTTACTCACCAGGAAGTGGCACTACTTAGGATTAGGAGGTGTGGTCTTGTTGGAGTAGTCACAGCCTTGTTGGAGGAAGTGTGTTATTGGGAGCAGGGTGTTGAGGTTGTCAGAAGCCCAAGGCAGGTCCAGTGGCTCCCTGCTTCTTCCTGCTGCCTGAAGATCTGATGTAGATCTCAGCTCTTCCAACACCATGTCCGCCTATGTGCCACTCTGCTGATAATAGACTAAACCTGTGAAAGTGCAAGCATACCCTGACTAAATGCTTTTCTTTGTAAGAGATACCGTGGTCATGATGCCTTTCCACAGCAATAGAACACTAACCAAGATAATTGATTTCTAGAGAATCACAGGACTCATTGACTTTTTGGTCTGATTTTTCAGAGTGTCATTGCATTGTCTCTCACATTAAAAACATCTGCTGGGGTGTGAAACTTGTCGATGTTAACAAACATTTTCCTCCAAGGCTACAAGCAAGGCTGATCTATAATCTTTGGATCTTGCCTGCTTAATGATTTCAGCCCTCTGGTTGCTACCCTGCATTTCTACACACACACACACACACACACACACACACACACACACACACACACACA
>NW_026590809.1:2475213-2482083 GCF_907164565.1 Psammomys obesus | reverse complement strand
ACACACACACACACACACACACACACACACACACACACACACACACATATATATGTAATAGAATTTTTTCTTATTTTTTTATTTCCGCATTTTATTAATACACATGAACTTCTTCCATTCACTTTTGTCTCCACCAACAAGAGACGGCTTTGAAGGGCAGCAGGACAAGGCAGAGCTGTGAGATCCTCACATCCCGATGCCGGTTCTTCTCTTGCTTGGCTGGCAGTATCCCCTGCACATCAAGCCTTTGGCTTCTGCCACCTCTGACTATCCCAGGGAGCAACACTGCTTAACTTACTTTTCCTATTTTCCTGGTACATATAGCCTCAAAATGGACAAAAATACACAAGTGATTCCGTAGTGAGCTTTCTGCCTCAAGTAACTTCTGCCCAGAGAAGGACAACTCCCGTTATTTACAAGTTCAAGGCCCTGAGTCACTGTGATGGGAGAAAATGCTACTGTGCTTCAAAATAGGATTTGAGGGTAAGCTATGAGTTTTGTTTGTTTGTTTGTAGGTTAGCACCATTTTTGAAAATTCATTCCCAACTGTAATAACAGGTCACTGGTCTCCACTTTGCCTCTCTCCATAGATCTTGGACCCTAGGATGATTCTTTTGGCAGCTACTTCCATGATGCACCATTTTAAACAAAACAAAACAAAAAACCTCTTTGGTTTTAATTTATATTTTGTCGTTTCTATGTTGTCTCATCCCACAAAAACTTTTGTCAGATTTTACAAACCATTTTAGGTCTCTCTAATTTTTTCAGACTAAACATGTTGTTTTGTACTTTTAGGTCTTGAACTGCAATTTACATTATCTGAATTGTTTGTCTACTTAGATCACATTCTCTAGACAGCGTTCAATGCTTTACTAGGCTGCAGACAGATAGCCTGATATACAAAATCTTCTATTTATAAAGTCTTTGGACTAATAGAGATCGTCGGCAATTCATAGACTTTGAGCTTTGGATGCCTAACTTTGGAAAATCTAAACCCAAGCATCAAGGTTCTCCTAAGTGAACAGCTACGGTTTGTGCAATTGTGTGAAACTGTGGAAGTCAGAGGATCTTGTGTTCCTCACTGCATACCCCAGGCGAGCTGGCTTTCTAGCTTCCACGGATGCTTCTGCCTCTGCTACCCAACTTTCAGTGCAGGCGCTGGGATCATAAACAGATGTGCCCAAACCAGCTTTTATATAAGTTTTGGGAGGAGGATTCTGAGTCAGGCTCAGGTTGTAGTCCATGAACACTGACTTTACAATGATATATAAAATGTACATATTCTATACTAATTTTTAATTTTTGTATTTTTAAATGTGTTTGTTTGTTAGTTTTTGATACAGGCTCTGACTACATATGCCTGCTTGGCCTGGTATTTGCTATGTACATCATAGTGGCCTCAAACTCACAAAGATCCTCCTATCTCCAACTTTTGAGATCTGGGACTGTATTTTTTGTAAATTTCATGTATAAATAGTGTCTTTATATAACTTTCAGCACTTCAAACTCCTCCCATATTCCCCCTCAAATTATTGACCTCATCTTCCTTAATTATTATTGTCACATATATACAAATATGTGTATGTATGTGCACACACACAGAACCCATTGAATCCATTTAGTATTGTTTGTACATTTGTGTGTTTAGAGCTGATCACTTGGGGTTTGATAACCTTTCAGGGGCTTGTCTCTGAAGAAAACAAAATCTGCCTCTCTTAGCATCCATTAAATAAGTTCGTGTAACTCTTCATCTAGGGGTGAGGCTTGTTGTCCTGTCAGCTGCTGTTATTGTGTGGATCTTATTTATGACCGCATTGCTGAGGTTTCGTGGGTAGCTTCCCTGTCACATATAAAAGACGCTGTTCCCCAGTAGATAACCCTAGTTCTCTGGCTCCTACAATCTTCCAACCCCCTCTTCCATGATGTTCTCTAAACCTTAAGTGTAGAGGGTTTGCTGTAGACATATCACTTGGGGAGGGTCACCCCATGGTCAGTGGGATTTGCTCACCTATCTTTTTATAACCTTGATGCTAAAGATCTTTGGATGTTACCAGGCTTTCATCATGCTGTAAGCCCCTCTGTCCGTGCAGGGCTGCTGCATCTAGTAGCTTAGAGTGGGTAAATTATGGAGTACACAAATATGCCTCTCACAGCTCTGGAGACTGACAAGGCCAAGGCCAAGGTGCATGCAGACAGGGGTCAGGTACACATTATATATAGACGGAGCTTTCTTTTTGGGTCTTCACATGGCAGAGGGGTGAGCAGGCTCCTTTAGTTCTTCCTGGTGAGACACTAGACCCATTTTCAAAGGTCCCAGTGTTATGCACTCAACATCATCTGAGAAAGAACAAACATCCAAACCACAGCAGTGGCCACAGTATATCTCTTCTAAGTGCCTTGTCCGCCGAGTGTGTGAGGTGGGAAGGTAAGGCTTTCCTAGTCAAAAGGAAGCAGATTTGGTGTACTTGAGATTTTAGCACTTTCCAAACAAATAAGCAAACCAACTACTAAACACCAAAAATGAGAAACCCTAATCAAAATGAAACCAGGTGTTCCCTCTAAAGGGGGGAGGGGGGTGTAGAGAGTGATGTCTAGAGCAGAAGGTATAAAATAATGAAGATCCAGAAAGAGGTCCCTTCTCTTGTCTCACACAACCACACCTCTTCTTTCCATTTTATTGTAGACATAGGCACTGTTGGCTCTCCAGCAACTTTGATTAAAAAGCACACACATGTAGGCTCAAAATTACCTGTTTATTATAAATTTCTAAGCGCCTTCAGTCTTTTCTGCCAGCTTATTAGTCACCCTCCCTTTGTCAGTAGATGCAAGCTCTGGAGGACTGCTTGGCCTGGCAGTTGGAAGTGGTTGAGATACCATGGGGGAAGTTGAGAACTTTATTATTAATTTTAACTTTGCTTGGTGTTGGGAATGGAACCCAGGCCTTTAAGTGTCCTGGGCAAGTAATCCACTATTAAGATTTAAGCCTAGTCTCTATAACATGATAGTAATTAATGATAATCATAAAGCAAAAATAATACAGTAATATATATCACATGCCATAAGAAATAGAAAAGGATTCGGTCTTAGACATTGATTGTGATGTTAGTGTGGAGGCAGATGGTGGCTCTGAAATGTGAGTAGAATCCAGCGATAGTTCTTGACACTGACAGTGGTTTGGATGAGTGTTTTGTACCGCAGTGATTCATGCTGAGGAGAGCTTGCCTGACTGCTTTTACACCACTTACAAAAGATGACAGTGTGTTCAGCTCTGGATGCTCTGGGTGCAAATGCTTACAAAACTATGCCTCCTCCCTCAACATGTCTGAAGTGCTTAGGAGAACACTTTAAACAGCTGAGATTCTTAAAAAAAAAAAAAAAAAAAAAAAACTGAACCAAGAAGTTATTTCATATTTTTCTATAAATATGTTTCAGAACATAAGACATAGTGATATTCCATTTTATATTTAATCTTTCTCTCTCTTCTTCCCCCTTTCTCTACCCCCCCCATGTCTGTGTGCCTGTGTGCATACATGTGGGCTATGGCATACCTCCTCTGTAGGCATACCAGAGACCACCTCAGATGTGGGCATTCACCCTCCACCTCATTTGGGAAAGATTTCATTCTTTCTTTCTTCTTTTTTAAAATTAATTTATTTTTTCTAAATTACAATTTATTCACTTTGTGTCCCAGCTGTAGGCCCCTCTTTCATCCAATCCCAATCGCACCCTCCCTCCCTCATCTCCTCCCATAACCCTCCCCAAGTCCACTGATAGGGGAGGTCCTCCTCCTCTTCCCTAGCCTATCAGGTCTCATTAGGAGTGGCTGCTTTGTCTTCCTCTATGGCCTGGTAAGGCTGCTCCCCCCTCAGCAGGAGGTGATCAAAGAGCCAGCCACTGAGTTCATGTCAGAGACAGTCCCTGTTCTCCTTACTAGGGAACACTCTTAGAGACTAAGCTGCCATGGGCTACATCTGTGCAGGGGTTATAAGTTATCTCCATGCATGGTCCTTCGCTGGAGTATCAGTCACAGAAAAGACCCCTGTGCCCGGATTTTTTGGTTCTGTTGCTCTCATTGTGGAGCTCCTGTCCCCTCCAGGTCTTTCTTTCCTAAGATTCCCTGAACTCTGCCCAAAGTTTGACTACATGTCTCAGCATCTGTTTTGATACCCTGCTGGGTAGAGCCTTTCAGTGGTCATCTGTGGCAGGCTCCTGTCCTGTTCCCTGTTTTCTCTGTCTTCTGATGTCCTTCCCGTTTGCCTTTCTGAGTGAGGATTGATCATCTTACCCAGGGTCCTCCTCCTTGCTTAGTTTCTTTAGGTGTACAGATTTTAGTATGTTTATCCTATGTTATATGTCTAATACCCACTTATAAGCGAGTATATACCATGTGTGTCTTTCTGCTTCTGGGATACCTCACTCAGTATGATCTTTTCTAGTTCTCAACATTTGCCTGCAAATTTTATGATTTCTTTTTAATTGCTGAGTCCTGTGTAACAACAGATCATCTGGAAGTATCTCCATCCCTGATCTCAAGCTGTACTCAGAGCAATAGTAATAAAAACTGCATGGTACTGGCATAGAAACAGAATGTTTGATCAATGGAATCAAATGGAAGATCCAGAAATAAATCCACACACCGAGGGATACTTGATTTTTGGCAAAGAAGCCAAAACCATACAATGGAAAAAAGACAGCATCTTCAACAAATGGTGCTGGTCTAACTGGATGCTTACATGTAGAAAAATGTAAATAGATCCATATTTATCACCCTGCACAAAACTAAAGTCCAAGCGGATTGAAGACCGCTTAAAACATAAAACCAGACAGACTAAACCTGTTAGAAGAAAAAGTGGGCAAGAGCCTTGAACTCATTGGCACAGGAGAAAACTTTCTGTACAGAACACCAACAGCACAGGCTCTAAGATTAACAATCAATAAATGGGACCTCATGAAACTGAGAAGCTTCTGTAAAGCAAAGGACACTGTCATCAGAACAAAACAACAGCCTACAGACTGGGAAAGGATCTTCACCAACCCTACATCTGATAGAGGGCTAATATCCAGAATACATAAAGAACTAAAGAAGTTAAACAGCAACAGATCAAGTAATCTAAATAAAATATGGGTTACAGTGCTAAACAGAGAATTCTCTGTAGAGGATTATAGAATGGCAGAGAAACACTTAAAGAAATGCTCAATGTCCTTAGTCATCAGGGAAATGTAAATCAAAACGGCTCTGAGATTTCACCTTACACCCATCAGAATGGCTAAGATCAAAAACTCAAGTGACAACACATGCTGGAGAGATTGTGGTGAAAGGGGAACCCTCCTCCATTGCTAGTGGGAATGTAAACTTGTACAACCATTTTGGAAATCAATCTGGCCCTTTCTCAGACATTTAGGAATAGCGCTTCCTCAAGATCCAGCTATACCACTCCTAGACATATATCCAAAAGAGGCTCAAGTACACAACAAAGACATTTGCTCAACCATGTTTGTAGCAGCTTTATTGTAATAGCCAGAATCTAGAAACAACCCAGATGCCCCTCAGTTGAGGAATGGATACAGAAATTGTGGTACACTTACACAGGGGAAAGATTTTTTGCTGCTACAGCACTGTGCCAGGCTGTGCAGCTCTTCACCCCTCTAGCCTTCTCCCTAGCCCCAATGGTGGCTATTCTAAAACAAAATAGGAAAGGGATTCTTCACTGGTACAGCTCCAAAGACATGGATACTTTGAACTTCAGAGAATGTACCTTCTTTTCCTCACCTCCCATATGGAAAATAAATCAAATTTTATTAAAAAAAAAAAAAAAGACTAGGAATAGAAACTTGTTTTGATTGTTTCAACTACTTAAAACTGAGCTTTTAACTAAGTTGAAAACTTCCCCTGAAAGAGCACTCTGGAACACCACTACATTTTGATCATACTGGGAGCAGCCTAATTTTACTCTCTACCCCCTAGGCTGCTTCAGTACAAGGAGAAATTACTCTGCGGCCCACCACCATGGAGAAAAAATGGTTCTCTCTTGGCGTAATTCAGGCCTCTACCATTCCAGCTCCCTTTTGCCTGTGTTTAAGTATATGGCTCAGGAGCCCCTTCTAGGTGTGGTTGTTTCTAAATGGCATGCACTATTTTCCACTGACAGCTTGTGGGACACCCAAGTAGGCCACCAGGGTGCTGGAAAGAACCAGAAAAACAAAGGTATGAGGCCTCTCCTCCCACTCCACCCTCCAATTGCAGGGTTATCAAGCCAGACCAGAGCCTTTAGCAAGCTAGTGACCAAAGGATTTGGGGTTTGGATGAAAGAAGAACAAGAGGGTGGGAAGCAACAGAAAACTGATCCGAGTCAATGCCCAGAGCAAGTTCAAGGCATTTCAAAAGATCTTCTGTCAAAGAAAAAATATACTATTTTGCTTTCCATGAAACATTCATGAAACAAAACCTAGGAATTTCTCACAGTGTATGCAGGGGGATGGGCGTTTCCACTTCAGAATCAGCTGAATGAGAGAGCAGCAATGTGGAATACTGCTTCTGTGAATCTGGGTATAGAATATGCCTGAACACCTTAGGCAATCTTTGCAATCAGACCCATCTTGGAAAATTCTGCATCAAGCTCTCTGGGTGTTCCAGACAGTTGCAGAGTCTAGGAATTAAAAGGGGTAGGTTGAGCTTTCGGCTCTCCTACTGGCCTGGTGAGATCTCTCACTGCTCAGGACAAATGATTTCACCTTCACAGTGGAGATTCACAGTGCTCCTTTCCTTGGGAACACTGAGACTGATTTTTTTTTTTTTATGACTCCTTCCCCTACTGCCTCCCTGGTGTGTGTGTGTGTGTGTGTGTGTGTGTGTGTGTGTGTGTGTGTGTG
>NW_026590809.1:2436321-2475203 GCF_907164565.1 Psammomys obesus | reverse complement strand
GTGTGTGTGTGTGTGTGTGTGTGTGTGTGTGTGTGTGTGTGTGTGTGTGCTCATTTGTGCACAAGTGCCCCTGGGTGTGAAGGCCAAAGGCAAACTGAGGATACTAGTCACCATTCTCCAGGTGCTAATTAAATTTACTTATCCATGTCACTATCTATGTATCTGTCCATCCATTTGTTTAGTTATTTATAGGCAAGGTCTTCAAAATTAATTTGTTTGTTTATTTGTTTATAGGCAGGATTTTTTCATGGCCTAGAGCTCACAAAGAAGGTAGGATGGCTGAATAGAAACCCCAAGGGATCTGACTATCTATGAGCTTCCAGTGCTAAGCTTTTTAGGGCAAGCTGCCTTTTTATTTCCTTCCCATTTTGATTTCTCTTTCTTCCTTCCTTCTTTCTTTCTTTTCTTCCTCCCTCCCTCCCTCCCTCCCTCCTTTCTTTCTTTCTTTCTTTCTTTCTTTCTTTCTTTCTTTCTTTCTTTTCCATGAGTTCAGAAAATCAAATTCAGATCTCCTGTTTGCAAGGTACTTATAATACCAAGAGAGACACCTCTTTAGCACATGGTGACCAGTCCTTCTTTACCTGCTTCCCTAGGGGACACTTGGTGGCTCATTTGAAACCTCCCTGGGATAGCTCAGGCACGATGCAGTAATTGTGTTGTAGTGGATGGTAAATGTACAGATAAGATCTTTAAAATACCCAGAGAGGATATGTCAAAGCTCTCTGCACGTTTGTATCCCTGCCTTCAGTTTTGAGACTCCTTCAAAGTGTGTGGGCCTGGACATCTTACCGGAGGTTAAAGAAAATCAGGGTACCATTTGTGGGAACATATGGCTACTCAAACACATTCAGTTTTTAACTTTATAGCCTGACTCCTTGGATTGTGAGGGTCACTCTGTGTTTTTTTAAAGTTTCCTTTGTGCTTCTCTGCCCAACCACTTCTTTCCAGTTCAGCTTCCTGCTCCTTCCTCCAGTCAGCCCTTTGTGTGACTTGGCATCTTCTTCCACCTTCGCATGCCTGGGATACTTTCTGAACAAATATTTTATTAAACTTCCTAAAAACACAAAAGCAGAATGAGAAGGAAAAGGCCATGTAAGCAAAATCAGTAGAGCGTTTATGCTTACCAGAAAACATGCATAAGCGGGCTGCTATAGGGCTCTCTGATTCTCTCCTATCTCCACTCTTTCCAGAGCCAAAAATGCCACTCAGACAGAAATACACCCGTGGCCCTTTGTACTCAAGTTTCTGAACACCAATTTCCATAGTAATGTGTTTTTGAGGTTGAGAACAGAAAGCCCTGCCTTGGTGTGAGTGCTGTGTTGCTCAAGTAGTCATTGTTATCAAAAAAGAAAATTATGTGATGACAGAAAACATCTGCTTCAGCTCAAAAGTCCTGCCTGGGAGTTAGAGAGATAAGACTGCTAACTTTTCCAGTAGCAGGAGATATGGCTATTTGAGGGAATGCCTGAAAGAAATTTTAAATGTTCTTGGAAATAAAAGCCTAACATGCATTGAGCAAATCCAACCTTCAGTTGTGTCTACTTTTCCCATTACCACCAATGCTGCCCTCAACCCAACATATTTATACATGTTAACTCATGATAATTTTTGTTAACCAATGGTGGGATAAGTCAAGGAAACAGCTATTTATTATTCAAAATATCCATCTTTAGGAGCTATGCTATAACGTGTCTCTCTGAAGTCCTTGTGTTGAACTCCAACCTCCAGGATAGGCTCAGTTAGTGTTCAGATAGAGGCTTGGGAGAGCCACTTTGAGCTTTTGCCTGTGAGGAAGCGAGTAGGCATTGTTGATGAAGCAGAGGACAATTCTTCATTAGACAACAGATCTATGGGTCACTTGGTTTGGGTCTTCCCCACCTACAGGGTTAGAGAAAAACAAATTACTGCTGCTCACCATTCCCCAGTCTAACACATTTGTCAGGGCAGGCCAAAGAGACAGAGGAATTAGAACAGCCTTCTTCTCCAGGGTTTGGTTCCCACTAAGCGCTGTGTTGTTACTTAAAAACAACTCTGTAAAAGCAAATTGCACCTTCTAACAAAGTTCATTATATTTTCACTAATTTTCTGGAATATTATCCTTCATCTGTCCATGCAAAATGCAAGTTGTGAGTTAAAATTAAATGTGAAGTTGATTTTGGACCAAAACAAGTGGTCTTTTTGAGGTTGAAATATTATCTAACTGTTGACATTCACTGAGAATCTTGTATTCTTTTGCAATGCTGTAAACTACCAAGACAGGAGCCAAAAATGGTCTTCATTAAGGAATGCTCAATCCTTCTCCTGGGACATTTATTTTTGTTTTATTTTTGTCTATTTTGTCTTTCTAATGGGTTCAAAACACTAACTTTGTATTTGCCTGTTTATTAACTACATATTAAAAATATAGTGTGTCTCAAATCATGATGATCAAGGTCAACTGTTTAAGGATATTTTCAGACAAGTCTGCCGTTCTGTGGGGACACTTGCAGAGACTTAATGGGGCTGAACTAGGTATTACTAAATAGCTTTTCCAAAGAAGGGATGGTTGGGTTAAATGAAAGCGAGCAAAATCCCTCCCCATTTTAAAAAACTCTTCTAAACTATAGAGACCAGTTCACTTGCCAAGTGAGAACTCAAGTCCCAAGAAATGCCCTAAACACAGAAAAAATAAGCCTGTAGAAGAATGTGCCGCCCCCCTTTCCTCCTAGGTCTGAGGCTGACTGACAGCACCAGGGGGCAGCCCTTGCAACAGCCTGCTGCAGACACCCTACCTGCCAGCCAAAAGCTGGCAGGAATTAACCAGAAACACGTGCTTCCTGTGGAGGGCAACGGTCAGCAGGTGGGACCCTGGCCGACTCTGTAACTGAGCAGCAGCCTCCTGTGTGGTCATCTGGCTGCCCTCCTTGTGGGCACCGAGGGCCGGGAACAAGACATTTTCTCAGCTCTGTGTTGGAAGTCAGTCAAGTGCAATTACCCTGAATGTCGTTGCGGAATGGATGACTTAGAGGCTCCACACAAATTGAATTTTGAGGCCAGCCTGAAATTACATTAGATTTGGGGGCTTCGACAAAAGCCTGTCTGAATCCCGCTGCAGTCCCTCAGGGTCATCTTTCTTTAATCATTCACTAATGTTTTCCTAGTGAGGTCATTGATTAATGGATGAACTAAATCTCTCAATCCCCTAACCCCCCACCTTTTAGGACAGTATATAATGTTTTATTAATTGCCCTTCGGACTGCTTTTGAGATAGCAAATACCAAACTAAATTTCTGAACCTCAAAAAATTGATATTTCTATTTCTGTGGTGTATTACAAATCTTAAAAACCAACGGCTGGAGTGTGACACCAGCAGGGTACCTTAATTCTCTGTCCTTGTCTGTAAGTACGGACACTCATGAGTGGAGAGAAACTGAGGGAGTGAAACATCTAACTTAGGAGAAAAAGAGGAAATTGCTCTTCCAGGACAGGAAGTGCAAACTCGAATATTCAGATTAACAACATCCCAAATCTCAGACAATTACTTCATTTTTCTTGATCTCTTATGAAAGCAAAAAGTCATGAATCTCAGAAAATTGTTTAAGTTGTAACAAAGTCAGAGGTCTTCCAGCTTCCTCACCCCACCTCTGGAAACGCTAGCATCCCCCTAAACATACAACCACTTGTTAGCTTATGGTGTTCCATTCGACAAATGAGCGAGTCCAACAGGCTACCCACACAAGGTCTGCCTTTTCATCTTCTAGTCACGGATTAGTACAAAATCTTCATAAGAAAATTCCAGCTTATGAAGTGTTTGTCTCTCTCTGAACAGAAGCGTTGATTAGATATCCCCAAGATGGGAGCAGGTAATGGCTGCTGTGGAGGAACTAGTGGACAGGTACCAGACTCAAAGGGGTAGGGCATTTGACAATTTGATGTTTTGGCTAGTTTGGCATCAAACTTTCTGTAAAAAAAAAAAAAAAAAAAAAAAAAAAAAAAAAAAAAAAAAAAAAAAAGTGAAAGTTATCTCAATTTGATTTTGCATTCATTCAAGAAATGAGTGTTAGAAGCCTTGCATGTGTACAGAGTATGGCGGTGCATGCTTACAGTCTCAGCCCACACGGACTCGAGGCTGGAGGATGAAGCGCTCAAGTCCGCCTCCATGATACATAGAGTTTGAGGCCGCTGCCAGGCTACATGAACCTTTTTGTGTAGCCAGCCAGCAAGCAAACAAAATAAGTCTACCTTCTGCAGGCTTGGGGTCAAATACTGGAAACAATGTTAAACACGCACAGCCTGGCACCTTCATCAGAAATGGTTAAGGAGACAGACAGACTGCCATATTTACAAGGGATTCAGATGCAGTCTGTTAGTTTAGTTTTTCCGGATTTTAAATGTTCTGTCAGTAGAGCCATGAAATATACATTCTTTTACCCCCGGGCAGTTTTCTCTGTTTATGAGATCCATCCACGTTCTTAACGCAGTTTGCGCATGCTCTGTGACACATAATGTTCTATTGTATGTCAGAATGCATTTGCCGTCATTCTAGATTAGAAGTTGAGTCTATCCTGTTTGGGTCCTTATAAATACTGTTTCTATGGACATTCCTACCCATGACTCTTGGTGAACATGTGTACTCATCTGATCTCTATTGGTTATGTACCTCTGAGTTGAACTGCTGGACCAGAAGCCAAACTCACACGCCAAACTCTCAGCATCTCAGAGATAATAGCAGGAGTTTCCAAAGTGTCTGTAGGAGTGGATGTGAGCAATCCCCGTTAGTGTGTTTTTCTTTAGGCTCCTCAGTGCACTGCCTGTTTTCTTACTGCGCTGCCTGTTTTCTTTACTTCAGCAATTCTCTTGGACACATAGTGCCTTTACATATAAAATAAATATAAATGCAAAGATGTGTTTCTGTCAGTAACTTAATTATAATGGTGAGAGCATGTCCTTCTGGACACAGCTCTGGCAGAGAGTGGATTATTTTACAAAGACAGAGATACAGTGATTCAACTTATAATTGATTTTGTGACACCCTCAGAACTTGAAACCTCTCCCTAGTGCATCTTTTCCACCATTACTCTTCCATTACATGATGCTTTTGCCTCTCTGCAGGCCACCTCAAACTCTGTGAATTTGCTCAGCACTGTTCTAAAAGCGCTCCACAGCTCGTGTCCTCTAGTCCTCACAATTCTATGGCTTAACTGCGTACTGCACTTGACAGCTGTGAGGAATGAGGCACACAGAGAGCGTGTCATTAACCAGGTGGAACAGGCGGCCATGCAGACTGAGGTTGGAACAAAATACACAGATTCAAACCCAAGAGCTGAATTTTTGTGCTGTTTGAGCCACTGTGAAACTTACCCCTTTTCCTTTAGGGTATATCTACAATCGTCAGTAGAAATGGGTTCTGGAACTCAGCTCTTCATTGGTTAACAGTATTTATTTCTTAAGTATACCATGAATGCATAGTGAAGAGTTTATTGTAATTTTTCCAATTCTTTGAGAATTTAAAATAACGTGTTCTCTTTTTCCTGATTTTTTAGATTGTATTTTAATTATATTTCTCCATCCCCTTTCCTTCCTCACAGCCCCCCAGGCCCCTCCTTGCTCTCCTTCGAATTCACGGCCTCTTCGTTTCTCATCAATCTTGTTATTGCGTGCATACCCATACTTGTATACGTATAGTCTCAAATATGGCCTGCTGCGTTCGCATAGTGTTTACCATACAATTTCCTGCTTGAGTAAAACCTGTGACCTTTCAAAACTTCTTCTTTTATTCAATCTTCATGAGAGTTAACTGACCAAGAAATTTAGTGAGTTGCCAAGGTAAACTGCAGCCAAAGACAGGTGGCTTATTAATAACAAATCAAGAACCGAAACTACATAATATTTCCCCATGGACATTGGATCTAAGTCGCAGAGATAAACTTGAGTAAAAGATAAAAAGTGAAAAGGGGTAAGGTTCTTGTAACCCAAGCCAGAAGGGTAGGCAGAGCCATCAATGCTGCTACCGGTTTGTGTTTGCTACAGATTGTTTGAAAGTCTTTTCTTCCAAGTTCATCATGTGCTTTTCTCATAGGCAATGGTTAGGAGCTGCATTTTTAGCAATTGGTCTATAAATATCTTCATGAAAACCAAGTCTAGTAACCTACATACATAAAAAGTTTGACTTAGTATGAACAACCTCAAGCCCAATAAAACAACGCAAACTCACTGTTTTATGAGTCATGAAAGTCTACTCTTTTGGATAAATTACTCCAAAAATCAAAAGAAAAATCTGTTTTTAATGACTTATGCCATCCTGTGGACAACACTGTGACTTTCCTAACACCCAGTAAGGAAAACAAACCAAGTTCCATGTGCCATCGCCCTGATCAACGTTGACTCTAAACGCCCTGAGTGCCTCAGTGCCACCCAGCATGTAAACACCTATGTCATATGTTACTTCAAGCTGACGTCTTCCATGTTGGCGGAGAAGGCTGGGTCAGAATCCAAGTGTAAGTCTTGCTCATTCTGCAACAGTGTTCTCTGTTTTCTTGAACAGCCGCTGCCCTGCAATTAGGAAAACAAATCTTCCCACGTTTTCCTTACAGTTTTCAAACCTCTCCTAGACTTTGGTTTGACTTTGGTGCATATCTTTCATCTCAGCCTCACATATTCATAAAAGGAGTCCTAGGCATCACCCATTCCTCCTCTTTGGATTTGAGACTGTCTTGAGCATTCATGCATGAGTCATGAGACCATTTAGGGAAATGTAGCTTAAAAACACAACATGGAGTAAGCTATATTGAGAAGAAAGTATGTCCCAATGGTTCATGAGACTTATTTCAAGCAAATGTATGCTGAGTATTTTTTTTTCTTTTGGTGGTTGAATCTATGCCACGTATTTTACCTGTTATGCCACAACTTTGTATTTATCTATTTAGCATCTTGGAGTGGCGAAGGTTGAGGTGATTGTAGTATGGAATGGAGAGAGAAGTATACATTCATTTATAAGTGCCTTTACAAATTTTTAGGGAGCGAGTGGCATTTTTAGTGGGTTTATGGCTTTAAAGATTTTCTATAAACATAGTCATTGACACATATACATATAAAAACTATATTGAAAATTATGAAATAAAATGTACAAAATAATATAAATAACAACTTAAACTATATCAAACACTCATCTTATAGATGAACTGGTTCTACTGGCTTTATCCTTATGGATTTGAGTAATTTTTTTCTCAGATTTTACATAGTCATTGAGATATTTGTTTTAAACAATGAATGAAACCCTAGTCAGTTAAAAAAAAAAAACTGTCTATAATCTATGGCCATATAACCAGTAGCAAAAACTGAGTGTCTTTTCTTCTGATGTTAGAAAACAATGAGCCTTGTTTTCTAACCCGCCCAAAGGTCCTCTGCCTCTGCTGGCCACATGACTTAGACATCATTTACCTGACTTCTATTTGTGGGGTCCAGAGAAGGGGGCAGCAGGAGGACATGCCCTTTGGGGTACACGGTTTGGCTCAGAGTTGGGGACAAGAAACACGAGAGATAAATCAGACTTCACCGGGTTGTTCAGGTTTTTCTCCCTCACTCCTCTCCAGTGAGGGTGAATAACACGGAGCCCCGGGAGGCTCAGGTGAGTGAGAGCTGCTGGAGAGTGGGAGTACTGCCACAGCAGAGGAGAGGAGAGCACCGTGAGGGAGGGCTGTGGGCATCCTTCCCATCTCCGACCAAGGTTCATGTGAAACCAGGCCAACCCCTGAGATCTTCACTTATGCTATTGATGTAGGGATGGGGGAGAATTGGGTTTATATCCAATAAAACCACTATTATGCAGAATAAGAAGTTTCTATACTGCTTGTTCTCGCACTCCAAACATGGCTATAATGATGCATCATGTTGATTGCACAGATGGATGGACCACTAGACCACTTTACTTTATTTTTTTTTATTTTTTACTGTTTAATGTTTAGGTGGAGTTTCTTAGTTTTTCAAGTCTTGTGTCTTTTCTTAACCTATGCTTAATATTTCACACAGCTTTCTTGTGCAAAAGTCCTTCTAATTTCATTCTTTGTTTCAGAATTAAAAAAAAAAATAAGCCTAAGGTAAATCTATGATGTTCTATCTATCAAGTATTCTTCCCTCATTTACTTCAAAGGACCATTTCATTCGAGAAGACTGACTGACCTAAAAACATGGCTCAGAAGCATCCATTACAGGATTACCGACAGACGACCAGCCTTTACTGAGTCACCCAAAGCAAATGATTTCTTATTGAAAAGCAGAGAAGACGAGCTTTTTTACAATGCTAACGCATGGCACTCCAGCAGCGCAACCAGCAAGCCTGTGATGAGTTATAATTTCTAGGTTGATGACATTCACCATTAGCTCATTTCTCAAGACCCTTTATTGCTTTGAGAGGCAGTTTACTGAAAGTAACAAAGGGCCTGAGCATCAGTTCATCTCCCTTGCAAAGGAAGACATAGAAGAGTTCAGAAAACAATGCAGAGTCTTGGAATGTTGCAAATTGGTGCTACATTCTTTACGACTTTCATATCTGAACTGAAAGATTTGCAGCATTCGATGGGTGTGTCTCTTTATGTTGGCAGACAGCTCCTCTGGTGTGGTAGGGAGGCCAGTGACTGTCCATGCTGTATGGTAGATGTTAGCTTCAGAAGTGTCTGGGATCCTCTGTCTCCCCAAAAGCTCCTTCCAGTCTATACTGATGATATTTTAAGCTTCATTGTAAACTTTAACATGTCTTGTGTGTGTGTGTGTGTGTGTGTGTGTGTGTGTGTGTGTTTTAACCACGCCTCACCTTCTATGATTTACCTGGGTTACACCCACAGCTTCTCAGCTTCTCTTTACATTTGACTTTGATACCAGGATTTATTAAACTGTCCAGGCTAGTCTTGAACTTAGGGTTATCCTGCCTCAGCCCCAAGAAGCTGGGTTTACAGGCATGCACTACCAGGTCTTCCACATGTCTTTGCTCCCTTCCCTTTCTTTTATCATTTCATTGATCTATTTAAGTTTTTAATGTGTGCACGGGCCCGAGTGTGCCTGGGCCTGTCACAGCATATGGAGCCGAGAGTAAAACTTGCGGGAGCCAGTTCTTTCCTGCCCTTCTTTCTTTCTTTTTTTAATGTTTTATTAATTACACTTTATTCATTTTGTATCACCCCATAAGCCTCTCCCTCCTCCCCTCCCGATCCCACCCTCCCTCCCCTTTCTGCATGCATGCCACTCCCCAAGTCCACTGATAGGGGAGGTTCTCCTCTCCTTTCTGATCTTAGTCTATCAGTTCTCATCAAAATTGGCTGCATTGGCCTCTACCGTGGCCTGGTAAGGCTGCTCCCCCCTCACCAGGAGGTGATCAAAGAGCAGGCCAATCAGATTATGTCAGAGGCAGTCCCTCTTCCCATTACTATGGAACCCACTTGGACACTGAACTGCCATGGGCTACCCCTGTGCAGGGGTTCTAGGTTATCTCCACGAATAGTCCTTGGTTGGAGTATGAGTCTCTGGGAAGTTCCCTGTGTTCAAATTATCTTGTTCTGTTGCTCTGCTTGTGGAGTTCCCGTCCCCTCCAGCTCTTACTATTTCCCACTTCTTACATAGAATTCCATTCACTCTGCCCATCAGCTGGCCATCAGGCTCAGCATCTGCTTTGACAGTCTATACTGCAGAAGCTTTCAGAGGCCCTCTGTGGCAGGTTTCAAGGTTGTTTCCTGTTTTCTTCTGGCTTTCAGAGGCCCTCTGTAGCAGGTTCCAAGGTTGTTTCCTATTTTCTTTTTCTTCTGATGTCCATCCTCTTTGCCTTTCAGGATGGGGATTGAACATTTTAGTTAGGGTCCTCTCTTTTGCTTAGTTTGTTTAGATGTACAGATTTTAGTGGGTTTATTCTATGTTGTATGTTTATATGAGTGAGTATATACCATGCGTGTCTTTTTGCTTCTGGGACAACTCACCCAGGATGATCCTTTCCAGGTCCCATCATTTACCTGCAAATTTCATGATTTCCTTATTTTTCATTGCTGAGTAATACTCCATTGTATAGATGTACCACAGTTTCTGCATCCATTCTTCAGTTGAGGGGCATCTGGGTTGTTTCCAGCTTCTGGCTATTACAAATAAAGCTGCTACAAACATGGCTGAGCAAATGTCCTTTTTGTGTACTTGAGCCTCTTTTGGGTATATGCCTAGGAGTGGTATGGCTGGATCTTGAGGAAGCGCTATTCCTAGTTGTCTGAGAAAGCGCCAGATTGATTTCCAGAGTGGTTGTATCAGTTTACATTCCCACCAGCAGTGGAGAAGGGTTCCCCTTTCTCCACAACCTCTCCAGCATGTGTTGTCCCTTGAGTTTTTCATCTTGGCCATTCTGATGGGTGTAAGGTGAAATCTCAGGGCTGTTTTGATTTCCTGTTCTTCTTTCACTCTGTCTCTTTGTCTCTCCCTTGCTCCTCTTCCTTTTTCTTCCCCCTTTCTTCTTTTTTTTATTTATATATCTCAGCTCGTCCATTTTCTACATATTTGCCTGCAAACCCAAGTGTCCATCCTCCGTAACTATTCTATTCCAAAGGAGTTATTTGTTGAGATTATGTTTTACAATTGTATGGTGGCAATCTTTAGCTTTCCAATTTTCACTAGGAATTATGTATCTTTTCATATATTTTGCCATTCTCTAACTATCTTTTTTTAGAATGTTAACTTTTGTTATTCCAAAGCCCAAACATACCAACAGCCATATCCGAGACACTGAATCATTGGTGATCTACTGTTTTAATGTTTAGTTTCCTGATTACTAGCCATCTCTTCCAGGCTCTTTACTAATCTAATTATTTTCAGCTATGTGCCAAACATTGGATGTAGGCATCTTTAGAGACTCCAGATTATATCCTCTACCAGTGAGGGCCTACATTATTGCTGTCATGTTAGGAAGGGCTGGTTGTTTCATTCTAACCTTCATTAAGATGGTTTGAGACTGAGGTGTGGCTACTAATGACTGCAAATCTGTTTTTCAGGCATATTTTTCCAAGTCTTCTCATTGAAAGTGTCCATCACTTTAACCTTGGAAGACTGTGGGAAATTCAGTCTACCCTCAGAGGTTTAGGACTTTGGTTTTGGTCTCCACCGCTGCTCCCAACCTTGACACATGTCTGGAGGAGGAGTCTGGCCATCTGTTTGAGGCAGGTTGAATCCTCAAGAGAGACTTTGTCTCTTAAATTCCATTCCACTACAGGGGATTTCAGTGTGCATTATGAAAGCTTCCTAGTTCCCAATTTCAACAAATACACTATGGGAAAAACTAACCAGGTGTTTAGGATGCCTGAAGTTTCCAATTGTCCCGCCAACACCGCATGACCGCTGAAAGTTTTGCTGATTCCTCATTCCCTCAGTGAAGTCCCTCTGTGAGGGCCAAGCCACCATCAGCCCGTGTGTAGAACTGGCAAACCTTCCATGAAGAAAATGGTTAGTCACCGACTTCTCAGCTCAAAAGCCCACCCGCCACCACCACAGCCAGTCCCCATCTTTCCAAGATCTTTAAAACTACCTTTTCTTTCCTACTTTACCTGCTTTTGAAAGTTACAGTAGGAGAAATATCGATTCTGTTGTCTATGTTTCCTACTTAGAACTACAAAATAAATGTTTATATACGTGAATGACTTTTTAAAACAGGTTATTGTGAAAATGAACAATTTTATATAGCGATATTTTATGTAGCTTAGCATTCGTAAGTGTTGTTATATTAGTTATTATTGTAATTGCCCTGTAGTCTAACATTTTCTATCTATTTGTTCCAATTTTTATTTTAAATATAGTCCTTATATGAACATGAAATTCTGCTTAAATGTCCTAAGGAATCTGAGTAAATTTGCACTTTCGTTTAAACTTTGCATGAAGCGTCTTGCTCCCTTAAAAAGCTTTCCTCTTTTCCTCTTTACATCTCAGAGAGTTAACATACCGTCTCTACTATGTGGGCCATGTGTAGCTATGGTCCATGCTGGTAGCAGTCCTTAGCTGCTTTAGTAGATACAAGGTTCAAGCCTGTCTAGATCACCTCCATTTTCAGTGCTAAGCATCCTTCAACAACATTGCAGCAATGGCAACCCTGGACACAGTTTTAAAGACCAGGATAGACAATCCCTTGTTTTATGGGATACAGAAAACCTAGAATTTAAGAAAAGAGGAAAATATGATGTCAGTACCCACACAGTATTAAAGTGATTGTTCTAGTTTGCTTTCTGTTGCTATGGTAAAACTCTGAAAAAAAGCAACTTGTTTAGCAAAGGGACTGTTTCATCTGCTGGCTTATGGACTCTCGGAGTGGGAGCCTAAGGTAGAAACTCAAGGTAAGATCTCGAAACAAAGCCTGCAGAGGAGCACCGCTTGCTGTCTTTGCTGCCCTTGCTTAGGGATGCTGTCATGTTCCATCACTTGGCCTGGCTGCAGCAGTTATCAGTTAAGAAAATGCCTCACAGGCTAATCTGATCTGGGTAATTCTTCAGTTGAGGTTCCCCTTTCAAGGAGACTGTAGGTTTATGCCAAGTTGATAGCTGAAGCTAACTATGACATAATAATTGTGTTATGGTTCTGAGGTGGTCTGACTTCTGTCATGGAAGGTTCTTGATTATCTTGATACCTATAATGACTTTCTATTCCCCAATGCACGTGCGCATGCGTGCACACACACACCCACCTACCCACACCAAACAAATACAAACCAAACAAAAACAACAAGAGAGACGATCATTGATTCCTATTATAATCTTGGTTGGCCTTGTTGTTCTGTCTTCAAGAAACAGCCAATAGAATGCAAACGTTGCAAGCAATTTGAAGAAGGAATTATTAATCTGGGGCATATCTCTCCGATTACTCATTAGCACAGTGGGTACTTTGGTTGCCAGTTAGAAGGATGAACATCTTAAGGAAGTAAGCTAGGAGTTGCTCCCTATCCCCTCTCTCACTGGGCATGATATGAAAACTACATGCATTTTAGCTCATGCTTGAAAGTTCCTACTCTGTAAGGCAGCCTGTAATTTATGAGCATTTATCTATTATACTGTGCTCTCAATGGGTCTTATAGTCACTAATGAGCTATTCAACCCAGCAGCCTATGAACTAGGTCAGCCGAATCATCTCCACTCTGTACACATGAGAACAGACCGGAGAGTAAGAGACATGCCTGAAGGGATACAGCAAGCCTGAAAAAAAAGCAAGTCAGAACTCATGAGGTCTTGAGTCCCACGAATGGTAATAAACATTTTATGATCACTTTACGATCATGCAAACAGAACTTTACTGCTAAGGCGATGCTAGAACAATACTGGAAAATCAAGTGAAGAGATGGCAGGCCAGGAGGATCGGCAGGAATGGTGGCCCGGGGCCTGTGGGTTTGCATTAGACTGGGGATCTGCAGAAGTGAGTGAAGGCAAAATTAACCACTTTCCCCATTCCGCCTACATTTGGGGTTCAATAAGACCCAGCATCCACCTTTATACTTGGATTTTGAATCTGACTGCACTTCCCAGCAAAAGAAATCTGAAAGCCTTTCATTGGAAGATGACTTTGAATGGATTCATTGATTTTTTGAAATGTGCATCACAGGTCTTCTGACTTTGAACACTGTTGTCAGCAGGTCCCAGCAACCAGGCCAGAGGGAGAATGAACGACTCACATTGGAAGCTCAGTTAAAAAAACTTCCCCAACTCAGACTCAAGAGTTTGCTTTATTCAAGCAGAAGCCTGTTATTACATTGGTTAGCCTTTCAGGGGAAAACCAAAAAAACCTATTCACTCATTAACAAATATGCCAGGCTTGGTGCGGGGTTCTAGAGAAAGAAATCTTGAGCAAAGGATGGTAAGAAACAAATAAAATCATGTTCAAAGCATTTGAAACAATTTGTGTTTTATAAGCACATTAGCTACTTGGCCTGTACTTGGTGGCTTCCTTTCTGGTCGCATGTGCCATCCCCATTATGGCCTCAATGTGGCAGCGAATCCTGTGATTAACTGTCCATGGAAAAGGCTACAACAGAAACCAACCTAATTTTAAACCCTTTAAATGGCAACAAGACACTGAAGCACAAGAAATGCAACCAATCAGAGGGTTTTCATTAACCACTCTTGCTGGGAGGAAATGGTGACTGGTAGGAAAGAATAGAACCCCTTTGGGCCTAGACCACTTATTCTGCTGTAGATCTCAGGCCTGCAAAGCTGAAGGGATGACCACACAGGAGGAGGAAGAGGAATTCAAAAGGACGCTCTTCTGGGAAGCGAGTCATGCCCAGAGTACCAAGTATTTTGCCTGCTTTATTCCATGGGTGCCCTGGAGCCAAATACAGACAGAACTAAGTGAGCAAAGCAATGGGGGCAGGGATGGGTATCAAGGCAGTTGTCCAAGGTGGTGCCAATGAGCGATTTGGGAGAATTTAAGAAGGGTAATATTGTGGCTATTTTCTTTTTCTTTAAGTGCTTAACTCAATTTTGCAAAGAGACACCACTGGCAATTTTTTTTCTCACATCCAAAAGAATAGGAAAAACAACTACAAAATAAACCAGTGGCCCCATTTCCTTCCTTTTTCTGAGGAATAATAGCTTTCTATCTTTTGATGTGCTGATTTAATAAAAATAATGCCCTCTTGCAACTCATGTTTTGCTGGTGGTAGTAATCAGTTTCATCAGAGACCGGATCTGCTCTCTCTCTCTGTCTTTCTCTCTCTCCCCCGGCCCTCCCTCTCTCTCACACACAGACACCTACAAGCACACAGACACATGTATGGGTGTATACACACACACACACACCTATCCACACCCACATACACATGCATACACAAGTGACAATGGAGACGGAGTTCAACATCAATTTTGAAATGTGATCATTTCAAAATTAGTTTTTAAACAAGGAAGGAATTTACCTACTTCTCAACCATGTTTCAAAGGGTTTCTTTTATGTCTTAAGATAAATCAATTAAAAAAAAGGATTACAGAATTGGATGTATAGAACTGAACTCTGTTGCAACCTAATACTATTGATTCTCTGCCTTGGATTAGCACCAACCAAAACTCTGGTCACCCGCCAGCTCTGTTCTTCCTTTTAGAAACCCATAGCTGAAGAGACTATAGTTACAACAGCCTTGTCCTGATCTGCTGGAGCCAACCAGGCTCTCCGGTTCAAGGCTCAGCTGTGAGGCGCTTTCTTCCTTGTGAATGGGGAGGAAGGCAGAACAAAGCCCTGCACTTAGTTTTCTCTTCCAGGAATGTCTTAAAAAGTCTTGGTCTTACGCTAAGGCTGTGGTGTGCATCGGGTGAGGGAAAGGATGCACGAGTGTCCAAGTCTTCATGTCGTAAGTGCACATGTGAGGGGTATCTGTGGAGGCCACAGGACAACCTTCCTTGACATACGATTTCACGCTGGTCATTTTCTAATTAAGACACAAAGGCTAGCTCTGTTGTTTTCCTCTTCTTTCTATCTCCCCTTGTTCCATAAGACTCCCTGCACTCTGCCCAAAGTTTGGCTGAGTCTCAGCATCTGCTTTGATACCCTACTGGGGAGAGTCCTTCAGTGGCCCTCTGTGGTAGGTGCCTGTCCTTTTTCCTGTTTTCTCCTACTTCTGATGTCCACCCTGTTTGCCTTTCTGAATGAGGATTGATTATCTTACCCAGGGTCCTCCTTCTTGATTAGCTTCTTTAGTTGCACAGATTTTAGTATGTTTATCCTACATTATATGTCTAATATCCACTTATAAGTGAGTATATACCATGTGTGTCTTTCTGCTTCTGGGTTACCTCACTCAGGATGATCTTTTTTAGTTCCCACCATTTGCCTGAAAATTTCATGATTTCCTTGTTTTTAACTGCTGAGTAGTATTCCATTGTGTACATGAACCACAGTTTCTGTATCCATTCCTCAGTTGAGGGGCATCTGGGTTGTTTCCAGATTCTGGCTATTATGAATAAAGCTGCTATGAGCATGGTTGAGCAAATGTCCTTGTTGTGTGGTTGAGCATCTTTCAGACATATGCCTAGGAGTGGTGTTGCTGGACCTTGAGGAAGCGCTGTTCCTAATTTTCTCAGAAAGCATCAGATTGATTTCTACCCCTTCTTCCATTTAGGATTAGGCTTTTCTTTAAACCTTTTACTAGTGTTTTTTTTTTCTCCTCAAATTGTACATTTTTAAATTTTTTTCCTTGCTCAGATTGCTCCTTTTTATCATAGGTCTTCATAAGATTGTCCTTTAATAACCCAGTTACAGAGTCAATACCAGGCTGCTTTGAACCTCCTCTGCCAATATCATTAATCAAAAACTCTTAAATTTAAGCTCAAGCAGACTTCAGACAATGGCAAAATCAGCCACAAAATTCACCAAAATATCACAAGAATGGTCTCTAGGCACTGATATGCTTCTCCTCCTCTCAGTTTTCCTGAGGTGAGCATCATAGTCTGCGTTGTCCTCAGCGCCACTGCCTTCCCTGCTCCGACCTGTACGGCACATTGAGCCGCACTTAAAATACTCAATGGCTTTCCTAATCCAAAGTCCCAAAGTCTACATTATGCCAAGAAGCATGGTCAGGCCTGTCACAGAAATACCCAACTCCTGGTACCAACTTCTGTCTTAGTCAAAGCTCTATTTCTGTAAGAAGACACTATGACCACAAGCAATTCTTACAGAAAAAAAAAAAAGAACAAAAAACAAAAACAAAACAAAAAAGCATTTAATTGGGGATTGCTTACAATTTCAGAGGTTTAGTTCCTTATTGCCATAGTAGGAATTATGGCAACACACAAGAAGACATGGTGCTAGAGAGGTAGCTGAGAGTTCTGTATTCAGAATGGCAGGCAGCAGAGAAAGAGACACTTGGCCAGGCTTTCTATCTCTCCCCAGCGACACACTGCCTTCAACAAAGCCACACCTACTCCCACAAAACCACACCCTCTAATCTTTGTCAGGTAACACCACTCCCTAATGATGAAGCCTTCAGACATATGAGCCTATTGGGGGCTGTTCCTATTAAATGCCACAATTACTTATTTTTGAAATGAAAAGTATAGGGGATAGAGATGAACAGAATTCCTGATGGTCTTCCCACTGGACATTCCTTATTTTGGGCATTGATTCATTCCCTTTATTTTATCCTGTCATTCATGTAGATACAGATACAGATACAGATACAGATACAGATACAGATATCTTTTGCTTTTTGAAGACAGGGTCTCTCTGTGTAGCCTTGGCTGTCCTGAACACTTTGTATCCATTTGGCCTTGAACTCACAGCCATCTGCCTGCCTCTGCTTCTCAAGTGATGGGATTAAAGGCGTGCACCACTGTGCCCTGCTCCATCTCTAATATTTTATAAGCACCTAATTTATGTCAGGCTCTAAGCTGGGAAATAGATTAAAACTGAACAAGAAGATGTAAGGCACAACACCTAAGACTACTGTTTTAATCCACTTCCAGCTGGATTAGAACAGAACAGAAAATACATGAAGTTGGGTACATTATAAAGAAAGGTCTTTACTTACCTCATGTTTTGCTGAAAGTTCAAGATCCAGCAAGATTATGGTTGTGGAAGGTTCCTGCCTTCCTAGAACAAGCTGGAGATGAGCAAACTTTCCCATGGGAAGTACAAATGTAATGGACTGAGTCATTAGGGTGCTGAGGCAAATAATTGCCGTAAATTCCAAGAAATTCCCATTTCTTTTGGGAAAACGCCATGCTATGAGAAGACCTGCAGCGGTTCTTGGGCAAATGGTTGCTCTGGTTTGTATGTGGTTTGTCCTTCAAAGTCTCCTCTGTTGGAAGGTGGGTTCTCAGCATGACGGTGGTGTTGGGGTGGTGGAGTTTTGAAGACTTCAGGCCTGCAGGGAGGTAGCTAAGTTACTAGGAGTATTTTCACAGAATCATGGAAAGGATTGCACTGGTCCCCAGAGAATTTAGTTACTGTGAGATTACACTGTTGAGCAAGCCTGAGTCTCCCTGATTTCATGTCTTGACCCCCGTTGTGATCCCAGCAGCAGAACTCTGAGTGATGGACCTGAGCTTTCAGTCTCCTAAACAGTGAGCTAAACCAACCCCTTCCTTTACAGATTAGCCAGCTTCGGGTATGTTGTAGTAATGGTCTTAAACTTGGAGCTGACCATTTGTTAGATTTCCTAGTTAGCTTGAATTGAATGGAGGGACAGATATAAATCAGGTGCCTACTGAGTACCCTCACGCGGTCCTTACAGTGGCCCCAGGATGTGGTCACATCTGTGTTGAGAAAGCAGCAGGAGAGTGCAACAAGCTGGCTTCTCCAGTAGACATGGCTTAGTCCACGCTAGGTGTAAAGCTCGAGCCTCTGCTGCTCTCTCCACCACGGCAGGCCACCTTCTCTGTCTGTCTCTTGGTCTGTAGGGTTTTTCCCCAGAATTAAGTGGAGATGCGGCGTTTCACCTCTGCTAGCCAGCGCTCTCAGTGTGCACTGTGCACACCGCCTTCCCTGTCCCTGCCCCACCGGGCAGATGCATGGGTCCAGAACATAGCAGTTCTGTGGTTTGTTCCTGTCGGAGCCTTTAACACTTTTCCTGCGTTAACCGTTAAGATAGTAGACTAGGCCTTCTGCCTACTGAAGACCAGCATCTCCAGCACACGTATGCCACATTCTTTCAGTGGCTCAGTGAAAGCTGGTGGCCTTGGCAGGGCAGGCTTTATCAGAAATGAGAAAGGATCAGTTTCGGAAGAAGAGAAACTCTGAGAAATGAGAACTCTTTACTTGCAGCTTTAGCTTGCAGACTCTAGCTGGTTTTCTGCTCTCCAGTCCCTATAGGTTGCAGCCGTGAAGAAATTAGAGTTCTGGCTCTGGATGTGGCCTCACATCCAGCCTCAATCTATTTCTCTTGGATATGGTCCACCCAAGTTGCTTTACCACCCCGTCACAGGGGAAGCCGTTCCCAGCAGGACTGCCCTGAGCTCCATAAATACTCTCCTGACTCCAGCCGAATGTGTATGTGAAGGTTGTGCCCGGGAGCTTAAGTGTAGGGAATGCATCTGTAATTGGTGATATTTAAATATATGTTTTCGACATTCAGGGTGTTCTTTCTTCTCTGTCTCTGTCTCTCTGTCTGCCTCTCTCACACACACATACATATACACACATTTCATAAGGTTTGTTTGTTGTTAAACTGTTACAGAATAAATCTGTTATTTTTGGACAAAAAATTTACTTTCTTTTTTTTGCAACACAAATTGTTGTGAGATTCATATTTTTATAAATGCATTTAGTATATTGAAGCAAGCTTAATATTAAAACTATAACTCAGTTCTAGGCCAAGAGTAAAGCTACCTAGGGGTGTAAAGCGTGACGTGACATGATTTAAGAAATGTCCTTGCTCCAGTTTTAAACATCCTGCTTTCCTGAAGACTCAGATTTTAAGTTGTTTTGGAAGTCCCACCTTTCTCCCACCATTCAGAGTTTCATTTGCTTGCTTTCCTTTAGGAAAAAAAAAAACTATTAAAATATATTACTTGGTTCATTATTATTCAGGGTTAACAGAAACATAGAAACTGTATATGAGCTAGATTTAAGTGGCTCCAAGGTAAAAAAACAAATAATTAAAAAGTTTCCCCAAGGCAGAATACAGACATATAAATGCAAAATGTAAAAAACTGTATCTGAAAGCAATCATTCAACTACATGACCAAAAATGTCATCATCTAGACCAAATTAAGAAGGGCCACACCCAGATCATCTCACACTGTATGAGGCTGCCAGCACAGCAAAAGTTAAGTCTTCTGGGGAAAAAGTACGGGTGGGCTCAAACTTTGGATTTAAAAAGAGAGGAGAAAGAGGGAGGAGAATGTCTGATACACATGGTTTACCGGGATAACCTGTTAACTAGAATGATTCTGTTTCTTATCTGAGATGGCTGTGGGTAGTTCGTGCCACAAGCACAGGTTGTATGCATTCTTCTCCTTTCAGAATGAGAGTGTTTTTCTTCGTGTGCTTCGTGTTTAGGCATCGGGATGCTGGGGTTACAGAAATTAATTGTATCCTTGCAGCACTGACGTGAATAGGCTCTTTAGGAATAACACGTTGAAGGAGGGATGGCTTTTTCCCCTTTACCACCCACACTATGTTATGAGAGTAGCACGGAGTATTTAAATGCTTTGGCACAGAGCTTGAATAAAGAGCTGATCTTGAAAATACCATTATCATTATTTATTTTGAAATTGACACCCGGCTCTATTTTAAGGCTTACACCCAGTTTTATCTGTGTCTCAGATAATCTAACACATGGACAAGAAGGGGCCCCAAATGTCTTTCTTTCTTCGCCCCTATTCCTGGATCTTTCCGTTTAATTTTTGGAGGAAAAAAAAAGGTGAAGAAAACATGAGTCCAGAAAAAGACATCAAGAGAGGAATGTTGTTTATTATGATTGGACAGTTTCTATTGGCCTAGTCGGGTCGTTTTATGTTTTATTTTGATTGAGCAGATATCATTTTGCCAACCATAATTCCTACAACTCAGCTTTTCAACCAGAATGAAATGACCTTTTCCAGCAGACGGTCTCTCCCTAAAAGTGTCATTATGGCAAATAAACTCTGTTACTGTAAGAGTGACCGAGGTGGTACTGCACTCAGTGCTCTTCTTAATCCCCCCTTGGCTGACACCCACAGGTTGGCTAAGGATGTTTATCTGGTAGTATAAGAAATGGGGACGAGACTTGGGGAATGAGCTACCAACTACACCTCCACTAAGATTGTTTTCTTGAACAAAGGGGTGTGGCAATTGCCAGTTTAACACTAATTATGTTTGAGAGGGGTTTTCAGAGAGAGTTAAGGAAGATAGATCCATGAATGTGGGCAGCATTAGCCTGCGGGCTGAGGACTCCGACAGAGTGCAAGATGGTAAAGCTGAAAGCCAGCTAGCTCGGGGCGTCTCTCTCTGCGTGGCCCCTCCAACAGGCTGGCCGCCTCTCTCCTCCATACTCCGCCTGCCATGACAGAGGAGCCACGAGCTAAAGTAATTCCTTCCATCCTCTTTGTGTCAGCAAAGCAAAGTCTTGCAAACATACAAGTTACTTCAGAAAGGAACTCCTAAAATAAGATGAAAAGAAATTGTTCCTGTCGGGCGCTATGGTGCACGTCTGTAATCCCAGCACTTGAGGAAGCAGAAGTAAGCGGATCTCTGAGTTCTAGGCCAGCCTCGTCTACAAAGTGGGCCCTGGATAGCCAAGGCTACACAGAGAAACCCTGTCTCGGAAAGAAAAAATTGTCCCTATTAGCTTTTCCCAAACTTTAGTTTTTATCAGAAATGTGAACAGAGACCCATGTCACAGTCAACTCTTTTCTCAACAATCCTCCATAATAAAATGTGCCATGTTTTGGTTTAAATGGAATTTTTATCCTTTCACCTAGGCTTGTGACTGCCCACTTTTTTGAATGTTTTTTTTTTTTTTTTCAAGCCATGATTGATGGAATGAGCTTTTAAAGGTTCTGAGTCCACAGCTGTGTTCATCTTGCCCAGTGTGTGAAACCGGAAACAGAAGCCAGTGCTGACAAAGCACTCATGATGCCCGAGGAAGGCCTTCTCCCAGAGCGATGGGGATTCCAATTTTACTGTCCATATGCTCTTAATTCCTGAAGTGTGAGGGAACGAATGTGGAATCTTCGGCATGACTATTTCAGGATGAAGTCTGGAGTAGGGCTAATAAACAGAAACAGCAGAAGGGAATTTTGCCAACAGCACACCAACATCTTTAAAATTTAGCCTTCTTGTATCCAAAGTTGCCAGTGGAAGGTGAAGCAGGAGACTGTTAACTGGCAGGATTCCTAAGCAGGAAGGGCAGAGGTTTGGGGTACAAATGCTTCCTCACTCTCCTGAGAGTAAGAGCATACCAAAATGCCCAGTTTGTACATCTCTGACTTGAACTGAAGTTAAATAGTCATAGCTATGTGTATACAGAAACACACACACACAAAAACACACACATTGGCTAATTGTATTCTGATGCCTTTAATACTAATTCTCATATTTATAAATTCAGCTCTGACCCCTGCATTTTCCCTAACCCTACCTTTATTTTTTCATTTCATTATATAACTTTGCTCTGCATTTTAATTTTTTTCACATTTGTGATGTGTGTGGATATATGTGTCTATGGCCCCCATAGACTCATATTTGAATGCATAGTCACGAGGGAGTGACAATATTTGAAAGGATTAGAAGGATTAAGAGGTGTGGCATTGGCAGAAGAATGTCACTAGGGTGGGCTTTGAGGTTTCAAAAACCCATGCCAAGGCCAGAGTCTCTCTCTCTCTCTCTCTCTCTCTCTCTCTCTTTCTCTCTCTCTCTCTCTCTCTCTCTCTCTCTCTCTCTCTTTCTCACATGCCACCATACTCTAACCTCTTTTATAAGAGTTGCGTTGGTCATGGTGTCTCTTCATAGCAATAAAACACTGATTAAGACAGTATTTCTACTTCCCCTGGTAAGATCATCTGAGTTTGATCCCAGCTCCTTCAGTAACAGTCTTTGTGAGACTCTGTACATTATTCATTTCAATATCTTAGTCCCTTCTGAAAAACTTGAAAGATGAGATGTCCAGCACAGAGGGGGTTGTGAGGATTAAGGAAGTTGACTTGGAAATGGCAGCCATGCTCAGGCTGCACTGTATGGGAGGTGCTAAATACTGCTGGCTGGTCCTGTCACTAAGTGCTCACTCAGCAAATGGCTAACGGCTTAGTGGAAGAGCTTTTAGCTTGAAGAACATCTCATTGTTGAACCCATCTCAGTTTATTTTTCCTCTTCTTATTAGTTCTTTGGGAATTCTGTACTATGTATTTTGATCATATCCACCCTTCCCCCATACCCAATGTCTTTACAGTGGTGAGTGTGGGGATGGGAATATGCATTTGGACTCTTACATGGGCCTTTTTAGAGTTATTTGTATTTATGTGAGATACAGTCCAGGGTTTGCAACATCAGCACTGTTAACAGCCAAGTTCACCCGCCGAGGCTCTGGCTGTATATGTAGCTATGCCGTAGTAATCCTTCTCGTCAGGCCAAGCATGCTCCATGAGGGCTGGATTTTAGACTGTGCTTTCACCCACGTGGACTCACTGCTTAACTCAGCACGAAGCAGTCAATATTGCTGATGTTGAAAACTGCGTAGGAAGGAAATAAAACAAAAGGCTTTAGCTTGGATCAGGTTTCAACTTTGTTGTCAACTGTCATCATTTGTTTGAGAATGAGCTCTCCTGTATTGACTTGAGTCTAGAACTTGGCAGAGAGGGGTAAGGTGTTTAAATTTTTACAGTTGTGTTTAAAGTTTCATCTTCTGTGTTTTACAACATGGATCTACTTTCCAGTCAGTGTTTTATAAAATGACCCTTAAAACCGTCATCACATTTTAACTGATTCATTGTTGTGACTGGTCCTCACTGAGTACATTAGCTGTGGCAGGAGCAGTGGGAAGACATAGCCAGTGATCATTAATATCGACTGTCAACTCGATAGGACCTAGAACCACCTAAGAAGGGTTATCTAGATCATGCCACCTGAGGAGGGAAGACATGTCTTAACCAAGGATGGTGCCATTGCCTGGATGGATAAAAAGGAAAGACTGAGGTGAACACCCAGTGCTCTGATTCCTAACTGTGAATTCAACATGACAGTGGCCTCACACTGCTGCCATCTTGTACCTTCTGCCAGTTTCAAAGTACCTCCTGAACTTTAAGTCGAAATAAGCCCTTCCCTGTAGAGGCTGTTTTGGTCTGTCCCAGCAAGGAGGAAAGTGGCTATCAGAGCCCGCCCTGTGAGTGAGGAGGCCCCAGGTCCATCTTCTCTCTGGAAATTCTGGGGCTTCTACTAAGCATAAGAAAGAAATTTCTGGATCAACTGGAATGAGACAAAACGAGTGAGAGAATGCACACAGCTGTGACCGTGTGACTGTTCTGAAAGACATGCTCGTATGCGCCCAAGGCATGGATAAGGGTTTCTCAAGAGAAAGTTATGACTTACCAAAATTATTCTGTGGCTACTGAAGTTGATAAGGTTGGGCCAGGGAGAAGGCTCAGAGGTAAGGGTGTCATGCCTGACAATTGAGTTTGGCCCCTGGGACCTACATGGCAGAAAAAAAAAAAAAAAAAAAAAAAAAAAAAAAAAAAAAAAAAAAAAAAACACAAAAAACTGAGTCCTGCAAATTTTTCTCTGTCCTACATGCATGTGTAGCATGTACCTGTACACACACACACACACACACACACACACACACACACACACACACACCACACTGTGTGGGGGGTCAAAGAGAGAAGGAGAGAGGAAAGGGGGGATGGAAGGAGACAGAGAAAGAGGAAGAGAAGTAGAGGCTAGACATACTGGAGATGATCTAGTCATTTCTCGTAAAGAATTTCTTCTTTTAAGTGGAATTGTAACATGGTTGACAGCCTGTGCAGCTCAGGGTCTTAGAGAGCGAAGCTGACACTGTCAGGCCCACACTCATACACATTCTCACCCTACAGGCACGTCCCGCCTGCTGGTTTAGATACATTGAGTACAGATGGGCCTCTAAAAAGGAAATATTGACTTATTAAAAATTAAGTCAACTTAATTTTTGTGGTTATGTTGAGGTTTTTGACTCTCAAGCAAACAGAAAATTAGATAACATCCTGGAGTGAAAGTTTCCTTTCCCACATACTCTAAGATTATCCATGTCTTTCTATCTGCCCTAGATAATAAAACTTCAAATCAGTCTGTACTCTGAGAGTACTACTCTGATATTGTTTTCTTTTTTGCTTTTAAGTTTTTCTTAAATCTAACAAGACAGTAGGCATCTTAAGAAAATCAGAAAGGAAAAAAAAAGAATGATTGTTCCTCATCTAAATCTCTCTTCTTTAAAGTTGTCTATACTGCTAATTCTTGCCGTGTCTTTCTGCATTTAGGAGCCCAAAAACACAGACACAGGGTAGGGATGTTTTTAAAAAGCTAAAATAGTGTTATGTTTATTATTTTTCAATTTTCCCTTCCAGATTTCGATATCCATAAGATCTTTCCAAGTTAATGTATGAATGTGCCCATTCTGATGCTTTAGTCTACCATGGGGCCTAGTGTGTTTCTGTAGCCTCTCTTCTTTGTTGTTGGCAGCTAGCTCTTTCTTCAAGCTCTCTTGCTCGCAACAATGCTCCCCCAAAGTACTTGGTACCTATGTGTTCACACATGTATACAGTTAGTTCTTTACGACAAACAGACATCCAGCAGTGGCTGTCTCTGCTGCATTCAAACATCGAGAGTCTTCTATGTTTGTTGCCACTGTTTCGTATTTCAGTTCTGAAGCCCAGAGGGAGAGACAGGGATAGCCTCCAGGGCTTCGGTTTTTAGAAGCTTAAATCCTTAGAGGAGTGAAGAAAACTCTGGTCAGAAGAAATATGTGGGAGACACATCATAAGACTGGAGAACTTCTGTTTTAGGTTAGAAAAAGTTTCTCTGGCATGTTGAGGAAATGAGGAAGAGGAGGACAGATGCTCTTTTGAGGTTCTCATTGGTGGCCATGCACTGTACTTCCCAGATTATCCGCCCAGAGAGCAGCCAGCCTAGGAGAAGGGCACAGCAAAGCCGGAGGAAGAAATGCCCTCCAAGGACACAGCTGCCCACAGACAGCCTGAGATTCTAGATCTTCACACAGCCGCGCCATGGTAAAACTGCTACAAGGCTCCTGAGGGCAGCCTGACAGGGAAAAAAGAATGGTGGACATGCTGCCAAGAAATTAATTGCCTGGCATCAGGGTGAGCAGAGCAAAGTCAATGTTGGCTAGTGACTGCTTTAAGGACCACATTCTTTTCCCCCTCCCCAACATCTTGACATGTTAGCCTTAGAGGGACTCTATGAAAAACAGAGCCTTGATTTGACCGAGACTGACTTTCTACAAGTCAACAAAAGAGCTTCCTTCCTATGCCACTGGATCTGTGCATTTAAATGTGTTTCTGTGGTGTTATTTTCTTCCCTAAAGGTTCTTCCAAGTTACACTTCCATAAGTATTATAGGACGTGCTTGTTCAACTAGATGTTGTTAGAAATCAAAGACATTAGCTAGATGTCTCTGTAATACATGTACGTTTATGTGCAGACATGTGCATGATAAGCATATTATGTTGACATAATATGTGAAGAGGGAAATCCTTCTCGTTGTTTTGTGTCTGCTTTCCTGGTCGGCAGTGGCCATCTTCTTGTGTGCTTGCTGCTTTCTGGCCTTTCGTGTTCTATAGAGTGCTAATGCACATCCCTCCATCCTTCCGTATTGTTGACAGCACACCTTCTCTCTGCAAAGAACAGTGCAAAGAACAGAGCTGCAAAGAACAGTGGCCACATCTCTATCTCTGCTTCTCAAAGGTAAATTTTGATTTGTTACAAGAATCAGTTTTCAGGGCTTTCAGGTGTTATCATGGAATGAATCATCTCCATGTTTGGTGAAATGTAAAATATTATATTTTTTTAAATATAAAAAGAAATTATGGTGAGGAAGGCATGGGAGGGACATCAAGAAACATCCAGCTTTTTGACATTTTGCGGTGGGTGTCACCAGTGAAAAATGATACTTTAAGAAGACTGCATTGGTTTCTGCAGTGAGACAGTCACAAACAATGGCATGTGACAAGCTGTTGACCCCGCTACCTGCTTCATCATTCCCTCCCCCTCCCTCCCCCTTCCCTCTGTATGTTATATATGCACATATATTTGCACACACAGACCCAGAGGACAATGGTAGGAGCATAGCTCTATCATTCTCTGCCTTATTCTCTCAAGAAAGGATTTCCTAATTAACCCAGAGATAAGCTGGTGCTCATACAGTCCCAGTAACTCTGCTGTGTCCACCTACCTACACCCCACAGGGCTGGAGGAACACGCTTGTGACCAAGACCATGCCTGGCTTTTTACACAGGCTCTGGGGATTTGAACTCACATCCTTTTACTTCTACAGCAAGTATGCTTACCCTCTGAGCCACCTCCTCTACCCTTCCCATTAGTTTTAAGTTTGATTTACAAAACCATTTGCTTGTGTTGTTTAATTTAAATTATCAGGAAGGATGTTCTTTCTCCCCATCTTCTGATAAAGCTGTTTGATATTTTTGTGAGACTTTTAAAGCTTGAGATGCATCATCAACTAAATCAGCATTCACTGCAGCTGTAAATACTGCAGTTAGGAAAGTGCCTTCTGTATGTTGAACCACCCTTGCATTCCTGGGATGAAGCCTACTTGGTCATGGTGGATGATATCTTTGATGTGTTCTTGGATTCGGTTTGCAAGTATTTTATTGAGTATTTTTGCATCAATGTTCATAAGAGAGGTCTGAAGTTCTCTTTTTTGGTTGGATCTTTGTGTGGTTTAGGTATCAAGGTGACTATGGCTTCATAGAATGAGTTTGGTAGTGTTCCTTCTATTTCTATTTTGTGGAATAGTTTGAGGAGAATTGGTGTTAGTACTTCTTTGAAGGTCTTGTAGAATTCTGTGCTGAAGCCATCTGGTCCAGGGCTTTTTTTGGAGGGGAGACTGTTAATGACTGCTTCAATTTCCTTGGGAGATATAGGGCTATTCAGTCTTTCTACCTGATCTTGACTTAATTTTGGTAGATGGAATCTGTCAAGAAAGTTATCCATTTCATTTAGATTTTCAAATTTTGTGCCATATAGGCTTTTGTAGTATGACCTAATAATCGTTTGGATTTCCTCAGTGTCTGTAGTTATGTCCCCATTTTCCTTTCTGATTTTGCTGATTTGTATGATTTCTCTCTGCTTTTTAGTTAGTTTGGCTAAGGGTTTGTCTATCTTGTTGATTTTCTCAAAGAACCAGCTTTTTGTTTCATTGATTCTTTGGATAATTTTATTTGTTTCTAATTGATTGATTTCTGCCCTTACTTTGATTATTTCCAGCCTTCTGCTCCTCTTGGGTGTATCTGCTTCTTTTTTTTCTAGGTTTTTCAGTTGGGCCATTAAGTTGTTTGTATGTGATGTTATGGATTTCTTCTTGTAGGCACTTAGTGCTATAAATTTTCCTCTGAGCACTGCTTTCAATGTGTCCCATAAATTTGGGTATGTTGTGCCTTCATTTTCATTGAATTCTAGAAAGTCTTTAATTTCTTTCTTTATTTCTTCCTTGACCCAGCTGTCATTGAGTAGTAAGTTGTTCAGTTTCCATGTGCGTGTCGGCTTTTTGTTGTTTCTGTTGTTGTTGATGTCCAGCTTTAGTCCATGGTGGTCAGATAGTATACAAGGGATTATTTCAATCCTTTTGTATCTGTTGAGGCTTGCTTTGTGACCAACTATATGGTCTATTTTGGAGAAGGTTCCATGTGGTGCTGAAAAGAAGGTGTACTCTTCCCAGCTATACCACTCCTAGGTATATACCCAAAATTTGCTCAAGTACACAACAAGGACATTTGTTCAACCATGTTCGTAGCAGCTTTATTTGTAATAGCCAGAACTTGGAAACAACCCAGATGTCCATCAACGGAGGAATGGGTACAGAAATTGTGGTATTTTTACACAATGGAATACTACTCAGCAATCAAAAAGGAGGAAATCATGAAATTTGCAGGCAAGTGGTGGGATCTAGAAAAGATCATTCTGAGTGAAGTATCCCAGAAGGAGAAAGACAAACTTGGTATATACTCGCTTATATAGACCTACAAGATATGATAAACATAATGAAATCTACACACCTAAAGAAGATAATCAAGAAAGTGGACACAGATGAAGGTGATTAATCCTCATTTAGAAAGACAAATGGGATGTGCATTGAACTTATGACAGGAGTCTACCACAAAAGGCATCTGAAAGACTCTACCTAGCAGTGTTTCAAAGCAGACACTAAGACTCATAACCAAACCCTCGGCAGAGTGCAGGGAATCATATGAAAGAAGGGAAGTTAGTATGATATGAAAAGGATAGGAGCTCTACAAGGACCAAACATATCTGGGCACAGGATCTTTTCTGAGACTGACACTCAACCAAGGACCATCTATGGATATAACCTAGAACTTCTGCTCGGATGTGGCCCGTGGTAGCTCAGTAACCACGTAGTTTTCCAAAGTAAGGGGAACACGGACTATTTCTAACAGGATCTCAAGGGCAGGCTGTTTGACCCCCTCCCCCCCCCCGGGGAGGAGCAGTCTGTTAGGCCACAGAGGAGGACTTTGCAGCCAGCCCTGAAGATACCTGATAAAACAGGGTCAGATGAAAGGGGAGGAGGTCCTCCCCTATCAGTGGACTTGGAAAGGGGCAGGGAGGAGACCAGGGAGGGAGTGTGGGGTTGGGGAGGGAATGAGGGAGCGGGATACAGCTGGGACACAGAGTTAACAAAATGTAACTAAAAAGAAAAAAAAAAAAAGTCTCGTAACCCATTAAAGAAAGATCTCTTAGTCACTTAAAAAAAAAAAAAAAAAGAAGCATAGTAAAGGGGTTTCTTAATATATAGTCTCCAATAACATTTAACATTTTAAAAACTTTAAGAAAGTTTCTAGTAATTTCTAAAGCTGTGTATCTCTTTCTTTTTGTAATAAAGCAAGCTGGTATGGCAGAGAAGAAAAAAAAAAAGGAAAGTGCCTTCTTGCTTGCCTCCTAGTGCTGAGTGGTGCAGGCCACTGGCAGAAGCAGGCGAGCCCTTCCTCCACCTCTTCTCTTCTCACTTCATTCCCTCTGTTTCTCAGCGCTCTCTCTCTTTCGGCTTAGTGGGTTCTATGAATCAGCAGTCTGAAGAGCTGCTAGCTGTTCAAATAGAGGCCAGTTGTTAGTCTTTACCGCGTGAATGCTGCTTTGATGATGCTGTAAAGTGAATTTCTGACACCCAGAACACTACTGGCATCCTTGGAGCAGTCTCAGCAGAGATCAAAGCAGCCCACCGCGTGGAGGCAGCTCCCCGAGGACGGTGCTGAAGACTGGCAGGCTGTCCAGGCAACCTCACAGCACTACTACCTGTACCTGCCTGTCGGAGCACACCCCTGCCTGTCCCAGAACCCCAGACTGAAGAGGGCTTTCAGTGCTCAGTCCCATTCTCTGGAAGAAGTTACCATCGATTCTATCACTTTGTAAATGAAGCATGAGCACCAGCACTTTTACCAGCACCGTCCTTTGTCTCCTTGGGGCTGATGCTGTTCTCGTGGTGATGTTTACCATAGTTGAGATTATTTAAAATGTTATACAAGTGACTACCAGGAACACTGAGCTCTCTAGGTATGAGCTAATGTCAGGCAAACTCCATCTAATGCTCAGCAGAAGGGCCAGAACACATGTTCATTGTCCTAAAATTACTTTTATTCTGTTTGCCAGCCAGATCCCATGGTCTTACCTAACCTGGCACACGTCCAACTTTTGGCATGTCATCTCCAATTAGGAAGACAGTTTTCTCTTTTCATTTGCTTCTTGTCTGGCTAAGCAGAGGAAGACATCTTGACCTACCTGAGAAATTTTGCCTCTTCATGGAATGCAGATTCCTTCTTTCAGGCTTGAAAGCAAGGACACATGACTTAGACTACCAGCTTAGGCAAGGAATTCTTCAGTTGTAACCAACTGTACTCTAGACTTTCATTTTTATCAGTGTAGGGACAGGAAGGGATAATCCAGCAATGAAGGGGCTCTCCTAGGCAGAGGCTGTGGGCTCTCATTTTCTGGAGTGAGGACTTGGAGTATTATGGATCTGTGAGTTAAGAGGGCCTTGCTTTCATGTGGACACTGTGACATTCTTGTGGAAAAATGAAAACATAGCCTGCTGTATATACTATGGCATATTTAACCCTGACAAGGCAGGGTTTCAGAGTGCAGCAGGATTGTCTGAGGCCATTCACTGTGCAGGTGTGAAGACAGGAGAAGGCTTGCCGGTTACTGGAAGTGAATGTAGGAAAACATAGAGCCGGCTGTTTTTGGCTTCCTGCATGTCTGTTAGAGCTGAATGCATGGGTGGAAACAGAGAAACAAACTATTCTGAAACCAATGAGCAAAATTCCTCGTCAGTGCAGCAAAGGGCTAAAGGCACACAAAGAGCAGTTATGATCAGGACAGTTCTTGGCTAATTGGATGAGCCCCCAAGTCACCTCTGAACCCAGTGGAACTCCTGTGTGTTCTAGCAGCCATACAAACTTGTCCAAACTTTTTACAAATATCACCTGGTGTATCTAATACCCCCCTGCGGTACATAGAAGGATATTGCTGTGCTAATTCAGAGGTGAGAAAAATGAAGGGGAGCTCAAAGTGGTGATTTCCCAGCCAGTGTAAGGCCTTGGGTTCGATCCTCGACACTACAATGGATGAATGAATGAGTGAATGAGTGAGTGAATGTGTAAAGCCTGAGAAGTAGAAGGAGTTTATGAGCCTTATAGATCATAAGCATGTGAGTGGATCTGAGCTCAGATCTCAGGCCTGAAATCAGTTCAAAATCTTTCATATGACTGTGTCCTGTGTCTATACAGGTTCCTTTAAGTTTCAGTTGACCTCATTTATGCAAGTAACAAATCATAATAACTCCATCTCCAGTCACAAGAAAGTTGAACCTATTTTAATATTAAAAAAATAATGCACATTTATAGTGGACAATGTAAAAATAGAAGAAAATAATCACCATTTATAAACCATCACAAAATAACTGTTGGTATTTCTGAACTATCCTGTCCCTTTCATGAGGTAAATCTGTGCATTTATGTGGATTAATGTTTCAAGTATTGAAAAGAAGATCATTTGCTATAGAATGTGACTGTGTCTTAAGTTGACATATATATTGAGGAAAATCAGTCCACCCTGGGCTCCTCAACAGTGTGTGCCTTTTATGTTCATCTGTTTTTGCATTGTGCAGGCATAAGAACGAGCCTCGCTTTATCTGGTTTTGCAGTTTTCAGTTCATAAACAATGATGCAGGGACTGACCTAGTGGCCGTGTTTTACAGATATCCTTACTGCTTCCCTAAAACTCATTTCTAGAGTTTGAATTGCCATTGCAGATAACACATGCATTTTCACAGTTCCCAAGAGGAGATCAGTGGAGAGAGAGGCCTCCTTTCTCCACCCCTTCAGCAGTGCTAGCTTTCACAATGTAACAAGACCCCAGGTCCTTCACAGAGCTGGAGCGGGGAGGCAGCCAGAGTGTAGGAATAGAAGGAAGTGTCCCAGCTTCTTGCTTCTGATTAATAAGCAAAACAAGTTCCACCTAGGTTTTTTCTATACTTACTTCTCTCCACAAGACTGACTTCTGTAAGTGAAACAGGATCCCCAAGAGGGGACATTAAGGAAATTGCCCTCAACCCCCACTTCAAAGGCCTAGGAAACAGCACCAAGCGAAAGTCTAATTCATCAATGGCCCATGGCCATATACCTTCTCCTGTAATCCCTATACTTTCACTGAGCTAAGCAGGGTTAATCCAGGTCAGCACTTGGGAAGAGGGCCTCTAAAGAAATCCTAAGTAAGCAAAATGTTGTTCCTGATTGTGTAGGTGTCAATCTTACACAAACAACCGGGGACAGTGCTTTCCCAAATACCTGGCCTTTGTGTGAAAATAGCCAGCTTCTTAAAGACTGCTGGTACAGAAAGCCTAACTGGGAAGAAGCTCTGGTCGGGTTCTAAGATTTCTTGGAAAGCCAGGGAGACCATCAGCTGGGTCTTACCTGATCAGCTCAGGATCCTGAAATAACCTGCGCTGTTCTTCCTGCAGAAGGAAGATCCCCTGTCCCTTTTTGTTATAAAATGGCCTAAGAAAGCGAGGCGGACTTTCAGCTAGGATAACATATTGCATTTTTGGGCTGGCAACACAAGCCAAATTGAGGGCAGATGAAGTGATCTAAGCTCTTCAAGGAGACAGGAAAATATGAATTTCTCTCCTTGAAGACAGAAACTATAAGACAGCAAAATGAATTTTCAGCAAGGGCCTGCAATATTGACTATGCTTTCTCCCTGCCCAGCTTCATCAAAGCACACCCAAACCTCAGTGCTTCACTAAATTGTCAAAAAGGGAAAGGAGCCTCTGGTCACCTGAAGGGTTAGGTGGAGTAAGGCAGATAGAGGGCTGTTAGCAGACCGCAATGCAGGATGACAGGCCCTTTTATGTTGCATGTGCTGGCGGGTTTGGAGGGCACTAGTATAGCTTGTAAATTTAATTTGCAGCCCTAATGTTCTTCATAAGAACTGTAATACTCAAACAAGCATGTATTGACTATAAAATAATAACAAAAATACCCCTCAAAGTGAAGAATGCCATAAATTACAATGATAATTGTTTTATAGTTTCTGACGCGCAGTAGAAGAGTTCCAGGGACCCTGAATGCAGCCAAACTTGTCATCTCGGTTTGTTTATGACTGGTGGGTTCCAGAGAGAATTGAAAACAAATCCAACAGATGCATGGAAAGTTCGTAGATATAAAAAGAGTTTTTTGTTTCTTACCTTTCAAAAGTGATTAATCATTTAATAGTTATATTGACTTATGAATCAACAGTCAAAGCAAGGAAAGCTGCCTATGGTTTTCAGCCAGGTTTTTAAAATTTGTGTGTACATATTCTTAAATATAGGGAAGTGTTTTATATCACTTAATTTAGATCATAAATCAGGAAAAATATTCAATGAATGTTCATGGATAAATTATAAAGTGGGTGAATGGCAGGTTTGAAAAAAATTAACCAAGTAACGTGGATTAGAAGTGAAATGTTCACCACAAATACGAAGTTTCCAGTAGACAAAAGAAAAATGACTCAAATGGAGGAGACATGTTCCATTAGTGAATTCCTATTTCAGTCCCCACTGCTTGAACTGGGGACATCAGTCTCTCCAGGAGAGCCTACAATCACAGCTGACAGGGCGGTTGCCAACTGTTCTACTTACTGTCCTGAGCAAACACGGTAACTTTGAAAAGTGTCTTCTCTGACAGTGTCTCTAATGACTGAGAGACCTCAGTTTCTAATTTAATATTCTTGCTGCCATAGTAGTTGAGCCCCAGAAAATGAACAAACCTGATTTTAGAGATTGAAAGAATGTGTTTGCTATGGCTAATCTCAATTGCTAGTGTGAGTGTGTCTGTGGGGACGTTGTCAGAGAGGACTAACTAAGGATGAAATCCTGATCCAGAAATGTGGCTGGCAGCATCCCACTGCCTGGAGGCTCTGATGGGAGAGAAGGAGAAATCCAGTGAGTACAGACAGTCTCCTCTCTTCGCTTCTTGGCCACCATGATAAAAGAAGCTCTATTTTTCTGTTCCTGCCCAGCAATGATGGACAGAAAGCTATGAAACTGTGAGCCCAGATAAATTCCCTCCTCCTTCAATTGTTGATCTAACAGGCTTGGTGGTATCAATTTGTTATCCTGATAGTGATTAATATGGAAAATTAGTACCAGGAATTGCTTCACCTGTCAATGTGTTTCTAAGTTTTAGAACTGGTTTGTGGGGATAATTTTAAAAAGCATGCACATGTGGGCTGAAGAACTCAATAGATGATGCTGGAAGAAGTTCAGAAGACCAAAATGCTAACAGTGCTGTGAGAAGAAAAAGCTATGTTAGTGAGATTTCAAATGACAATAAGGACCCTGCTTGGAATTGGACAAGAAGTTGTTAGTATTATATTTTGGCCAAGAACTCATCTACATTGTGTCTGTTCCATAAGATTCTGCAGGAGGATGTGTTTAAAGATCAGGGTCCAATTAATCTGGCAAAATAAACAATAAAATAAAATAAAATAAAATAAAATAAAAGGCAATCCTCAGGGATGGGCATTGGTTTGGCTAGCGTATTTTTGCCAATTTATGGTAAGAATCTGGAACAAAAAGCAGAGAGAATGATTTTAAAAGCATGTGGTATGGGCAGAAAAGAAGCACACGTGAATTCGGAACGACATCAGATATGATTGTAAAAGAGATTAGATTTACTTGGAAGAAGCCACATACTGAGACAATGGAAAAGACACCTCAAGAGCATCAACAGAGTACCTTCATTTTAGTCACCAAGAGAAATGTTTTTCTTTATTCAGTAATCCAGGAAATCAGAGTCTCCTATTGCTGTGGTCCAATACGGTCTGGCTGCTGTTCAAGATGGTGGCAGACACTGGGATGGCCCACCTGATGCTGCCTTTTCAGTTGCACAGAATGTTAAGGGTTACAAGGTTATGGAGACCTCATTCAGACTTGAAAGGAAGGCCCCTGAGATTAGGCTATAAGCAGCAGGACACATTCCTGTAGACAGCCCTGCAGAAGCTGGCACATACACCTATGGTAACTAAACTAAAGATATGACAGAAACCGCAGGAAGTGAAAGGTGGCAGGAATATCTACTGAGGCAAAGTCACAGGAGTGAACAGAGTCAGCCCAGGGAAGACTATGTAGGGTGCAGATGCCAAGACCACTGGGTCCAAAATGCCCAGGCCAGTGGCAGCTCACATCACCACAAACTGGCATAATACTTAACGTTTGGTCTGATTTTGACCCCACCCCTCCATTCTTTGCTCCCATCTTCATGCTTGAGCTGAGAATGCTTCTTCTACATCACTGTATTTTGAGAACTTGTAACTTGTTTTGGTTTTGAGCTGCTTACAGCTAAGAATCAGCCTAAGGCTCAGAGGAGACTTTGAACTTTTAAACAATTCTGGAATTATAGGAATAATTGCAGATGAATGAACTTTGCAATTTGAGATGGATACAAACCATTGTGAGGTAGGGGCGAATATTGTGATATTAAGGAGATATGCTCAGGCATCAAACTGACAAGGAGTGGACTTGTGGTGGTTGTTCTTCATAGCTTGACAGGACTTAGAAAACCCTAGGAAATTAATAAAATGTAGCTTTTGGTATGTTTGCGACTGACAGAGTTTGCAGAGATAGTTAGCGGATTAAGAGGGAAAGACCCATCCTGCATGTGGAAATGTGGGCAGCAGCAGCCTGTAATCTCTCTCTCTCTCCTTCTTGGTCACACACTGTGAGCCTCTCTCTACCCCTCATGCCCTGCCTGCTGTGGTGGAATGATATCTTGAAACTGTGAACCAAATAAATCTTTCCTTTCTTAAAAATTTCTCTTATAAATTTTACCATGGCAACAAAAAGTATTAGCACACTATTGATGGGTTAAGGGAACCAGAATGTCTGATTATTTTCTGATGGCTTTATAAACACATATGAATAAAATGAATGCTCAACTCTCATTGAGTAGTTTTTTCAAAACAAGGTTTGGGGTACATTCCCATCAAAGACAAGTAAGCAACGATTGTAACCAAGTACCCTAAAGATGCCCCATGGGCAGGCACACAGGAACACTAACCCTTTTCTTCCAGGAGAGTTGAAGCTAGCTTATGCTGGATCTCCTTAAATCCTCTTAGAAGGGTTAGCCTGGAGAAGACTCACTTACTTTGATTCCTTCTCAAGAGCTGGGGAGTGTGTGGGGGCTTTTAAAGCATATTAGAAACAAGTGGATGATATACACAGAAAAGTTAAGTCTGCGACATTTTCTAGGATAGAAAAATAAATGGATCAATTTTATCACACTAGTGATTTATCTCAGTTGAGGTCATCATTTCTCTTTCTCAGAAAGACATAAATGCAAAGAAAGAAGCACCTAGCACAGGGAAACACCCTCTAGAGTGGGAATTTCTGTTCCCTGTCCCTGTTCACAAGGAAGGTGAAAGCAGCCTGCAGACCTGGCATGCTCAGGGGTATATTGCAGCATGATCCGGTGTGGGTACCTTGCAGGCTGTTGACTTCAGAGCCACCTGCCTCTGCAGAGCTCTCTACCGACTCTACTTGGTGTTCTGTTGATATGGATGGTGAAGCAGGTGAAACTCTGACCTGTACTTTAAAGAAAAAATGTTATAATGCTAAAAATATTGTTTGTTTTCACAAGCAAAATCCATGGAGGAATGAGGAAATGAGCCATAATTTTTTTTTTAAGTTTCAACGGGTGACACTGCTGTTTATTTTAGGTTTTAGCTATCATAGGCCAGCTGCCTGCCCTTCCCTAGTTAACTTGTCACTGTGCATGTTAATAAACAGAAACAGAAAATCCTTCAGAACTAGAGCTTAGCTCTCCAGTCCCCAAAGACAACAAATATGGAGTAATAGGAAGAGGCTGTCCTGCCTGTGAAATAAATCACCCTCATCTCATTTGATGGAGAAAGGAATCATAGCCATCAAGGAGAATCTAAATGGCTTTATTAGACCACTAATTTAAAAAAATTCTTTGTACTTCTATCATATCCATATTGCCTCATCCCCTCTGATGGTTTACAATTAGATTTATTTTTTTTTGTAATACACAATTTACTTTGGTTCTTAAGCTTTCATTTTTCCAAAACATATTGTGTCATCTTGTTATTCATTTTAAACTCTATATCATTTCATTTATGCTTAAAAGAACTTTAGTTATTTTTAAAAGAAAATATCTAACTTCAATAGACTTAACTAACTTAAATAGAAAATATCTAACTTCAAGTCCTATTTGTTAAACATGTACCCAGAGCCTGTTTTCTGTATTTTTTTCCTCAGTTCCCTGCTCAAAAACATTAGCAACTGGGTGAAGAGAAGCCTTGTAAAGGGCTGGTAATGGAAACGCTGAGGAAGGAACCGAGTTTCAAGTGACAGCCCATTTGTCATCAGTGACACCATAGAACAGGAAGAACCCTTTTTACATGAAAACCTCAAACTGTTGACATTGATGAGGGTTTCCTCAGAAGGATTACCCGGGAACTATTATAACGTAAGAGGAGAAGGCGGGTTCCTGGAAAGAAGCTGATATGAGATTTCCCTTTGAAAAGCTTTATTAGCAGGTGGCAACCTCTGTGCCCCAAAAACAACTGCATTAGAATACCTCCTATGCTTGTATTGCATGACTGGAGTCCCCAAAAGAGACATAGCTTCTTCAGTTCCCTGGATATCAGGGATATAGTGCCATAGCCATAGAGAGCCATTATGATTACCTAGTGGAAGAGGTGGAAGAGAGTGAGGGAGGGAGTCGGAGACAGATGGACAGACAGAATCTTCAAATCTAGAGAGAGGGTGGGTTTTGATGCAGGTTTTCAGGGGACCATAAACACACCCGGCAGTTTGAAGGGGCAGGAGCTGCAAGGTGACATCACAGCATGCCTTCTTATTGCCTCTCCCAGAGAGCTAGCTGAGGGAGTGAGGCCTGGTGTTGGAGAGGCAGATCAGGAGGTAGAGGAAGTGTCTAAGGGAGTTTGCTCCAAGTGGCTAAAACATTTAATGTGACAGCAAACAGTCCTCTCCAAATACTCTCAAAGTCCCTCATGCTGAGCTTTCTGGTCCTCTGCATCCCTCCCCACTGATGATGAAGATGATCAGGTTTTGCAACTGAACTGAATGGGAAAAAATGATGTCTAGCAATGATGTCTAGTAGTGAGCAACGTGCCAAATATTCTCAACAGACGGTAAAAGGCAAAAAAAAAAAAAAAAAAAAAAAGCCCACGTTGTCAACAACCCAGATAGAGTTGATAAGAGCCTTTAGTGCAGAAGGCCCTGGAGACCATCCTATAACACTGGCAATTTGCATTTCGGACCACTCCATTCCAGGGTTAGGCAGGGGAGGAGTGCAGAGATATCTGTTCACTCTTGTCAGCACGATGGACTGACAGTATTCATAAGAAAACTTAATGGTTTTCTTAACATTTAGTTTCTTTTAGTAAAAATAACATTACCAGCATTCAAATAGCATTCTAAGAAAATAAAGCCAAGAAAATCGAATTTAGGCAGCTGTTAGCATTAATGGTCAATGCCTGAGTTACTTTTGCATTGCTTTGACCAAAATACCCGACAGAAGCATTTGGAGGGAGAAAAGATTATGTTGGCTCATAGATTCTATTTGATGAAAGCAGGGTGGACGGTGAGGAGGGCAGGGTGGACAGTGAGGAGGGCAGGGTGGACGGTGAGGAGGGCAGGGTGGACGGTGAGGAGGGCAGGGTGGATGGTGAGGAGGGCAG
>NW_026590809.1:2435707-2436311 GCF_907164565.1 Psammomys obesus | reverse complement strand
TGGACGGTGAGGAGGGCAGGGTGGATGGTGAGGAGGGCAGGGTGGACACTTAGGAAGGCAGGGTGGGAAAGCTGCCTCTGTGGGGGTGAGAACATGAGTTGTTAGTGGATTCACATATACAAACAAGAAGTAGAGAAACATAGAGCAGAGCCAGGGCCTGGTGTGACCGTCATTGGGGGTCTCCTCTGGCTGAAAGCCTTCCTCCTGGAAGACAATGCCTGCTAAAGCCTCCATAGACATCAATATCACATCTCGGGCTGGGAACAGAAGGTTCAAAACAAGAGTCTCGGAGCTGGAGAGAGCTAATTGGTAAATCACTTGCCTTGAAAGCATGGGGACCTGAGTTTGCCCAGAAACTGGGCAAAATGCTAGGTGTGCCAGCATTGATCTCAGCAGTGGAGAGAGGGAGACAGTCAGATGTCTGCAGTTTGCTGGCCTGCCTTCCAAACCGGGGACCCCAGATTCTTCCCTCTACCCCATAGGTACACAGTGCTTGAGGAGGTTGGCTGCAGGTGTACTCTCTCCTTGAGGAGGTTGGCTGCAGGTGTACTCTTCTTGAGGAGGGATGGCTGCAGGTGGACTTGAGGAGGATGGCTGCAGGTGG
>NW_026590809.1:2409785-2435697 GCF_907164565.1 Psammomys obesus | reverse complement strand
GGCTGCAGGTGGACTTGAGGAGGATGGCTGCAGGTGGGCTTGAGGAGGGATGGCTGCAGGTGGACTTGAGGAGGATGGCTGCAGGTGGACTCTGACCTGTGTATTCACATGTACATATGCGCATGTAAACACACACACACACACACACACACACACACACACACACACCATCAGCAAGAGCATTTAGGAGACATTAACCATCCCACTAAGGTGAGACATCTTAGTGGTTTTCAACTTGAGTTTGTTGCGAGCAGCCATCATGGTGGACACTAACATAAGTAAGAGAGAGAAGGGTCAGTGCGAATACCTCCTTTTTTACAGGGTTCGCAGGCCCATCGGGAGAATACAAGTGGGTTTCATTGTCTGATGCATTTAGCTTTGATGGGTTCTGACTACCTGCAGATTTTTTTGTTGTGTTGTTTTTTGAGATGGGGTTTCTGTATGTAGCCCCAGCTATCCTGGAATTCACTCTGTATACCAGGCTGGTTTTGAACTCAGAGATCTCACTTCCTCTGCCTCCCAAGAGCAGGCATGGGCCACCACCATACCTGCAGACTTTATAAGAAAAAGCCCAACTCCACCAGATAAAGTGCCTGAATCCTGTACTTCCTGAAGCCCATGTAACTCTGTAACTTTGTAGAGACAGGGTCAGCAAAGACTGGCTAAGGACACAGAACTCAGGTGTCAATCCCAAGTCTTTGATTCATTTGACTAAGTCACTCCAGTGGGAAGGGTTCATGTACTGTATTCCCAACACAAAACATAAAACTTTGACTGTGAAACTACATTTATATTCCAAACCCTAAATATGCTGAGAAGCATTTAAACAAGAATCATGAACAAACTATGACTACAGGACAATTCTCCTGAGAACAGGTATCTTCCTGATTTGTCCCTTGCCCTGTTTTATAAAGAAACTGTGTTAAAATTTGTGTGGGAACTGCACTTAAGGCAGGGCTGAGAGTAGCTGGTGTCAGCACGGCGAGCAGATGGCGCTGCGTCTGGAAGGTCGGGAGGGGCTGCACGGTTTTTGCTAGGCAGTTTACCGAGCCCCATTTTCCTGAGGAAGACCCCGTTTTCTATGGTGGGATTTGGCCCAGGAAGGCAGTTGGGAATGGTTGGCACGGATGAAGACTGGGAAGAGGATTTCAGCACACTCATGTCTCCAAATAACCCCCAGCACAGTTCAGTGCTTTCAGTGGCGATGGAGGGTGGCAGCCAGGGCTGGTGGGCGTTCAACCTGCCAGAGCCATACAGACTTATACCTCATAATAGCTACCAACGTGCTGCAGTAAAACTTTACGTTTCAGCTAAATTACTAATGACTTTCAGGCCTACGCCAGAAATTTTAGAGTAGGCTTATAAAGGGAGATGAGAGAATGTATGGTCAGGCATTTTTAAGAACAGTGGTGTGTGTGTGTGTGTGTGTGCGCGCGCGCGCGTGCGTGTTTCATTTGGGACTACGGAACACATGCTCGTCGTTTTTGTCGCCATCTTGATTAAATGTAATTGGGCTCTGGCCACCCTCCCTCCCAGTCTCTTGGACGCTGGCCGTCTCTGCACACTGGCATGGGTCATCTGCAGGAGTTAGAGCAGTTAATGTCGTTGCCTTTTCTGCCTCTACCCCAAGGGTGCTCACATTTTTTTTTAACTTATTGCACTTTTCAGTGATTTATAGATTAAGGCCCAGGCCTGTCCTGGAGTCAACAGGACTGCTGTTCTCTCTCGCCGACACATCCTCTGCTTGGATCCAGTGGCTCTTTGCTTACCCGCTCATTATAGTCCTTGGTCTGCATTTCCTCTTGGCACAGTGCAATTGGTTATTTTGTCACTGTGCTGGCTTTGTCCCCTGCCTGGACCCCCTGCAGAGCTGTGAAAATGACCCCAGTCAGGGAAGTAGGTGGTCAGGAAGCTCTGTGCTGTCTACTCCCTCGCCCACTCCTATCTGTGCCCAGAAATGAGGGTTTCTCCAAGCAGCGGGTTTGCTTTGCACAGAGAGACTGTACTCTTGTCTGCTACAACATGCTTAAACAGCACAAGAAGAACAAGGAGCCCCTATTACTAATACTTCCCTGTTAGTGATAGTTAAGATGGGGCCTTTCAGCTTGTGCTATTCTTGCAGCAAGGACCATGACTACTGTGAGCGATCTCAGGACCTCCTCAATACATGCTTCCTTCACTCTGACAAAGTTCCTGGGTAGCTGATGTTGACACGCACAGGCTTCACAAATGTGCAAACACTGAAAATTAAAGTATAGCTAAAATTACCCTAGAATAGAAGCAAGATCAATTACAATATAGGTATAATAGTTTGAAATGGCATAAAACCAAGGCAGTGTTTTTGAGGGATGGATTTTTCCTGCCATTCTCAGACTTCATTACTTTTAAATGAGGAATGGCCAACCTATGCTATTTCAATTTTACTCTTCCCATTCTTTTAAAACATAAACTCTCATATTGGTCTAATAGGATTTGTTTTAATTAGTTCACACTCATCTTTGGACTTTATATTTATCAGTATACTTATATTGCATTTTTTTACTTTTATCTATTTTGTATTAATTCTTTTAAATGAAGGAAGACTAAGGTTATTATTGCAAAACTTTTCAGGTCACAGTCCCCTTAAGGTGTGTCTGGTAGCCTAACTGTTTCTATACAGCATGCTGAGTACTTGAGCTTATAGCCCTTAAGCCTGTGAGAACTGCTGGACAGGAGGACCCTGAGGTCACTGGGTCTAGCTGAGTTGCCAGGTTCAAGGAGAGCCTATCCCCAAAAAATATGCTGGAAAGCAGTTGAGGAACATACCTAAAGTCACCTCCTGGCTTTCCTACAAACATGTATATCTTTGTATTTCAGCCATCATCATTTGGTTTTTTGTTACTGCATTTTTAAGGATGATGCGCCTTAACTTCTGTAATGAGGATTCCATTTCTTACAAACGAGAACCCTGCGATATGGCAGGCGAGTGTCCCAATTAACCAGCTCATTCAGGTGACCTGTCTGGGTTGGCTCAGTACTTTTTCTCTTCACTACGGTTGCCCATAATCACCTCACGCGGGCACACGCCAAGCCCTACAAATCATGGGTGCAGAGAAGGTGTTCAGTTTAACTGTGGCTTACTGTGATAGGAGACAAGTCGCACTACTTCATTTCCAGGCTGATGTGAAAGCTCACTAGGGCCAGCCTCGGTTTACAATCTGCTTTCTCTGGCGCTCCCCCCTCCCTCTCTGAACTCCATGGTCTGCAGGCAGCCGGAGAGCTGAAGCGCTTTGCACCCTGTCTGGCAGGCTCTCTCTGGGTCTGCCCTGATGCAATGGAACCTGGGCTCACGTTAAGGCTCTTGGTGGTGGTAGTGGTGATGGTGGTGGTGGTGAGGGGTGCAGGGAGCTCACTGTGCCTGTGGTTCTGCTCCCAAAGTTTACTCAGCTAGTTTAGCTTTGGCAGAGGAGAGAGAGACAGAGACAGAGACAGATCTGAGCCCTTCCTCCCAACCACCCTCTCGGCACTCTGGATTTCTTTTGAAACATCCACGGGCTTGGCCCAGGAACTACAAGCGAGCAGTGTGCTCAGATGTCCTTCAGCAATGCTTGGAAAGCCCCGGGTTAAGGCACTAATGGCGAGCAGGGGCACTGTGGTAACACCTTCACCTCCTGAAAGATGACGTCTCCAAAAGGAAGCCAGGCATAACTTGGTCTTTTCTTTCCTTCTTTTAAAAATGTCTCTTCGTTTTTTATTCTTTCTTTTCTCTTCTCTCCAACTATTTTGCTTCTCTATTTTCCTCTCTTTTTTATTCCTGGTCCAGCTTTCCTGCCATTTCTCCGTGCTGTGGCTTACAAAATGGGGCATGGCCAGGAGCTGCCCTCTGAGAACAGTCTTTGGTACAATTGTACCATAGTGTGAATGTCTGTAGCTTGGTCTGTGATCTGTGTAGCTTCTGTTAAGCTGTTTCAACCCTTGTCAATCACTGTTTCCAATAAAATAAAAGTATGATTCTGTAACCTTAAGAAAACCAGAAGCTTCAGATTATATATTGAGTTCCTATATCTGCCACGATAAATGACCACAACTGTGAGAATTTAAAGCAACAGAAAGTTGGGGGTGGGAGGAGAGCTCAGTTGGCAGACTGTTTGCTAGGCAACCGGGAGGCCTGGGCTTCATCACCAAAACTCAACTCCTGTGAAACAACTGGAATGGTGCTGTGTGCTTAGAAGCTCCAGAGAGGTAAAGGCAGAGACAGGCAGACTCTGGGGCTTTCTGGTTAGCCAGCTGTGCTGGATAGTTTTATGTCAACTTGACCCAAGGTAGACTCATCCTAAGGAAGGAGCCTCATCTGAGAAATGCTTCCTTAAGATTCAGCTACAGCGCATTTTCTTAGTTATTGATAGAAGGGCCCAACCCATTGTGGGTTCTATAAGAAAATAGGTTGAGCAAGCCATGGTAAGCAAGCCAGTAAACAGCACTCCTCCATGGCCTCTGCACCAGACCCTGCCTCAGGCCCTGCTTGAGTTCCTGTTCTGACTTCCTTTTATGATGAACAGTGCTGTGAAACATAAGGCAAATGAACCCTTTCCTTCCCAGGTTACTTTGGTCATGGTGTGTCGGCACAGGGATAAAAATGTTAGCTACAACATCATACTTGTTAAGTTCTAGGCTTAGCAAGATTCCCTGACTTTATTTAAATAAATAAATAAATTTTTAAAGGCTTAAGGAGTGACACCCAGGCCTTTCCTCTGGCATGTAATCAACACACACATGTATGCACACATGTACAAGAGGGGAGGGTGGGAAGGAGAGAGAGAGAGAAAAAAAACAGAGAGAAAGACAGACAGAGAGACCCCACAGAACCCAGAGGTCTATTTTCTCATGATTCCGGGAGCCCTGCCTTCAAAGGCTGGCCAGGAGGACTTTACCGCTGCTTCCTCACTTCCTAGGAGCGCCTACCATCCTCTGGGCAGCCTCTGGGCAGCCTCTGGGCAGCAGGGCCACTGTCCTGTTTACCACCTTCCTTGTCACAGGCCCTTGTTCCTATGTGTCTGTGTCTGTTTCTCCCTCCCTTCTGTGAAACTGACTTGTCATTGGATTTAGGGTCTGGTCTGCTCCAGTGTAAGCCCATGACCCCTAATTTCATCTGTGATGACCCCTTTTCCAACTGTGTCACATTTACAGGTTTTGTGGGCTAGAATGTATGCATATCATCCAGGCGTTGACATGTCTAACGTATTACAGAAGGTTAAGGAAAAATGTTCTGTATTCAGATGCATTAGGTGGTTGCATTAGTTCCCTTTCTTATAGCTGTGACAAACCAACCAAAGAGAATAAGGATTTATTTTTAGCTCCTGGTCTCAGAGAGCCCATGGTTGCATGATTGCATGGCTCCTGTGTAGAGGAGGACCTTCATGCTGGATAGAAAGCAAGGATTCATTTGACTTTCTTCTTTTTCCTTCTGGCCCCAGACCATCAGATGATCCCACCACAATGGAGAGAAAGGTCCTCTCCTCTCAGTTCATACTCTCTAGAATATTCTCAAAGACACACTCAAAGGTGTGTTGCCCCAATCTCCCAGGAAGTCCTAAGTCCAATCAAGCTGACAAAGAAAAAGTATTTAGTGCAGTCAGGGGTAGACACTGGAGCAAGGCGAGGGATCTCCTGAGAGACGGCAGATCTCCAGCAGTATGAGCTCAGAGAGCTGAAGATGGAAAGGGCAGAGGTTAAAGGAGCCCTGGATGGACCAACAAACTCGGGCATATGCTATCTGGTCCACATTGCTCAGAAGCAGGGGGCATTCCTCATGCTTCCCAACAGTGTTGCCAGCCTCTGATCCTAACGTGTTGTGGCATTTATTTTCTATAATAGATGTCACTGGACAGAATTTTAGATCAGAGGCTGGCAATACTTTTGGGGTTCCCTAAAATGTTCTCTCTCCCCTCAGGATTGTGACCAATTTTTAAACTGTTCAGTTTCCAAAGAAAACTCTTAAACTTGAAAATGTTGGAGATTAAACACCAGTTGTTCTCTATACACAGTCATAATGTGCTAAGCAAAACTGATATGAAGTAGATTCTTCCTGAGGGATTTAACTCCAGAGCTCATGCAGCTGGCTGTTGATATCTTCATAGCTCACCTTGCCAAAGGAGCTTCCCCGAGCAACCCCATCCAAAGAAGCCTTCCCTAGCAACCCCATTCAAAGGAGAAGCCTTAACCAGAACTTGAATCCAGTTTTCTCCCTCCCTCCATTCTTCTCTCCCTCCTTTCCTTTGGCCTTCCTTCCTTCCTTTCTTTTTTTCTATTTTTTTAAATTTTTCTTATGGATCTCTCCCTTCCATGACAATGGGAGTACCATGACAATAAGAATGGGGACTATGGCTCTCCTCCCAAATTCCCCAGGGTCTTTGTCAATGTCTGATTCCTACCTCCCTTTAGATAAAGAGCAATGCAATAATGAACAAGCAGGCACCTGGGTGAATTCATCTGCCCATGACTGTATGGAGAGAGGCAAGAACAAGTTCAGATCTGAAACTGAGATGTAATGTACACTATCAGGTGAACTGGTGACTTCGGTGAGCTGGGAAAGAATAGTGACAGGAATTTTCATGAAAATCTCCTCCCGCTTACTCCCAGCACCCTCTACAACTGCCCATAAATAATAATGTAATATTAAAATTAAAAGACTCTTGGAGAGTTTTAAATTTAAGAGAAATACCAGAAGCACAATAAATAAAACCAAAAGTAATTAATGGGTTATGAGCTAAAGCTACTGAAAATATTACATATACTCACTGGAGTCAAATTTCCTGTTAGGAATGATAATAAGAGAAAGGACTGACTTTGATGACTTGCCAGAAGCCACCACTGTGGGGATTCAAGTCACTGTGATGTGGGTGCCTGGCCTACAGATTTCAAAATTCTCTGTGGTTTCCCCCAACCGAATTTCTGAAGGAGCCGGTAGAAAGGGGTGGGATGGGAAATGTGTTATCTATAAAAGCAAACCACAGAAGGAATTTCCAAGGGCCACTCAAGGCTTCAATTTGGGTTGTAAAAGCCAAGACATTTGGAATAAACTATTGTAGCTTTGTGCAAGGATGGCACACAGCACTGGCAGTGTGCTGGACAGGGGAGAGTGAGGTAGGCCTGCGCGGGAGAGCAAGGGAGGCAGTGAAGGGGCCCCGGGGGGGGGGGAGCAGCATGGGCTTTAGACTTCGCTTTGTCCTCTGGGAAAGTCCCTTGTTTGTTCTTGAGGTCAGTCTGTAACTGGGTGTTTATTAGACTGTGATGGTCATCATATTATCGGGTGGGGGTGTCAAAGGACACGAGTATGACTGAGTAAAACTCATTTTACAGTAACACTTTATCGGATTGAAACCGCTCAAATAATTTTTTTCTTCTTCAAAACAGAACTAAAAACGCCTGCCTACAGATTGGGAAAGAATCTTCACTAACCCTTTATCTGACAGGGGACTAATATCGAGTATATACAAAGAACTAAAGAAGCTGAAAAGCAGCAAACCAAGTAATCCACTTAAAAAATGGGGTACAGAGCTAAACAGAGAATTCTCTGTAGAGGAATATCGAATGGCAGAGAAGCACTTAAAGAAATGCTCAACCTCATTAGCCATTAGGGAAATGCAAAACAAAACAACCCTGAGATTTCACCTTACACCCATCAGAATGGCCAAGATGAAAAACTCAAGGGACAACACATGCTGGAGAGGTTGTGGAGAAAGGGGAACCCTCCTCCACTGCTGGTGGGAATGTAAACTGATACAACCACTCTGGAAATCTATCTGGCGCGTTCTAAGACAATTAGGAATAGTGCATCCTCAAGACCCAGCTATACCACTGCTAGGTATATACCCAAAGTCTGCTCAAGTACACAAAAGGGATATTTGCTCAACCATGTTTATAGCAGCATTATTTGTAATAGCCAGAACCTGGAAACAACCCAGATGTCCATCAACGGAGGAATGGGTACAGAAATTGTGGTATTTTTACACAATGGAATACTATTCAGCAATCAAAAAGGAGGAAATCATGAAATTTGCAGGCAAATGGTGGGATCTAGAAAAGATCATTCGGAGTGAAGTATCCCAGAAGGAGAAAGACAAACATGGAATATACTCGCTTATATAGACCTAAAAGATATGATAAACATAATGAAATCTATACACCTAAAGAAGATAATCAAGAAAGCGGACACAGGCGAAGATGATCAATCCTCATTTAGAAAGACAGATGGGATGTGCATTGAACATATGACAGGAGTCTACTGCAGAAGGCATCTGAAAGACTCTAACTAGCAGTGTTCCAAAGACTAAGACTCATGACCAAACCTTTGGCAGAGTACAGGGAATCATAAGAAAGAAGGGGAGTTAGTCTGATGAGGAAAGGATAGGAGCTCCACAAGGACCAAATATATCTGGGCACAGGGTCTTTTCTGAGACTGACATGCAACCAAGGACCATGTATGAATGTAACCTAGAACCTCTGCTCAGATGTAGCCTGTGGTAGCTCAGTAACCAATTGGTTTCCCATAGTGAGGGGAACAAGGACTGTTTCTAACAGGAACTCAATGACTGGCTCTTTGGCCTCCCCACCCCCCAAGGGAGGAGCAGTCCTGTTAGGCCACAGAGGAGAGCTTTGCAGCCAGTCCTGAAGATACCTGATAAAACAGGATCAGATGAATGGGGAAGAGGTCCCCCCTATTAGTGGACTTGGCAAGGGGCACGGTGGAGATGAGGGAGGGAGGGACTGGGAGGGAATGAGGGATCGGGACATGGCTGGGATACAGAGTTAAAGTGTAACTGATAAGAAAAAAAATAAAATTAAAAAAAAATCACTCGCTCTGGTGGGAAGGCCTAGTTGACTCTCCTAATGATGGACAGTGCTAACCAAGAATCTGTGCAGCTTACCCAGAGTTGTGTTTGGCCTAAATTTGAGTGTATTGATCAGTAAATAGATTGTCCTCCCACGAGGACAAAGCCAGCATCTCCTGGAATTGTATCTCCTATTGATAACTGCAGATTTCCATGAAGATTTTGCTGCATGCTGTCTCCTATGTGAGATATATCATAATTCTTTGGGATTAAAGAGCAGCACAGGCAATTCTTAACGCTGGGAAGGAATTGTAGTATTGCACATTCTAATTCCCAGGCAGATAGAATGAAAGTTGACTATTTTTCATTTTTCTTGTCTGTCGACTTTCCAACCTGCCTGCAGATTACAGATTAATTATAGTGACTCTGAGTACCTGTATGACAACTTCACCCAAAGGTCCAAAGGTGAAGAAAATACTTTGAATGCACAGCAAGCTGTTGTCATGTGTCCTAAAGTACACTGCCCTCATGCTGGCTTTGTCATATTGACCCTTTGTACTAAACTTTTATAGACAGCCATCTATACAACCAATTGAAGATAGGGTCCCCTCCCCACAAATACGGGGGCCTCCTTATGACTCAACCTGAGGGAATATACTTTGGGAAGGCAGCGAACAATATTTGCAGCCCTTCAGAAAATATTTAGAAAATGATTTTGTCAAAAGTTCTTTTGGCTCAAGGGTGGCTTAGCCATGTTTTTCTTCTACTATTTTCTTCAAGTGCTTGCTCTTACTGCTCTGGGATGGTGTGACATTCTGTAATGTAAGCCAGCTGACTTTTTAATACAGGACACCATAAGGTTTTTCTATAAATACCTCCCATCTTTCAGACCATTCAACATCCCCGACACTGATGCTCTTGCTCTCTCACTTCCTCTTCCCTTTTTCTTCCCTTTCTTATTTCTCTTCCCTTCCTCTTTTTTTTTAAATTCCCATACAATTTCCTATCATTTTTCTCATCCATTTTCTTCTGTAATAAAATCCTTAACTTAGGTCTTCCACAATAAAGGCTGGGATCATCTGAACTATTTGGCTTCAGTATGGTTTGACCTCATAGTCTCCATTTTCCATTAACTATGTATTATTCACATTTCATTTTCTAATTTACTGTTAGACTTTCAGGATCCTTCTTAAGGATTAATAATTTAGTTAATTTAAAACATCTTTTATTGGAAAGGAAACAAAGAATAGTGCACTATGATGCTGAGGCACAAACCTGTAAGCTCCCTGACCCTGGGAACGAAGACAGGATAATTCTGAGAGCTTTTTGGCTAGCTGGCTTTGCAAGTGGACTCGTTCAGAGAGAGCCTGTCACAAAGCAACGAAATAGGGGTCATAGACAAAGACAGCTTGCCTCCTGCCTTGGCCTCCACAAGGCACTCTCTCACACACAAACACTGTCTTGAGCCTTACTTAGAAAACTTGTGTCTGAACACCCCGCAATGTACTACAGTGTGGCTAGGAAGCAGGTGTAGAACAAGGGGTGACTTAGGGAATACAGGGTCACCTCATATATCAGCGGGGAAAGATGAGAAAAACCCTGCATTTCTTCAGTAGTTACTGGAGGGGAACCCTGAAAATTCTCATAAACCGTTCCCATAGAAATAATGTTCGGTAACTTGATTTAATCAATTCCAGATATTGAAAAAGAACCTAGCCTCTTAAATGATGAAAATCTACTCCTTGTTTTTCTATTATGGCTGAGGTTTTAGAGAAGGTTCCACTGGTGTTTTAAGTGCAGGAGTCGTGATTACTGATTTGAGCAGTCTTGTAGCCAAATACTGATAATTCAATGGCGTTATGGAGGGGACTAAGTACTTGATTCATTTGTTCAAGATTTACAGAGAATAAAAAAGAAGCAATATGAAACATTCTGATACAAATTTTATCTATTTTTGACCTTGAGAATATCATTTTTTGGGAGCACTAGTCTGTAACTAAGTTGGAGAATCTGGAGAATTATCTGTCTGAGCAATGTAGCATGGACGCGTGTCACAAGCAAGGGTTATTGCAAGGACAAAATATAAGTAATTTCCCTTCTGAAAAGATAGAAATAAATTGCAATTTTCATACCATGCATGAGTTTATGAACTGTGCTGAATTTTGAGTGAAGCATGACTTCATGACCCCAGTGTTGCATGTTAGCCTGTCCGTCTCCTACAGGAAGTAGATAGACATAAGCCACTGGCAGACAATGGTGATGGTGTGTGTTCTATGAGGAAAGTTCTCAGTTGCCTCGGTTGCCGCTTCTGTTCCTCCAACCTACTGGGCTGCATGCTTCTCTCATAGTCTGTGTCTCCTGCTTCCTCTGTGTCTTCTGATGGATGCATCCTTGGCTATGTGTCCTGCTTAGTTTTTTGTCACATTTCCTGCAGGTAAGTCTCTGGAGGGCATTTTCTTGATCAATGATAGATATGGCAAGGCCTAGCCCACTGCAGGCAGCACCGTCTTTGGGCTGCTGGCCTGGTGGCCTAAGCAAACTGAGTAAGCCAGGAAGAGCAAGGCTCTTAGCAACGTTCCTTTATGACCTCTGCTTCAGTTCCTGCCTCGAGTTTCAGCCCAGATGCCACTTCTTGAAGGATTGGGGTCAGAGCATGTAACTCAAATAAACCCTTTCCTCTCCGCCCCAGGTTGCCTCCTGTTATTGTGTTTTACCACAGCAGGAAGCAAACTAGGATGCCATGTTTCATCATCCCGTGCTGCCTCATGTGTGCCTTGCAGCTCCCTAGAAAGGGTGGGGAAGCGCCAGACGCCCCGACATTTTTCTCTGCCCAGCCCTGTGTCTCAGATATTACTAATGAGACTGTTTCATAATATGTGATTGCTTTTTATCTGGAATTGCCTGAACAATTAAAAAAGCACAGGTTCTTAAAGATTGACACTAAGTAATCCTCTGGGCAATACTCTGCCACCTTTCACTCCATTTTCTTCTCTTTTTTTGATCACTCCATCTCATTACTCCTTTGTGAAACTTCAACCTGTGGGCAGAAAGTCCTTCTGAAGAGCCTTCAGGAAGATCTGGAATAGACTCCAGTAATGGAGGTGGTGAAGTTCGTTGAGACTAATTCGTTGGAAGCTATGGCAAAATGAATGTGTTCCCCATTGCTGATGTTGGCCATGGCTGTCCCATTTGTCTTCCCCTTGGCCACGGTGAGTTTTGGTCTGCTGGTTATTTTCTCAAGGGCTTTTTCCATCGGCAGGGGTGGAAATAAGTTCCAGAGATGTGTGTCCTTACCCCAAGGATGCATAGCTAATAAACAGTTAGGTTTTTCTGACTCAGAAGACAGGCCCCAGACCCTACTGTCTGCAGTACTTAACTGTGGCTTTCCCCCCTGAACCTCAGTGATGCAGATTTAGGAAGAATTACCTCAGGAGTGAACAATCAGTAGACTTCTCTTCTCCATTTTCATAGGAGACTTGCACGGTGCTATGGCTCACACAAAGCAGAAGTGAGTGCTATGTTGTATGAAAACTGCACTGAAGGCTGCACTAGGACGTTTAAAATGTTATTGTACCAGGCACATGAAAATGAGTGCTGTACTTCCTGCATTTATTGTCTAAATTTGCTTTGCCTTTGCTGTGTTTGGATTCTTTTCACAAAAAGTAAATTTGCTGTATTGTCTTTGACATATCTACCCACCAAAGCTAAATGTTTATAGTAAATAAGTGAGTGTGGGGTTCTTGAGAACCCTTAGGCTATTTATGTTCAGAATCTCTGTAACAAACAGCTTCAGCACATCCAGAAGATAACGTATGGTAGGAATTGCATCTTTCCAAGGGGACAAGGCCCTTCCCCGGCCTCAGAGTCAGTTCTCCCAGTAGTCAGGACTGCAGGTATGCCTGCTGGCCTTTCTGTATGTCTGTATTAACTTGGTACTCACTATTTTTATGACATTTTTTGTGGGTCAAACTTTGTACAATCCTTGTTTTTTTTCCATTTTATTTATTTTTTTAATTTTATTTTTCTTATTAGTTACAATTTGTTAATTCTGTATCCCAGCTGTATCCCGCTCCCTCGTTCCCTCCCCAATCCCACCCTCCCTCATCTCCTCCTTGCCCCTTTCCAAGTCCACTGATAGGGGAGGACCTCCTCCCCTTTCATATGACTCTGTTTTGTCAGGTATTTTCAGGACTGGCTGCAAAGTCCTCCTCTGTGGACTAACAGTACTGCTCCTCCCTTGTGGGGTAGGGAGGTCAAAGAGCCAGTCATTGAGTTCCTGTTAGAAATAGTCCTTGTTCCCCTTACTATGGGAAACCAATTGATTACTGAGCTATCACGGGTCACATCCGAGCAGAGGTTCTAGGTTTTATCCTCTCATGGTCTTTGGTTGAGTGTCCATCTCAGAAAAGACCCTGTGCCCAGATATGTTTGGTCCTTGTGGAGCTCCTATCCTTTCCACATCAAACTCCCCTTCTTTCATATGATTCCCTGCACTCTGCCAAAGGTTTGGTCATGAGTCTTAGTATCTACTTTGGAACACTGCTAGGTAGAGTCTTTCAGATGCCTTCTGCGGTAGACTCCTGTCATACGTTCAATGCATATTCCATCTGTCTTTCTAAATGAGGATTGATCATCTTCGCCTGTGTCCGCTTTCTTGATTATCTTCTTTAGGTGTATAGATTTCATTATGTTTATCATATCTTTTAGGTCTATATAAGCGAGTATATTCCATGTTTGTCTTTCTCCTTCTGGGATACTTCACTCCGAATGATCTTTTCTAGATCCCACCATTTGCCTGCAAATTTCATGATTTCCTCTTTTTTGATTGCTGAGTAGTATTCCTTTGTGTAAAAATACCATAATTTCTGTATCCATTCTTCCATTGATGGACATCTGGGTTGTTTCCAGGTTCTGGCTATTACAAATAAAGCTGCTATGAACATGGTTGAGCAAATGTCCTTGTTGTGTACTTGAGCAAATTTTGGGTATATATCTAGGAGTGGTATAGCTGGGCTTGAGGAAGCACTATTCCTAATTGTCTGAGAAAGCACCAGATTGACTTCCAAAGTGGTTGTACCAGTTTACATTCCCACCAGCAGTGGAGGAGGGTTCTCCTTTCTCCACAACCTCTCCAGCATGTGTTGTCCCTTGAATTTTTCATCTTGGCCATTCTGATGGGTGTAAGGTGAAATCTCAGGGTTGTTTTGATTTTCATTTCCCTAATGGCTAATGAGGTTGAGCATTTCTTTAAGTGTTTCTCTGCCATTCGATATTGCTCTATCAAGAATTCTCTGTTTAGCTCTGTTCCCCATTTTTTAATTGGATTACTTGGTTTGCTGTTTTTCAGCTTCTTTAGTTCTTTATATATACTGGATGTGAGTCCTCTGTTAAAGAAAGGTAAAATAATTTTTTATAATCACCATAAATATATAACCCTGTAACCATTTTCAATATTATATTAATGTTTTCTGGATATAAGTGTGTGTGTGTGTGTGTGTGTGTGTGTGTGTGTGTGTGTGTAGATATAAATGTGAGTGAGCAAGTGTGTGTGCTGGCATGTACATGTCTGTATCAACAGAACAGGATTGTACTTTGACTACCATCAAAGGGACCTCGAGAGAAGATAGCTAGAAGATGTTGAAATATTACTCAAAAATAAAATCTTGGGTCTTGTGAGTATTGAGCTTCAGTAGAGGAAGTCGTACTGGTACAACGTCATTTCCCTTTCCATAGGCCAGAAAGCTCGAGCTGGGCAGCTCTTCCCAGCCAACTAGCTGTTCAAGAACCTTTGTGTTGTAAAGCCATTGTGTATCAGCAATGGGCTTAGAAAAATGAATATGGCATGATTTCTGCCTTGGAGACTTCATCTGCAGGACGCTATGGTGCAAGGTAAGTCCCTATAACTTAGTCTGCTGAGTGAAACATCAGCGTGATTATGATATCACAGAAACTGTTCCTGGCCAGAATTTGAGGCTGTATTCCTGGGGGGGGGGGACTTCCTTAAAGAGGCATCATGCCAGAGCTTTGATTTAGTGGAGAAGTGTAAGTTCTTGAAGACATGAGCTCTAACTGAAGCCTTATTTTCTTAGCATCATTTGTCAAAATGCTTCTTATTTAACCCTTGTCTTCAGTAGGTTTATGCTAGGAGTTTGCCTAGCTGCTGTCTGTGTTTCCACCTTTCCGTCATGCTGCAGCACCATATGCAGCTAGCCTTGTAATAATGTGACGGGATAGAGCTGCAGCACATTTGAAAACGGGGTCTCTGTGAGTGTAAACAAGGTCATCTTCCGGGTGTAGTTAAACAGCCTTACTCTTCGGTTGGGGTCGTATCTCAGTTAATGAAACGCTTGCCTCGGAGGCATGGAGACCTGCATTTGGTTCCCAGCACACGCGTGGAACTCTAGCATTGGGCTGTGGGCTTGTAGCCCAGCATTGCAAATGCAGAGGGCAGAGGGGAGCGGGGCCTTTCCGGCGAACCAACAGAGCCTAATTGCCGAGCTTTAGTCCACTGAGAGACCATGTCGCAAAGGAGGTAGACAGTGTTCCTCACGGTGACATCTGAAGTCACGCTCCGCCCTCAAACACACAGTGCACATGCGCATACAGATGAAGACACAGACAGACAGACACGCACACTCAAACACACATTTAAAAATTCTCACTCTGTGATTACAGTGGAGAGAGTCACTAACTGACTTTTTCAAGGATACACAGTAAGTAGATGACCAAAACAATTTACTTCGTATGCCATAGACATACACTGTCTACCTGCTAACCCAGAAGGCAGAAATGGTAGAATACTGCCTGTTTAGATAATAAGAAAAAAGAAAATCTAATTCCTGGTAGTGTCTTCCCAGGCCACAAATGACTGGAATATGTGATATTTATGGTTGGTGATGAGGAAACCTCAAGAAAGATGAAGGATTATTCGAAAGACTGACTTTTGCTCCATCTATGTTTGTATCTCCTGAAATTGAACATCGGGCTGGTCATTCTACAATAACCATTTGCTGGCTTCACTTTAGAAAACAAACAAACAAATAAACAAAAAAAAAAAACAGTGTTTCTAAATATAAGAAAAGCTGTATCAGAAAGCAGTGCAATGTAAGACATTTTTAAGAGTTTAGGAAATGTTTTGAAATGTCTGGTGTGTGGGGTTGTGTATGTGTGTGTGTAAAAGCAACTCAAACAGCCCAGAGCTCTGAGGAGGTTCCCAGCTGTTAGGATGGCTCAGACTCTAAGGCACATTTCCTTCTGGGGGCTTTAGCTTCTTCTGTCTCATATAGAGGTTACAGGACTAAAGATATGGCTCAGTGAGTAAAAGTGCCCCAATGGTGGCACACCTGTCTCCACCCCCAATTGCACACGAAGTAAATAGATAATATAAAAATCCATTTTATTAAAAAACAATGAGACGGTGGTATCAAAGCAGCAATATTTTATTTAAGTTTTCCGGATATAGGGGTGTGTGTGTATGTGTGTGTGTGTGTGTGTGTAGATATAAGTGTGAATGAGCAAGTGTATATGCTAGCATGTACGTGTCTTCATCAACAGAACAGAACTGCACTTTGACTACCATCGAAGGTACCTCAAGCGAAGATAGCTAGAAGATGTTGAAATATTATTCAAAAATAAAATCTCGGGTCACACAGACATACATGTAGACATACACTGTCTACCTGCTAGAACAGAGGCAGCAATGGTAGGATAAGGCCTGTCAAGACAAAATTTCCTTACAACGAAACGCAGGGCCAGCTGGCTGATGAGCAAAGAAGGCTTAGGGTGAGCAGGGCTGGGCAGTGGCCTTGGTGCTGGTTTTCCCCTCGGCCCACTCGGAAGGGAATGCTACCTAAGTTCATCTGTAAAACAATGCCGGGAGGTCTCCATTATTCTATCTTGTGAATGCAGATCAAACCGAGACCGCAAGGCCAGAAATATTACCCAGACACATTTACAGTGTAAAAGCGAAAGAGTTCCAGCGCGAGTCTGTCTGATTCCAAAGCTCCTAGCACGTTCTGTTCCTCAGCGCTCGCCCCAGTCCCCTGTCTGCAGGAGAGGCTGTGGCCAAACTGGAGGTAAGATCCCAATAAGGTTATTTTAGCTGAGCTTCTCCTCCGCTTTGGAAGCCAGCCTTCCTGCTGCTTCCTCTGTCACGGCCCTGTCACCCCCGCATTGTTAGGCAGGGAAAGGACCACCCCTGCTATGTTGACAAGAAATAAGCTTCTAATTTGCAACACTTCTTTATATGGTTTGTCAGCTCAGAGCTCCCACCAAAGAAGAATTTCACAACAGCCCTGGCCACCTTGTGCTCATCAGGCAGGGCCAGAGCTTTCCTGGGCTACAGTACTGGGAAACCTTTGTAGATACCAGGTCTTTGCCCTCTGTCTTAATGCCAACAGGATTTATCCTCTCCTCCCCCCATTTCCTCTCATCTTCAAAGAAGTCATATTATCTTCCATTATATACCAGGCAGCATGTGGCTCTGGGTTACAGAATAAGATAAATCACGGCATCTGACAGTCTGCTGCTTTGGCTGTGCACACGAAAGGCAAATTTGGTAAACTTGCGTAGCATGTCATCAGGACAACTAAGAAAAGAATTTTTTTTTTTTAATTTGGTTTCTGTCTCAGCACTGTTTGCTAAGTGGAAAGAGGTTTCTCTCAGCTTGAATGACAGATGACCGGTTTTGTTTCTTCCTTGCATCCATCCCTCAAAGGACTGCCGTTTCTCCTGTAAACTACCCAGTGTGTGCCTGAAAAAGATTAAGATGGTCGGCAGGGGTGGGGCTTTCATCAGAATTTATTACTGCTCAAAGCCTCCATAAAGGCTCTCATTTAACACCGGCCTTTGTATTTCTATCCATGAAAATTGTTCATACCATGACCAATCTGAGACATTGTCAGTGTGCTTCATGGAATATTCCAAACGAGACCACAGTGAACCATCTCCTCGGTGGGAGGAAAGGGGGAAGACATGGGTCAGTCAAAAAAATAGAAGTGGCATTTAAATTCTGTGTGGCATTTTCTCTCAGGTCAGAGCCCGCTTAGGCCAGCAATGATGGAAACCCTGTTTTGACAGTTAGGAGAATACCTTCGATAGATGCTCCCCACCGTGTGGAGTTTGACAATGAGCCAAACTTTCAATTAGCCTCCAGGAAAAAAGTAGGGTCGAAAATGTACAGTCTTTTGTCCCCATTGAAAACCCAACACCTGCCAATTACAACTGCCTATCTAACTGTTATACTCTTGTTTTTCTTTCATGTAGTGAAAATCTTGCTTAGCATCTGTCAGACTTGTGTTCTAAGAAAAGAAGATTGTACGAACTCACGATGTCTTTATAATTCTTTATTTAAAACATCTTAATGTTCATTAAACACACATCTCTGCCTACACACACACACACACACACACACACACACACACACCTCACTTGCAATCAGCATTATTTAAAATCAACTCTAAATACAAAAGAGAGGAGGTAGGAAGAAAAAAAATATTCTTAGGGGTGGGCAGAGCTGGCGGTATGCTGTCATTGAACCCATCTCCAATGGAGAATGACCAGAAGCTTAATGCTCAGAATTTTAGCTGGGTCCTGTATTGACTGATGTTCTGCCTATGTCCATGATTTCTGTACACAGAGGCTACAGTTCTAATGACTTCATGCTAACAATAAAATCGTGAAACAAATCTGCATGTTAAAAGCGGGCACCGTAAATCATGTGCTGAAGGGGGTAATGTGAGCAGGGGCTGGAATGTGGGTCCTGGGAGAGCTGGAACATTGTTTCAAGATTGCAAGTGTCAGCCTTAACTGGAGGGTCCGAAAATGTGCCCTTCTAGGTTTCAGCCTGTGCCCTGACCCCGAGGTTTAAGTTCATTTGGGGACCGCTTCTCCTTGCGTCCAGCCTCCTCGCATCCTAAGAGAAAGTTGTTTATGTTCCCACAGTTGCACTGGGAGGTGGTTAATAATTTAAATTGTGTTAGTTCTGATAAAGGGCCTTGGCAGCTTTTAGTGATTAACTTTGTAAAAAAAAAGAAAAAAAAATCTCCCCTGTCACTCACACTCACCTCTTCCAATCCTCCAATCAGCTTGCTAAGGGCTATCAGTTGGGTGGGAAAAAGGAAAGGAAAAAGAAAATAAAAAGTGTGTGTTAGCACAGCAGCCCCTTTCTGGTGTGATAACATTTAATCATCTATGTGGGATGGAGTCTGAACGCTGCACTGCTCAGGGGCTGAACCTAGATAGCTCTACAGAGTAGCTTGACATGAATATAGAAAATTTCCAACTTGGGCTAAATGCTGACAAACTATTTTCTGAAAAGCCAATCAAGAACATCAGTTATGCTTAATACAACCAACCCCCAACTCTCCCAAAGCTTACACACATAACCAGGGTAGGAGAAAAAAGCCTTAATATTTCCATTTACTAAGGTTTTATGTGCTGAACATATTCTGGATTTTTTTTTTTTTCTGTTTGGGAGGTTTACTGATTTTTTTCTAAGTTATTTTTTCTCTATTAAGTTATTTATCTTTTTTTTCTTTTGATCTATAAGAATTCTTTAAACGAAGACATTTAAGCTGCTACAGATAGATTTTCCCAATGTGTGTGCACCATCTTGTAGGGTCTGAGGCTACTGACCACTATTACATACTAGTTCACTTAACTAGCACAGTGAAGGCCTTTCTCTCCCTCCTGGCCCAGGAAAATGGACGGTATGGCTGTGTATTTGTCTGGATGGGTGATTGCACCTAATCATACCTGTGCTTGTGTGACAAAGAGGACAAAAAGATGCCACTCAAAAATCTCACTCTTAACTGGGACATCTGTAGTATACTCCCTCCTCCCAGGACTCAGGAGTTATTGCAGAAGAGAGGGCAGAGGATTTTAAGAGCCAGAGGTAGATGCCTACAAGAAGAGTACTTTTCAGACACAACAGGGCAGCTGCAATTATCACACAACAGTTGTAACTACATGCACAAGACCAGCACATGCCCAAGACAAAGTCTCAGCATGGAGAGAGGAGGCAGGCATGACGTCCGTGCATGACTGAAGAGCTATTGGCAGTTGACAGCTGCTGAGAGGGAAAGTTGGTTTTCTTTAAGCCTGGTAGATCAGCTATACACTTCTGAAAAAAAAGACAGCCAAGAATATATCAGCCTCACAACTGGCCTTGAGGGAGAGAGAGCACAAAGTTGGGTTGAGAGTGATCTGGGGAGAATTGGGGGTGAGCATGAATAAGATCAAAATATGCTACAAGAAAGTCTCAAAGAATTAATTTAAAATGAAAAAAGACACAACTATAGTCTTTCTGTTATTTGACATTATTTGATATATTTTGTGATTCAATGATACTTTTTTTAAAATCCTTCTCAGTAGACAAATACCTTAAAAATTGTAGTTGGTTTGTTTTCTGAGATTATTGTTAGTTTACAAAAAACAAACCTGTTATGACTTTAGGAAACAAATTCTTGTTTAGGAAAGATCTTTCATAGTCAGAAATGAGAAGCTGTGTGACCTTCTCTAGGGAAGTCATTCCCCCATCCAATATCGTGAGTCACCTGCTTCATGAAGTGGGCTTGCTGAAGCAGGTAGCTAAGACATTCGAGCCACCTTGAGTGTTATTTACCATGCCCGACTTTCATTCAGTGTCTTAAAGGACAAACATTGCCAACAGCCCTGCAAATCCTTAACTGGAGACTTCTAGGTCTGCAAAGATGCTTTTCTATGGGTTATGAAGGCAATTGTCTCTCTAGTTTGTATTACGTCCAGCTGTAATGTTGTGGACCTGTGCATGCTTGATTCTAGTCTAGTCATGGTTTCAGAGGGGGCACTGACAGTGGCACCTGCAATCTTGTCTCACAAGCCTTTCCTTCCTAACAATTTTGTAAGCATTTTAGAATTTCAATACTGTAGTTCATGAAAATGTAACAAAAGCATCTAAGCATTAGAGTTAAAGAAGCAAGATGGTATGTGCTGGCTTCCTCTTTGCTGCTGTGCTTACTATTTCTGGGTGGAAATGTTTGCGATACTCCCGTCAAGTTCTTTACTATATTAAGTACAACTACCTATGCTATTTATATATAAGAAAGAAAACTTTCTAAAAATAAAAACCGGAGTAGCAGCTTCCAGACTCATCTCAGACATTCTGATGGGTCCCTCTGAAGTTACTTCAGCAAGGAGCCTAAGATGTGGAACTTTCTAGAGACACTGAAAATTCCCTGCTCTTGATGGATTGGAACCCCGTGCTTTCGGTGCTCTCGGCATGTCTCAAACACGGCACATCCACATCAGCGGTGCTTGTGTGTCCAGGTCAAGCCCGAGCGCTGAGTCACCTGAGTTGAACATTTGAGGGTGAGCCTTGCAGACGCAACAAATGCTTATCTGTGTCATGTCCCTTCATGAGAACCAGCAGACGGTGGAAGTGGCTGGGGAAGAGGGGACTCACCATAAACTCTAGGGAGGGCTTCTGTCATGGGAGAGCTTCACGTTGAGAGGTAGCAAACCTTAGGAGGTAGGTTTTGTGTGTGTAGAAAAAGCTAATGGGGGTGGGTCAGAGTGAGAAAGACAATGGCAAGAGAAGATGGGTAGGTTAGTCAGACTAACACATCTATGCCCTTAGTTCATGGAAAGAATGTGGGGTTCTAGCCTCCGTCACAGAGATGACATTGAGAGGTCTGAAGAAAGCAAAATTTAATTGGTGACCTAGGAGACCAATTCTGGATTATAGCTTGCAAATTGAATGAATATTGTGTTATTATGTGAAAGAGCACAAAACCTGGAAGCTGTCTATTTATTTAAAATGAAATAATTAATGATTTACCACATTTGTGTCATTGAACATGGTGTGGTTGCTTAAAACAAGAAAAAAGACTAGTGTAGTTTGGGAAAATATCCAGTTATTATTTTGGAAAGAAAAAAAAAGAGTAAGCCAAAGCCAAATATATATGTGTCCAATCGGTTTTGAAAAATGAAAGAAAATGCTTGGTGAATTATCACGGTTGTTCTTGTGTTATAATATGTATATATACCTAAATAAATGCTCTGTGTAGGTATACACATACATATTTAAAAATTTGAAAGTGCATGATCACAGAAATTTTGTTGCCGTTCATCTAAACATTTTAATGTTTAAACCGTACTTATTTTGACTTACCTAAAAATTAAAAACAAAACAAAAAAACATAACAGGTCAGTCAGGTAAGTTCTAAGAATGGGTCAAGGAAAAATAATAGAATATTCCTTTCTGAAGTACTAGTCTTTTTTTTCCTCAAGTTTTTGCCCCTAAAATTGTACATTAAATGAGGACTGGGAAAATTTCTGGTGGTCTTACATGATTTAGCTTGAAAAATGATGAGAAAACTCGGATATTCTCCACTGCAGACCCACAGGTGGTTAGCTCATGAGAGGAATTTCCTAGGACCAAATGATGTCATTTCCCAGCTTAGTAACTATAACGGGCATGATTTGGCTTGTGTCTGCTAAGGATCTTCCTGGTTTAGGGGAATCTTGTGACTCTTGGAGGAAGGCAGAGTCCTTTACATGCAAACCATTCTATACAAACAGGAAGATGAGCAGCGAGGCAGCCTTCCAAGCTCCATGATCACAGCCTGTTACTTCACTCCGCTTTTCTCGGCTGCCACAGCTAAAGCAGAGCAGGAACTGCTCTCACCGGCCACCCAGTGATAGTGCGAGGCTTGGGTGATGCTCTAAAGATGCAGGGGACACAGTCAACCTGAAGAGCTTGAACCTACAATGATCAGAGCACCATGGGGTGAGCTGGAAGCTATACCAGTGTCAGCTGGAGCTGGAGAGACAAGTGGCGTCCTCAGTTTCCCGCTCGCTGGGAGGGGCTACCATTGATCTGAATGGTCTTCCTACCAGTGACACTTCAGACTTTGAAAAGTGATCTTTATAGATGTATACGTGCAAATGCTCTATGAGTTGGTTCTTCAACATAGTGCATTATAAGAAAGTGTCGCATTCTGCTCCTGTTGGCTCTTCATTTTAAAAATTTGCTCCATTCAGTCAGTTATTGTGGGGGTGGGGTCAAATAGCTGAAGTCGTTTCTCTGGGGAAGATGCCTTGCTCAGGTAAGGAGAGAGAGATTTCAGAACAATGGGAATCTGGTGCCTGCAGAAGATAACCCTACTTGATGGTATCATACCTACTCCATCATCTGCCTCCTACGATGCAGAATTAGTCTGGGGTGCCACTGTGCCAGGATAAAAGACTCGACTCCCAGGTCAGGGAGATGGCTGAGTAGGCAGAGCGCTAGCTGCAGGAGTACGAGGACTCAAGTTTAACCTCCCAAAATCCATGGTGAAGGAGAGAACAGACCTTACAAAGCTGTCCTCTGACATCTACCCACGCTTTGGTCCCGGGGTGACCTCTTTTAATTATTTCCTTAAAAACACTTGTGCAACATCCTACCATGGAGGAGATAGCTTTGCTTCAAGAGCTCTTGTTGCCACAATTCCCAGATTTTCCCATCCTCCAAATATAGCTATACTTTAGGGTTAAATAAATATTGCATATTTAACTTAAGATGAGCATATAAACATTTTTATAGTTGAGCAATTGGTATACACGATGACCCTTTTTCTTCTTTTTTTCCCCTTTGTAAAACTTTCTTGTCCCAAAGTTATTAACTCTCACAGCCTTCTCAACTTCTTCTATCTCTGTACTTCCCAGGTTCCTAACCCTCATCTCAATGGATGCAAACATTTCAGTTCTACCAGCTTCCTTGTTTGTTTTCATCCAACTGGTCCAACTCCTCCCCAACAGCTCAGTTACAGAGGTTCCCACATGGTGTTGAGGACTTTCTTGAATTTTCTCTCAGGTCTTCTGGACTTTTAATTTTTCTTCTTCGCACTCTCCTTGGCACTGTACTCAGCAGCTTCCTGAAAAGAGGTGTGTAGGAAAAACTGCAATGTTCAAGTCTGAAAATGGGCCTCATTTACTTTGTGACCAGAACTTGCAGTTTAAAAGTACATGGGATAATTTTTGCTCTTATGTAGGCAACATTGTTCTTTGACTTCTTGTATCCCATGATGCTTTCTAAGATGCTGATCTCAACATCACCTTGACTTCACAAGAGAACACAGTAAACCAATTTATCTCCTAAGTACTGATCAATATTTCCTCAAAAGGTGTCAGCAAACTGGACACAGCAGTTTAGCAAAAATACTGTATAGCTTAAGCAAGTATGGTTTGTCCTTGGATTGCTAGGATAGTAATGCACAGATCAATCCGTGTGGCACATCACCTTGACAGAATAAAAGACAAGGACCGCATCAGCATTTCAATAGATGTGCCGAAAAGTGTAAGACCAAGTCCAACATTCTTTCCTGAGGTCAACTTTCAATACTCTAGCTAGAGAAGGGAAAGTCATAACATGACCAAAATAGTTTGTGAGATGTCACAGCTAGCAACATAACCAAAGGAAAAAACCTGGAAGCCTTTCCATTAAGATCTGATTCAAAGCAAAAATGCTCAGTCTTACTGGTACAGTACTGGAAGGCCTGGCAAAAGCAGTCAGACATGACAAAGAAAAAGGCGTTCAAAATGGAAAAAGAATGTACAAATCATTTCTTTTGGCAGATGACATGATCCACTCAAAGAATCTGCAGAAGTCCTTTTTACTAAACTTGCAGGATGAAAAAGTTATACGTAAAATCCACAGTATTTCTATATACATGAAACCTAGCTGAAAAAGAAGTCAATAAAACCATCTTATTTGATAGCATAAAAAGAATGACAAGCAGCAGGAAATATTAGGGACGTGACTGAGTGGCTAAAGCACTTGCCCTCTGTGAGTAAGGTCCTGGATTAAAGTTGTGGCATAGCAGAGAGGACCACCTCTGTTACAGTCATTTTTATAAAACTGTGTTTGTTTCTCTGTTTCTCTCTTAACCTGGCTATCACACAAATAATCACGACTCTTTTCTATTTGTTTAATAATAAGCTTCACAACACAAGAACTGAGCAGTTATTCCTCTATCCTTATCCCCTCTAAATTAATCTGGTTTCCTCCCAGCGTACATACCAGAGACACTTGCACTTTGTAGCTTTCCTTACTGAGCTCTCTCTCCTGGTCTCTCGTGGACATCTGCCTGTGGCTGAATCCTGTATTTCTTCCTCTAACTCCTCTGACTGACAAGCAGTCCGGCCCTATTCCTTCCCCTTTTCAGTGACTGACTGTGAGCTGCTTTATGGCATATCAGGGAACAACTGGAGAGCAGTGTTTATACAATGTTAAGACAGAAGATTCTCAGAACAAGGATTGCAAACAGACATGGGGGGGGCAGGGTGCAGAAATTAGCATTCAAATTACACAATAACCTTATGCCTACTCACTTCCCTCCATACCACAAAAACACCAACAAAAACCCGAGACAAATAAACCATAACACCCACTACGATGTACCAACTGACATTCATCAAAATGAATACTATAAAAAGTTATACGGAGATGGTGGGAAGAGTGCCCATCACATAGGAGCGCTTTCTATGCGAGCCTGAGACCCTGGGCTTGAATCCCTGGTGCGCAGGCAAAAAGGTAGGCATGGCTAGTTCAGGTTTTGTTGTTGGTTGTTTGTTTTGCTTTTGTTTTTTAATCTCTGTATCTGTTGACAGATGCCCAAGCTGTTTCCATAACTTAGCTATTACATATATGTGAATGAGATACTTCCATTCGCCATACATGCAGTAGTCTAAATGAAATAAGCCAGCCATGGGAGGAAAATACTCTAAAATAACTTCATACATGGAATCTAAAAGTCTAAATTCAACATGACAAAATAAAGAATAAAACCATGGTTACTAGGCACTGGGAGGTGTTTGAGGAGGAAAGAGCTAGGTCAGAAGAATACAGAGTAGCAAATGTGAGATATGGCTATTAACCTAGCATAAAAGAGACTACAGTAATAACAGTGCATATAGAATCCATTGCACATGGATTTTCATTGTTCATAAAGAAGAAAATAGAAAATAGAAAAGGGAAATATGTATGTGTCAGATGGTGGCTTGAACTTGCATCACTGTAGTATTCTGTGCTCTATCTGTCTGTCTGTCTATCTATCTATCTATCTATCTATCTATCTATC
>NW_026590809.1:2394040-2409775 GCF_907164565.1 Psammomys obesus | reverse complement strand
ATCTATCTATCTATCTATCTATCTATCTATCTATCATCTATTAACTATCCATCCATCATCTATGGCTACCCTATGTATATAAGTTGTATATGTTGTATACCTTAAATGTACATTATACAATTTGTTTAAAAGAGGCCAATTGTATCTTTCTGATTTCTGATCCTTCTTACACTGTCTGTCCTATCCTTCCACCCCACTCAACACTAAATTATAAAGTTGTAAAACACTCCTTTTTTTCCACGTATTCTACAAAACTTGGATATGTCTATTTTAATTAATTTTCAAAGTATTCGGTGAAATATTTGTCTGTTTTTTTTCTTATTTTTTCCTCCTGAATTACTTTCTAAAATTTGTATGTTTCAGCCCTTTGACTTATCTTACATTTGCTACTCTTCTATATTCCATTTACTTTGTTAATCAGACTTGTTTGGAGGTCTAATTTACATGTAACACCTTTATGAATATAGAGTTAAAAGAATTTGGACAAATACATATGGCCACCACCTGTTTTAGCTACTTTGTAAGTTATTACTACAAAACTCCTAAAAAAAGCAACTTAAAGGAGTTCATTTTGGATCGCAGTTCAAGGCTGAGTTATGATGGGAAGTCGAAGTACCTGAGGCAGCTGATCATGTCATAGCCAAGAAGGACACACATGAACGGTGCCACCTGGCTCCATTATTTCTTTCTATTGATCCTAGGATCTCTGCGGAATGGTGAAGTCTGCATTTACAGTAGGTGTTTCCATGATGACTCTAAGCTTGTTGGCAATGGAGACTCTCCACCACCCCACGCACTGTGGTAGTTTTGTGTCTGCCTTCTATGTGTTGCGAGCATGCACGTCTTAGTGACTTGTTCCTGGATTACTAGGTAGGACTAGCCTGTCGCTTGGCTCTGCCTTGCTTCGCCTAGCTTTTGGCAAGATAAAGCTAGATCACTTACCTCCATTTGTAACTGGGATGAAAGGCTGTCATGAACAGTGGCATTCAGGAGTAGGAGAGAACGTACACTTTCATCTCTTTCAAGTAAATTCCAAAGAGCGGAAATGGTGGATCTTGGCTAGTGATAAATTTATCTAATTATGTATTTTCCAAAGTGGGTGGGCTCTTTGGCATCGCCTCACAGTAACACCAACTCTTACATCACCAAGCTTTTATATTTTAGACGTTCTAGAGGGTGTACAGTAAAAAGCAGTGTTGAAAAGATTTTTTCATAGAAATATTATAAAATTTTATTATCTATGTTGAAAACTAAATTCAATATACAAAAGCAAAGGACAAAACAGTGGTTACTAGGCATTTCAGGGTGGGCGGAGATGGCTAAATAGACTAAGGCTGAAAATATAGCTCAGAGCAGAGCATTTGTCTAGGATGAGCAGGTCCTGAGTCTGAGCCGTGGTGCTGCAAAAGCAAATAAATAAAAATATAACGTTGCTTTTCAGCTGACTAATGATGTTGAGCATCTTTTCAAAGAAGTTGGTATATATATATTTTTTATGAACTGGCTGTTCAAATATTTTGCCAATGTCTTTTATCAAATAATGTGTCTGGTTCTTGCTGAATTGCAAAAGCCCTCAGTATATCTGGATATAAATTCCCTGTCAGATATGAGTCTTGCAAATATTTTCAACCTAGTTTGTGGGTGGTCTCCTAATTTTCTTACCAGCAGTCTTTACAAGGCAGAAGTTTTAAATTTTATAAGTCTAATTTATAAATGTTTTGCTGTATGATTTGTGCTTGGTGTGCCAATGTAGATAAACTTTATCAAACTCACGCTCATATAAATTTTCTCCTGCATGTTTTCTGATTTAGACTTGATTAGAGCCCACAATCTCTTTTGTTTTTATTTTTGTGTTTGTTTACTTTTAGATAAACAAATTTTTTCAGGCTGGCCTTGAGCTCTATGGGCAGCTGAAGATGGCATGAACATGGCACCCTCCTGTCTCTCGAATAGTGGGACTGCAGGCATGCATCAGCACGCCCAGAGTGAGCCCAGGGTTTTGTGAGAACTAGTAACCTATCAACCAAGCTGTATCTCAGACCCCTGTAACCACTTTTGAACAGAACATGGGATGTAGAGCATGGTTTGCCCATGAATATTGAGATACCCGGTGCTATTGGTTAAAAAGATTTCTTACTCTCTTCGAATACCCCTGGCACTGTTGCCAATGGCAGTTTGTTGTGCACAAATGAATTGGCTACCATGCTCTCTTCTCTCTCCCTTTCTCTAAGTCTACTCTTACATTACCACCATGCTGTCTTATTGATTAGATTGCACTGTGTATCTTGTAGGAAGGTAGTGTGAGTGCCTGAGATTCACATCTTCAAAGTTGTTTTAAGGCTTTTGAGCATTTTTTCCCATGTAAACTAGATTTGGCCTGTTGGTTGCTAATGTGAAGGCATGTGGAATATTATTTGGAATGTGCAGAATCTACAGAATAGCGTATGTTGTAACAACATTCAGTCTTCTGATCTTTCAACAGTCTCTCCAATCCTCATTCAGGCAGGTGCTTGCAGTCTCTTCTAGCAATTCTCTTTTTTTTAAAAAAAATTTTCTTTATTAATTACACTTTATTCACTTTGTATCCCCCCCCCCGTGGGTCCCAATCCCTCCCTTCCTCCACCCTCTGCATGCATGCCCCTCCCCAAGTCCACTGATAGGGGAGGACTTCTTTTCCTTCCTTCTGATCCTAGTCAATTAGGTCTCATCAGGAGTGGCTGCATTGTCTTCTTCTGTGGCTTGGTAATGCTGCTTCCCCCTCAGGGGGAGGTAATTAAAGAGCAGGCCAATCAGTTCATGTCAGAGACAGCCCCTGTTCCTATTACAATGGAACCCACTTGGATACTGAACTGCCATGGGCTACATCTGTGCAGGGGTCTTAGGTTATCTCCATGCATAGTCCTTGGTTGGAATAGCAGTCTCAGGAACGACCTCTGTGCTTAGATTTTTTGGTTCTGTTGCTCCCCTTGTGGAGTTTCTGTCCTCTCCAGATCTTACTGTTTCCCACTTCTTTCCTAAGATTCCCTGCACTCTGCCCAAAGGTTGCTCATAAGTCTCAGCAACTACATTGATAGTCTGTAGGGCAGAGTTTTTCAGAGGTCCTCTGTGTCAGGCTCCTGACTTGTTCCCACTTTTCTCCTTCTTCTGATGTCCAGCCTCTTTGCCTTTCTGGCAATTCTCTTTTTTATTTAAAAATTTTTTATTCATTACAATTTATTCACTTTGTATCCCAGCTGTAGCCCCCTTCCTTGTCCCCTCCTAATCTCACCCTTCCTCCCCCTTCTCCTCAAATGCCCCTCCCCAAGTCCTCTGATAGGGGAGGTCCTCCTCCTCTTCCATCTGACCCTAGCCTATCAGGTCTCATCAGGACTGGCTGCATTGTCTTCCTCTGTGGCCTGGTAAGGCTGCTTCCCCCAGGGGGGGAGGTGATCAAAGAGCCAGCCATTGAGTTCATGTCAGAGACAGCCCATGTTCCCCTGAGCTGCCAAGGGCTACATCTGTGCAGGGGGTCTAGGTTATCTTTGGAAGTTCCAGCACATAGTCCAGTACTGGTCTTGCTGTTTGTCACTAAGTACTTCATTTCCTTTTGATTATTAAAAGTCTGCTTTACAATTGCATTACAGTTAACAACACACAATTCTTTTGCACTTGGCAAATATCTAAAGGAGCTGCTGGGGCAGAATGCAGAAACACATGCTTAAATTCTTTGCCTTCCTTAACCTGACACATGAAAACGCATAAGGTGTGACGTTTACTGTTCCCCATGTGATGTTTTATGCATGCACGGTATACATTATATGCATGACACATGTAAACATTGTATGGCTTATGGTAAAATACGTGTGTGTATCCTCAATGCCTATTACTTTACAGTGAAAGCACACTCCTCCTCAGAGCCTGAAACGCATAGCACGTGATTGTAATATGTAATCATTCCAGCAGCATAAGAGCTTCGTAGCCATGTCTAGTTGAAGCTTAGTTCTCAGTGATTAAATTTGCCATCTACCTCCCTCCCCTCTGATCTCTCCAGCCTTGGTTAACCCCCACGGGACGCTCAATCTCTCTTTTATCTTTCACTTATATTGACATGTAGCATTTGACTCTCTGTGTCTATTCATCAACTGACCAACACCCGGGTTTTCTCCATTTTCCTATTATTATAATTAATTTTAACTTTTATTTCTTAAATTAACATATAAGCTTTTTGTCAAACCAAGTGTGTTTTAACTGATTAACCTTCCCCTTAACTTTCCTCTACTTACCTTCTGCTCCCCATGCCCTCATCTTCTCTTTTCTGCTTTCCTATCACCTGGGCCTTTTGCTTCTCTGCCTTCCTCAGCATCTCATTTTGCTTTTCCTTAGTCACCTTTCTCCTTTTTAGCTAGGTGTACATTCATATATATATATATATATATATTGGAAGCTAAGATCTGCTTACACGAGAAAGAACATGTCTGAGTTTGTGTCACCTCAGTACACTTTCAGATCCTTCCATTTTACTGCAGGTTTTAGAATTTCAGTTTTCTTCAAAGCTGAATAAGATTCCGCTGTGTGTCTGTGCCTTGGCTAATATTGGCAGTGCTGCACTAAACAGGCATGGAGGGGTCTCTGGCCTTCTGGACCCATTTCTGGCGAGCAGACAGCCAGTGTGTGGCTGCCGTGTCATGAGATGCTTTGGTTGAGTACTCTGTGCGGCCCTTGCTTCGCTTTCCGCCGACTGTGAGTCACGACCCTTCTCTCCAGCTCTCAGAAATGGCCGTTATTCACCTGCTTGTTCACAGCCATTATTCCTGGAGTGAGGTGGGAGCTCACGGTTTGACTTGTATTTTTCTGATACTAAGTGAGAGCAGCAAATTTAGTATACCTATTGCCCATTTGTGCATCTTATTTCAAGATGTTTACATCAATCACTCATCAGGCTTTTGGCAGTTGAGCTTTTAAATTCCTCGTATGTTCTGAATATTATCCTCTTGTTTGGCTCATAGTTTACAAATATTTTCTTTTATCCTGTAGGTTGTGTCTTTACTCTGGTCATAGTATCCTTTGATATGCAGGAGATTTTACGTTTGATAAAATCTTACTGTTTTTATTTTTTCTATGTTTTGGGGACCTTATCTAAACCAAAACAAACAGAAAAGTTTTGCTCATTCCAATGTTCTAAGTATTTCCTTCATTTTCCTCTAGTACTTTCATAGCTTCAGGGGTTGCTTTTAACATTTTATTCATCTTTTAAATTTATTTATTCTTATTCTCATTAGGGGTGTGTGTGTGTGTGTGTGTGTGTGTGTGTGTGTGTGTGTGTGTGTGTGTTCTGGGACACAGCACTCACATGCTGATCAGCAGACAGCCTTGCAGAGTCAGTTTTCCCCTATTTTCACGTGTCCTCTGGGGCTCAAACTCAGGTCACAGCTTGCAGCTTCTGGTAGCACACAGCCTTCCCCTCTTCCAAGGCCCTTTAACCCAGTTTGAGCTTAGTTTTGGAACTGGTAAGAGAGTGCCCGGTTCTTCTTCATGTGGGTGTCCACCTTCCCTGGCATTTAATGAACAAGCTGCCCTTTCTCCAGCAGATACTGCCAACACCTTTATCAAAACTCAGTGTGCTTCGAGGCATTCTGTTTTGTTGCTTTTCTTCATGTGACTTTTAACTGTCAAAGATTTTTATGTACTGATAATTTTATTCTACTATCATGCTAAACTTGTTTATAAATTCCTGAAGCTATGAGTCTCAGCCTCTGCTTTGATACCCCTCAGGGTAGAGTCTTTCAGAGGCCCTCTGTGGTAAGCTCCTATCCTATTCCCTGTTTTCTCCCTCTTCTGATGTCCAGCCTGTTTGCCTTTCTGAATGAGGATTGATCATCTTACCCAGGGTCCTCCTTCTTATTTAGCTTCCTCAGGTGTACAGATTTTAGTATGTTTATCCTATATTATATGTCTAATATCCATTTATATATGAGTATATACCATGTGTGTCTTTCTGCTTCTGGGATACCTCACTCAGGATGATCTTTTCTAGTTTCCACCATTTGCCTGCAAATTTCATGATTTCCTCGTTTTTGATTGCTTAGTAGTATTCCATTGGCTAAATGTACCACAATTTCTGTAGCCATTCCTCAACTCAGGGACATCTGAGTTGTTTCCAGCTTCTGGCTATTACAAATAAAACTGCTATGAACATGGTTGAGCAAATGTCCTTGTTATATACTTGACATCTTTTGGATATATGCCTAGGAGTAGTATAGCTGGATCTTGAGGAAGCGCTATTCCTAATTGTCTGAGGGAGCGCCAGACTGACTTCCAAAGTGGTTGTACAAGTTTACATTCTCACCAGCAGTGGAGGAGGGTTCCTCTTTCTCCACAACCTCTCCAGCATGTGTTGTCACTTGAGTTATTTATCTTAGCCATTCTGATGGGTGTAAGGTGAAATCTCAGGGTCATTTTGATTTGCATCTCCCTGATGGCTAAGGATGTTGAGCATCTCTTTAAGTGTTTCTCTGCCATTCTATATTCCTCTACAGAGAATTCTCTGTTTAGCTCCTTACCCCATTTTTTAATTGGATTACTTGATTTATTGCTTTTTAACTTCTTTAGTTCTTTATATATGTTGGATATCAGCCCTCTGTCAGATATAGGGTTGGTGAAGATCCTTTCCCAGTCTGTAGGCTGTCGTTTTGTTCTGACGACAGTGTCTTTTGCTTTACAGAAGCTTTTCAGTTTCATGAGGTCCCATTTATTGATTGTTGATCTTAGAGCCTGTGCTGTTGGTGTTCTGTTCAGGAAGTTGTCTCCTGTGCCAATGAGTTCAAGGCTCTTCCCCACTTTTTCTTCTAACCGATTTAGAGTATCTGGTTTTATTTTGAGGTCTTTGATCCACTTGGACTTTAGTTTTGTGCAGGTTGATAAATATGGATCTATTTTCATTTTTCTGCATTTAGACATCCAGTTGGACCAGCACTATTTGTTGAAGATGCTGTCTTTTTTTTTCTTGTTTTGATTTTAATATTAAAGATAAAAGCATTTATTTTCTATTAACCAAAATGTTATCAACTGTAAATTTTTTGATCCTTTATCAGTTATCTTAATATTCCTAATATACTGGTCATTTTTATCATTTAACATATGCTGTATTTTGTCAAATACTATTTCCGAGCCCATTAGAATATAATATTTTTTTGTAATTCTGTTCATATGTGTAATACTGATTTTCAAGTTTTATACCATTGAAAAATATTTAGTAAAATCTCTTGGCCACAACATATTATTTTTATATATTGATGTAAATATTTTTACGAAGGATTTTTGCATCTCTAATTATGAGGAACATTAGGTGATAGTTTTCTTTTGTTTAAAGACTGGGGTATCCTTGTCTCATGAAACAAATTAGGTATTCATGCCTCTTGTGTAGGAAAAGTTTGGTTTTAGTTTTTATTAAGAGTTTAGAAGAATTATCGCGTTAATCTACCCAAGCCTTGACAGGACTTTCAATGCAAATTTAATTTATTTAATTAATATTCATGTTTTTATTTCCTTTTTATTGAGCTTTGGTAATTCGTGTGTTTTAAAACATTTTCCCCATTATTAAAGGGTTGCTAATGACCTATTTAGAAAGTTCTGTGAAATTTACTGGGCTGTCCCCACTATTCAGTGAGGCCCTCGAATAAATGGCCTTCTCTCTGTTGCTCCTCGTTATTCTGACGAGATGTTCATCAGTTTTATTGATTATTACAAAAGGCTTTTTCCTCTTGTTATTTTCCTTTTTTTGCTCAATGTCTAGCTTATTGATTTTTCTTTTATTTATTTTCTTTTATGTGTCTTGTTTTCAGTTGTTTCTTCTTTGTCTAATTCTTTCATATAAAAACTTAAGAAGCCTTAGACCCTTCTTCCTCTTCGAACGGGCTCTCAAACTTTGTACTTTCTTCTAAATATTCTTTTAATTGCTTTCTTGTGTTTTAATATGTTGTGCTTCTAATATCCCATATAAATGATAGTCTGACTTATCTCTTCTTCCTTAACCACAAGTATTTTGAAATGTGTTGCTTAACTTCTGTGTATTTGGGAATTCTTTTAAGATTTTTCTTGTTGTCATTGTTGGTTTCTGGTTTAAATGCACTGACATCAGAGAACATGCTTCATATAATTTTCTTTCTTTTTGTTTGTTTTTAAGATGGTGTTTCTCTTTGTATAGCCTTGGCTGTCCTGGAACTTGAGCTGTAGACCAGGGTGGCCTCAAACTCTGCCTCCTGAAGGCCAGGATTAAAGGCGCGTGCCACCACCCTCTGCTCAATTTATCTTTTAAATGTATTTTGAAATTCATTTTACAGTCTAAATATTATATGACAAGGTGAAAATTACATTTGCATTAGAAAAGGAGATAATTCTATATGGCTTTTACCTGAATTCCATGAATGTTAATTAAGTCAAACTGCTTTGCTCATATATACAGGCAAATAGCCATACATATAAAATAAAATTAAAAAGTCAAACTGCTTAGTATTATTGGATTCAATATCCTTTTTAAAATTAATCAATTTATTTATTTAGTTTTCTTTTTCTCATTTATTTATTTTATTACATCCTTGTAGCCCTTTCCCTCCTCCCTTTCCAGTCCCATCCTCTCCCTTCCCATTGCCCCCTTCTCTTTTCCTCAAAAAGAGGAACTCCCTTTCCTATCCACCCCAGCTCATCAAGTTGCATCAGGACTTTGTCCTCTTTCCCTGTGGCCTGTCAAGGCAGTCCTGGTGGGGAAAAGCAATCTAAAGGCTGGCAAGTGAGTCCTGTCCGATATAGTCCCCACTTCCATTACTAGAGTCCTCACTTGAAGCCTAAGCTGCCCATCTGCTACATCTAAAGCCTATATTCCACAAAGTTGGAAAATCTAAAGGAAATGGATGATTTTCTCAATAGTTTTCACCTACCAAAACTAAATCAGTATCAGGTAAACAGTCCTATAACCACTAAGAAAATAGAAGCAGTCATCAAAAGTCTCCCAACCAAAAAAAGCCCAGGTCCAGATGGTTTTAGTGAAAAATTCTACCAGACGCTCAAAGAAGAGCTAACACCAATACTTCTCAAACAATTCCACAAAAGTAGAAACTGAGGGAACATTGCCAAATTCATTCTATGAGGCCAAAGTCACTCTGATACCTAAACCACACAAAGACTCAGACATTGTCTGCTCAAATAAAAATGGAAAAACTGATCAGGAAAAGGTTAAGGAGATGGCCCAGTGGGGAAGAGTGAATAACCTGATTTTGGATACTATGAGAATCCACATTAAAAGAGAGAGAGAGAGAGAGAGCAGAGTGACTGCCCAGAGTGAGAATTCAGAGCTACCAGGGCTAAACACAGAATTATCACTGCTACTTACTGGCTGCCAGCCTTGCTTCAGATTCAACAAGAAATTCTGTCTAAAGGGAATAAGGCCTAGTGCCTTAGAGTAAGATGCTGGATACCCTACACACACACACACACACACACACACACACACACACACACACACAAATGCCCCAAGCAACAATTATAACAAAACACCATCTAGTCTGAGGTCACTGTGGTACCAGCAGGTATGTGCACAAAAATCACTCTCAGCGGTGCTCCCACAGAGCTCTGTGCCCAGGGCCTCCACCTAAAGGGGGAAAGCAGTACTCCTGGAGCATGCTTAGCCTAGGAGACACAGCATTCTTGAGGCAGCAATAAAATGAGCTAGCAGGACAACAGAAGGCAATGGCCAAAGCCACTAGACACAAAGAGAGAAAGGATGGAGGAAACGAGGACTCTTTTATAAGCTCCGATGGGAGAACATTGAGCAGCTGGGCCCTGCTGCGAGCACGCGTGAAGACATAATTCTTGAATTCTGCCGTTGAGCACGGAAACTCGCACAGTGTGTTGGGGTCCATTCAGTATCGCTTGTGAGCTTTGCACACACTTACCCAGAACTCAGGAATCCATATTTTAGCTGTCACACTTGTTCACTGGAAGGCACATGAAGGCTCACAGTGGTGTTGTCTGTAGTAGTAAATCCTACGAGCAATTAAAATAAATTCTAGTTGACAGGAGGATGGAGCAAGTTGTGATAATAGGATATAAAATGCCCTAGCAATGAAAATTAATGAACAACATATATGAATTTTTGGAACTTGATTAAAAGGAAAAGAAGCAAGCCATGGAAGGAAACACATTCTGTTGACAAGTTTTAAAGTAGACCAAGCAGCCACTAAGCTACAGCCAATCACAGGCCACCAGCTCCTCACATCTTATCCAAGTATGTCAGTCATAGAACTGTGACCCTCCCAGGTTGGTGCCTGATTTCCTTTCTTCATCTACAAATACTGCCTGCTGGGATTGCCCGGCACATTGTCTGTCCACACGGTCTGCCTGCACTGCCTTAGCCTCTTCTAGTTAGAAGTGCGGCCTGACCCATGAGTCATTCTTCACCCAGTTAACTCAGCAGGGTTCAGCGGCAGCGCATTTCAATCTTACCGCATTCTGAGTAGCTTCTTGCTACCATACTGGTCTAGATCGCTAGCACCCTAGATGTGTGACAATTTCAGAAGTTCAAAATCAAGGCAGTCATTTCGAATAGCTACAGTGGCATTAGAAAGTCTCATGTTGTGCTCAAGACGCCAAGAGAATTCTCACACAGGTTTTCTGGGAGTAATTGCCCACAGGAGACACGTGGCATTGGCAGGCATCTGTCAAATGTTGGCATCTATGCTGCAGAGCCATTAAGAAGAAAACAAAATCAGGCCTCTGGTCTGAGTGATTTCACAGTGTTAATGTGAAATGTGCACTTAGTAAAATTAAGCTCTTATTTGGAAACTCTGAACTGTGGAAAAAATGAAGGTCATTGGCTTTGTTTTCTATGCTGACTAGTGGGTAGTGCTGTTAGACTGTGCGTTCTTCCCTGGATAATAAACCCAGTGTTTACTGATCATTTGACACACAGAAGCTCCTTGACGTAGCACCGTCACTAGCTGAAAATGCAGTGAGTCAGAAAAGCATTTGTCTTTGCCGATCTCAGACGTGTTCAAAACAGCACCATCCTAAATTTGAAAAAAAAAAAAAATGCAAGTTGCACTGTCAAAAATCAGGCACCATCTGTGCTTGTGTCTGTTTTGATTTAGAAATTGGGTTCACAGGATGAGTGGGGACTTCCACAGTCAGTCAATTGGATAAAAATATTGAACTCTTCTTTCTAGCAACAAAACTCCTACTGCTGAGGCAGCCGCTACATTCCCTGATATCTGGCACACTAAGAAAATGTAAAGCACAGTATTGGCTATTACCTTTTGAAAATTAACACTTTTTTTTTTTAACATTTCACTGCCCACAGTAAGAAAGGCGACTCCTTTCCACTAACACACCCTGAGATCACTGCTGCGGAACTGAACCCCAGCACTTCTGGTCCTCTTCGCTTGATTGTTCAGTAAATGTGCACTTCCCGGCACACTGAAACTTTAGGACAACTCTGACCGGAAATTCTAAAAGACAAAATCTCAAATCCCCTGACACCGAACTACAGAAAGTTAGAAATTCCTGAAGCCTGAACCATGCAGAAAGTCACAACCCGAAAGAACACAACCCGGAATGCTGGAACCCCAACAGCGGAGTCCCCCAAACTGTGATTCCCATGAAGGAAAAAGCAAGAGCAGAAAGGTGGAAAGCCAAAGTCGAGAAAAGGGCCTGGCCATGGTCATGTGCCACTGTGAAAACTTTGAAAGCGAAGGCTTCACTGAGACTCTCTTCCTTTATTAGCAACTTTATTCAGTCATGCAGCTCAGCAGACACCCTAGTGCCCCATGATCCATACCCATTCCAGTTTAACAATTGTCTAAGCTGCTTGTTAGGGACTTAGAGGTCACTCTATCCTGTCTTAGCAGGGTGAAACCACACCCTGGGCCTGGTGAATGATTCCAGTCAGATAACGTGTGCCATTTTCTGAAGGTGCTTCCTATGAAGGGTCATGAAGTTTAAGCATAAGGGACCACAAATGAATCGCGTTGGTGACTTCTCCACACCTCAGAGGACCTGTTTCTTCATACCGTGCTACTGAACTTGGATAGATAGACGGGAGACTTCTCCCACTTTCCACCTGACATTTACTACCAAACAAACTCTCCCTTTTGTTTGCTCTGGCATTATTACAGGCTGCACAGGCAGGTCTGGTTAAGTGACAGCTTAGATTTAAAACTGTTTCTCATTGATGAAATCCCAGAAGATTTTCGTGTATTGAAGCCACCTTTGCCTGAAGAAGCCAGCGGAGTTACTGACTGGTAGGAAAATGATTATGTGACAGTAGAATAAGATACTTAGATGGCATGGCTGTGCCATCCCCAGTATTGCTTGTGCCAAATCTGTGGTCTGTTTACTAGTACTCATGAAATGGATTTCTGCATACCCATAAAACACAGAAGCAAGACACAGAAGACCCTAGCAGTCTAACAGGGGGTGTTCACGTCAGTGCACACTGAATCTTAGAAGGATTTAAAAATGAGCATCAGTGCACTGTAGACAGTGAGTATGAAAGCATTCTCCATTGATACCCAGGCCTTTCTGGAAAATAGCTTTTTATCACCATGCAAAATCTCAATTTAGTAATGACATTGAAAGTTGGATGGCTCCATACAATGGCCCATAATCTACCCAAGCAATACACTTTTTCATATTGATTTTGCTTTTGTTACTTATTTATTTGTTTGTGTGTGTACATCCACATGCAATACTCTTGTAATGGCATGTGTGTGAAGGTCGGAGGACAACTTGTGGGAGGTGGTTCTCTCTTTCTATCATGTAAGTCCCAAGGGTTGAAATGAAAGCATCAGGCTCAGGCTCACCTCCTGAGCCATCTCATTAGCCCTAAATTAATTTTGCTTTTTAAGATTTTATATATGTATTTTTTATATTCTACTACTTATGACATCTGCATTAGCTTTACAGTTATTATTATTATTTTGTGCATATGTGCATTGCGTGTGTGTGTGTGTGTGTGTGTGTGTGAGACAGAGAGAGAGAGAGAGGGAGGTGTTGAAGATAGATGCCATCATGGTGCAAATGTAGAGGCCATTGGTGTGTCACCTCTCACTTCCTATTGTGGGTTCCAGGCTCAGAACTCAAGTTGCTAGGCTTGTGCAGCAAGTGTTTTATCTGTCGAGCTATACTGATAAGCATCACTACACTTCATTATGGTGTGTTTTTGATCTTTCTATCATTTCTGATTTTGGACATATCAATTAAATAAAAATATTAGCTTTTATTCTGTTTTTGAGAACTAGATCCCATAAAAGTACATTATCTCTGTATTGATTTTGTATGTAAATACTGTATATACACTTCAAGATTATGAAGCTTCCTCAGTAAACACAAAGATGTTCTTTTTGTACAACTCCAGTTGTAAGTATAAAATTTGTCAGAATCTTGTCATTTGGGGGCAACTGCATATTTATACAGGTGGGTTTTGATCAACCTCATCAAGAGGCTTAGGTTCTCCATTGTGATATTGCAAATGATTATACTTATCAAGAAGAACACACAAGAGGACTATGAGGACACACTACGCATTTGCTTTTACTTTTTATGAACATTATGCATCTCATAACTGTCATACACACATGACTGTCACTATTGTACCTGGATACGTGTGTGTGTGTGTGTGTGTGTGTGTGTGTGTGTGTGTGTGTGTGTGTAAATGAGCAGAGACTTGAGCCCACAGGAAAACAATCCTTCTAGAAGAAGAAGACAGCAAGTAACACCCACACACTGACTATGGAGTCTCCAGGGAATAAACGGGAGAGCTGATCACCCATACTCGGAGGTAAAACCTCACTCTCCTTAACATACAGGGCATCCAAGTACAAACAAACAAAACTAGGAGGATCAAATAATATCTGGTCAAATGGGCTTAACCAGTATTGCAGAGTAGTAGTCCACCAAACATAAAGAATACATGCTTTTGTCACAGAAATTGAGCATATTTTAAGAAATAAACTAAGTCTTAACACACACAAGAAAAGTGAAACAACACCTTGTAGCCTATCTAATCACAATGGGACAAAACTAGAAATCAGCAGCAAAGGTAACTAATGAGGTTATACAAATTTTTAGAAATTGACCAGCACAATGAATGGATCATTGACAAAAATCAGGAAGAAATTTCTTAGAAATTCTTGCAATCAAGTGAAAATGAAAAAAAAAAATGTGAAAAACAGTGAAAGAAGTTCAAAGAAGGAAGTTTATAGCTATAATTATATACATTAAAAGCATCTTTAAGACTGCTGATAAATAATTTAATGATGCACCTCAAAGTCTTAGAAAACCAAAAATAAGCCAAACCAAAATTATTACTGTTAAATTATTATTCAAAGGACTAGATAGAAATTAATGAAAAATAAATGAAAAGAACAACATAAGAATCAATAAAATAAAAAACAGTTCTTTGAAAAAATAAATATGATTGTTAAACCTTCAGCCAAATTAGCCAAAAAAAAAAGAGGAAACATACCAATAAAAATTAGACATAAACAGGAGACAAACCTAACCCTAACTATAATCCTAATCTAACCCTAATCCTAATATATCAGTGAAATTCAGGGAATCATTAAAATATATTTTGGAAATGTATATTCCAATAAGTTGGAGAATCAAAAAGAAATGGGTAGATTTGACAAACATATGAACTACTAAAATTAAACTAATAAAACATAAATAATTTAACTATGAATTGAGATACTAATAATTTCTCATATAAACAAAGCTTGGGCCCAGATAAATTCACAGATGAATTCTACCAGATTTTTTGGTGGAGAAATAGCATCAATGTTCATTAAACTATTTCAAAAAATAAAAGAGAAGGGCTGCTCCATCTTGTTCTATGAGAAGAGCACTTCCTGGAACAGAAATGGGGTAAGGACATGTCTTAGTTATGACCCTACTGCTGTGAAGAAGCGTCATGACTAAAGAGACTCACGAAAAGGAAGCACTTAATTGGAGCTTGCTTTCAGTTTCAGAGGGCTAGTCTGTGAGCATCATGATTGGGAGCGTGGTGTAGGCAGGCAAGTCTCTATAGCAGTAGCTGAAAGATCACATCGGACACACAAGCACATTAGGCCTGGCTTACGCTTTTAAAACCTCAAAGCCCACCCCCAGTGGCATACCTTTTCCAACAAGGTTACACTTCCTAATGCTTCCCAAACTATTCCACCAACTGGGGACCAAACATTTAAATATATGAGCCTGTGGGAACTTTCTCATTCAAACCATCACAGGATACAACAACAATGCCAAGAAAAGAGAGAGAGGGCGGAGGGAGAAAGGGGGAAAAAGGAAGGAAGGAAGAAAAGGAAGTTCTGAGAATGTATCTGGAGGAATCTATGTCCACATACTACAGCTGTATTTGCGCATCCATGTTTACTGCGGCAACAGCCAAGTTATTGAATCAGTGCAGCTGCCTACTAACAAATGAAAGAACAAAAAAGGCACAACATACATGCATACATACATACACACACACACATACATACACACACATACACACACACACACACACACACACACACACACACACACACATAAGGGAGTTCTTTTTGCCACAAAGAAGAACAAAATTATGCTATTGATAGGAAAGTGGATGGGATGCAATTGTAGATATTATATAATCAAAATATACCAGACTCAAGAAAATCTCTCCTTCCTTCCTTCCTTCCTTCCTTCCTTCCTTCCTTCCTTCCTTCCTTCCTTCCTTCC
>NW_026590809.1:2381317-2394030 GCF_907164565.1 Psammomys obesus | reverse complement strand
TCCTTCCTTCCTTCCTTCCTTCCTTCCTTCCTTCCTTCCTTCCTTCCCCCTCTCTCTCTCAGTCACTCTCCGTCCTCCATCTCTATTCCACGCACACACATACTACATATATATAGTATGTGACACGAATTATCTGATTGAAGGAAGGAGACTACTGTGAAAAAGAAAAGGTCATAGGGAATAAATATGGTCAATTCCATGATATGATTGAATACAAATATCCTTATTAGACCTGTTATTATGGTCAATAAATATCCATCGACATTTTTTGTTTGTTTGTTTTTTGAGACAGGGTTTTTCTGTGTAGCCCTGGCTGTCCTGGAATCACTTTGTAGACTAAGCTGGCCTCGAACTCACACAGATCCACCTGCCTCTGCTTCCCAGAATGCTGTCCCGAGGATTGTCTCTGGTGTCACTTTGTGTATTAATAATTTACTTAGCAAAGAACAATAAGGAAAAATAAACTATCCCCCGTGGCCCAGGTTAAAAGGTGGCCACGTTTCTTAGAAACACCTAGTGTGACAGCGTAACGGAGGTAGCAGCCTCACCACCACCTGGCTTTTTCTGGAACCTGCTTCATTATAAAATTTAAGTTTACTTTTGTCTGAATCATTCGGAAATAAAAGTTTGATTTTCTTTCATGCATATATTTCCTTAGAATAAATAAAAGTTTTGGAGGATGTGGTTAAGCAACTGGGGGTCAGAATTTACCTGAAATTTATGGAGAAATGTCCTTATTCTTTTACTTGCCTTCTTTGTGACAATGTCTTACTTTTTTTCTTTTTTCTATGTGCTTCAGACCTGCTCATTTTATTTGTGTCCATCTTCCTGCTACTCTTTTAGTGAAGCTACATTTTTTTGCTGTGCTTTCCGACTTCAGCACTGTGTTAGTTATTTGTCCCATTGCTGAGACAACATGCCTGACAAAAGCAACTCAAGGGACAAAGCGTTTATTTTGGTCACAGTTTGAGGGTGGTCACAGTAAAGACGGTGATGCATGAGTGTGCTCAGATTGTTCTCCATCGATTCCATGGACGCTATCCCATGGAAAGGTGTCCTCATAGCTAATCTGAGTCTCCTGATACCAATTAACCTAATCCAGATAATCTTTCAAAGGCATGCCTAGAGGCTAACCTTGTTTATATCATCCCTCAAAGGCTTTCCCAGAGATTGATCTCCCAGGTAATTCTAAATCTTATCAAGTTGCCATTACCAACCTCCATACTATACCACACTCAGTTTCCCTGTCGTTGTATCATCAAGAAATGTGGTTATCGCAAGTGTAGATCTCAACGAGGCCAATAAAGCTAGAAGGAAGTACGTCTTTCTGCTTCTGGGATACCTCTCTCAGGATGATCTTTTCCAGTTCCCACAATTTGCCTGCAAATTTCATTTCCTTCTTTTTTTTCTTTATTACTGAGTAGTATTCCATTGTGTAAATATACCACAATTTCTGTATCCGTTCCTCAACTGAGGGACATCTGGGTTGTTTCCAGCTTCTGGCTATTACAAATAAAGCTGCTACAAACATGGTTGAACAAATGTCCTTGATGTATTATTGAGCATCTTTTGGATATATGCCTAGAAATGGTATAGCTGGATCTTGAGGAAGCACTATTCCTAATTTTCTGAGAAAGCGCCAGATTGGTTTCCAAAGTGGTTGTATAAGTTTACATTCTCACCAGCAGTGGAGGAGGGTTCCCCTTTCTCCACATTATCTCCAGCATGTGTTGTCACTTGAGTTTTTGATCTTAGCCATTCTGATGGGTGTAAGGTAAAATCTCAGGGTCGTTTTGATTTGCATTTCCCTGATGACCAAGGACGTTGAGCATTTCTTTAAGTGTTTCTCTGTCATTCGATGGTCCTCTATTGAGAATTCTCTGTTTAGCTCTGTACCTCATTTTTTAAATTGGATTACTTGATTTGTTGCTGTTTAACTTCTTAAATTCTTTATATATTCTGGATATTAGCCCTCTGTCAGATATAGGGTTGGTGAAGATCCTTTCCCAACCTGTAGGCAGTCGTTTTGTTCTGACCACAGTGTCCTTTGCTTTATAGAAGCTTTTCAGTTTCATGAGGGTATATACTCACTCATAAGTGGATATTAGATATATAATATAGGATGAAAATACTAAAATATGTACACCTAAAGAAACTAATAAAGAAGGAGGACTCTGGCTAAAATGCTAAATTCCCATTCAGAAAGGCAAAGAGGATGGATGTCAGAAGAGGGAGAAAATAGAGAATAGTACAAGAGCCTACACAGAGGGCCTCTGAAAGGCTCTACCCTGCAGGGTATCAAGGCAGATGCTGAGACTTATAGCCAAACTTTTGGCAGAGTGCAGGTAATCTTATGAAAGAAGAGGGAGATAGTAAGACTTGGAGAGGACAGGAGCTCCACAAGGAGAGCAACGAACCGAAAAATATGACCACAGGGGTCTTTTCTGAGACTGATATTCCAACCAAGGACCATTCATGGAGATAACCTAGAACCCCTGCACAGATGAAGCACATGGCAGTTCAGTGTCCAAGTGGATTCTCTAGTAATGGGAACAGGGACTGTCTCTGACAGGAGCTGATTAGCCTGTTCTTTGATCACCTCCCCCTGAGGGGGGGGGAGCAGCTTTACCAGGTCACAGAGGAAGACAATGCAGCCACTCCTGATGAGACCTGACAGACTAGGATCAGAAGAAAGGAGAGGAAGACCTCCCCTATCAGTGGATTTAAGGAGGGGCATGGGAGGAGAAGGGGGATGGAGGATAGGATTGAGAGGAGAGGAGGGAGGGAGCTACAGGGGGAATACAAAGTGAATAAACTGTAATTAATAAAAATAAAATTAAAAATACAAAAAAAAGCTAGAAGAAAGTGTCTTAGTTTGGGTTTTTAATTGCTGTGAAGAGAGACCATGATCACAGCAACTCTTACTAAAGGAAACATTTAATTAAGTCTGGCTTACAGGGTTAGTCCATTATCATCATGGCAGGAAGCATGGTGGCACGAAGGCAGACACGGTGCTGGAGACAGTTGAGAGAGATTGTGTCACACCTCCTCCAACAAGAGCACACCTCCTAATAGCGGCACTCCCTATCCACCTATGGGACATTTTTATTCAAACCACTAAGGAAGAATGGCTGATGGTGAACTCAGAGTTCCTAGGAAACTTACCAATGCATTCCTCATGAAGGAGTGATGAAGCATATTAGCTTACTATAGGGAGATTTTGCTGTACTTCTTTTTCATGAATGTCAGATGGTTTTGATTCAGAAAATAATAAATTTATGGTACAAAGAAAAAACTTGGGAAATCATGCAGAGACTGAAGAATATGATTGGATGATCAACAAAGACCCAGAAGGCAAAGGCTTGGTCCTCAAGATGGTGCTATTGAAATGTAGCAGAGTCTTTAAGTGATGGATCCAGCAGATCTTCAATACCTGGGGGCATGCCCTTACAGCAGCTTAGGAGAGCCTGTTCCTTCCTTTTTCTCTGTCTTTTGATTCCTGGCCACAAGGTGAACAATTGTGCTCTGCAATATGCTTTGGCCAGCCCGAACACGGAGCCAGAACAATGAGACCAACCAACTATGAACTGAGATATAGAAAATAGTGAGCCAAAAACAGCATCTCTTTCTCTCTCTCTCTTTCTCTCTACTTGCTTTTCCTTTGTTTGTTTGTTTGTTTGTTTGTTTGTTTGTTTGAGACAGGGTTTCTTTGTAAATCCTTGGCTGTCTTGGACTGGCTTTGTAGACCAGGCTGACCTCAAACTCACAGAGATCTGCCTGCCTCTGTCTCTACCTCTGCCCCCACCCCCCCGAGTCCTGGGGTTACAGGTATGTGCCTCAGCACCCTCCTTCCCTTTCTTAGTTAATTATCTCAGGTATCTTTTATAATAATGGAAAACTAGCATAAATGGAGAAGTCAATGCAGGCATAAGGAGCTAAGAACTATTGATAACATATCTTAGCAAATTGTAATTGGTTCAGAAACCCATCTTATACTTGTCTTGAGACATCCTAACATCCACTGCCAATCTTTTGAAAACCATGAAATTATATTATTAGCCTTTTGTTTGCTTCTAGATTCTTATAAACTCCTTTCTTCGGTTCTAGAAAGACATTATAACAATTTATACTCTGTGTCTGTTGTTAGTGCCTCTAAGAAAATAGTAGTGTTTAATTTTTTTTATATTCTGGTTCTTTTAGTCTTGTGGTCAAATATTGCTCTTCAGACTAGAGACTTTATAGCCATCTGTACAAATACCACTCAAAATAAGAAAAAGCAGATTTAGATTGAATTATGACCTTGAAAATATTAAAAACATTGAATGCTAACATATACAAGTTATGGTACCAAATTGTTATAAAATCCATTTAAATAATTAAATGTTTCCCTCATCAAAAAGGTTGTATTTTGAGTCACATTCAGTCAGATGGAGCAAAGAGAACCATTTGTAAACCAACTGCATGAATTCAAATCAACAAATGCCACCATCTTCAAATAACACATATTAAGCCCACAAGTGTTTGAAGTCTGAGCTCTATTAATAGAAAAGGAATTGCATAGGTTCTGAAAAAGACGGGAGGTGTCCAAGCACTTTTGTCATTTGAGTGATATACGTGAGGTGTAAATGAAATTTTATTGATAAAACACTTCTTGGCTGATTTACTTCATGCAAGATTCTGTATTTGTCTGGTCCTTTTTGTACCCTCGTCAGCTTTACGGCAGGTCTGGAAGTGCGCGTCAAGCACAAAGCCCTGTTGGCTGGGCTGCTTACAATGAGTGGTCATTTGGAAAGCACTCTATCTCAGAGGCTGGCCCCAAGTGCCCCAGGCCAGGCCATGCTGCTTGCACAGTACGCTCTTTATGAGGCCAGAGGTGGGATTTCAATGAGGAGCACTGAGGTATGTTTTTCCAAACGAGGCATCTGGCTGCAGGATTGGTTACGTGAAGGCAGGGCAGTTGATTATACCTGTGGTTTCTGCTAATTAGCCTGAGGCTGTGCTGACTGCCTCTCTGGGCTTTCAGAGTGCATCCAACTTTCCATCATCATCAAAACTCTAAAGATTGCTAAATGTGCGTGTGGTAAGTTCAAGGGCCTTTGAAGCTGGTGCAGATACCTGTCTTCTGGTGGACAGAGTGGATATTTATTTGCTGGCCTACATTTACCGGCTAATGATGGGTCAGGTCATTTGGATTTCAAATACGGTAATAATTAATCCTGAGGAAGTTTAGCCTAAGTACAGGTTTCCTTTCCCTTACAACTGACTGTTTCTGCTCCAAGCAGACAAATGTTTTCTTAAAAAATTAAAAATATTTCCCCATTCATCTGTCTCTGTCATTCTCCTTTCTGTATTTATTTCTGTGGATACAGAACTGCTTTGGCCATTTGAAGGATGTGTGTGTTTATGCATGGGTGCATATATATTTATAAACAGGGTTTTACTATAAGAGGGAATAGGAATTCCTGGTACAGCTCTGGCCGGAAGGGCCCACTTCCCGAAGTAAAGGCCCTGGACCACACAGAGAACAGCTCCCATTCGGTTGGCTTTGCTTCCCTCTTCTATTCAGAAATGGCCTGGTGAGGCACAGAATTCAACCACTCTGCTGTCCACACCTGTCTCCTCATTCAGGAGCTCACTGCAGAGTCACATAGGTTCTTTCTAGAAGGAAGAAAGCAGAACTAGAGGTCTGAGAGTGTGTTTCTGGGCCCTATTCTTGGACAGCGAAGATGCCCATGGACAAGACCCTTCAATACCTGTGCACACAATCTACTAAGTTCTATAAAATGGTGATAATCAAATTGTGCTTGTTTTATGGCTCACAGAATCTAATTTGACTCCTTTTTTGAAAAGGTCTCAGGTGAAAAAAGTTGAGAAAGAATCCAGGAAATGTAAACAATTTGTGGAGCGCCATCACAGCAGAGCCAAACATTTCTACTACCCAGGGCTTTGTGGTTAGCACACCGTATCAGGCTCTGTTCAAACTGGGTCTATTTTGGTATCAAGAGTACATAGAAAACTTGGCAAGTGATGTCATGCCATGGTTGGCTTAGTCATGTGTTCCCAACCCTGTGGAAAACCAAGGCATTTATTCTGTAGGAACCCTTCCTTTGCTCTTCTTGCCTACATCATCTCTCTAAGCAATACCTCTGCAGGGAACAAGTGAACAAATGTTTGAAACACTTTGCTTCCTTCTTGGTAACTGGGTAGCAGTTACACCATCTCTATTTTGTCCTCTTTCAACAACATGTAAGTTTGTTATGCCCACAACCGCACTCAGTTCTATCTCTATACTCAGTCCGAAGCCAACATGGCTTTTCTGCCATTCACACTGTCTTCTCTCATCTCTCCCCTCTATCACTTCTCTTTCCTCTCTCCCCTTACACCATTTTTCTGCATGCACTGCTGATCTCAAGGCATTAGTGAGTGATTCAAGACTTCCCCAAGAATGCATAGATTAAAGAATTTCAAGTGTTTGCCTTATCTAGAAAAACAACAGCTTGACAACCAGTTTTTCCAATAAAATCTGTTTAACCAGACAATGATCTCTGTCATCCAAATTTCTGACCTATTATTCCTCTTACCCCTTACTATTACCCCTACCATTACTCCTCTACTTCAGAAAGTCTGGATGCCAGCTTGAGATTTCCTTAAACCATGTGCCAGAGTTTATGATGTCTTTTTCCCCAAGAACCCAATTTAAGGATTCTCTGTAGTTATTTAGGGAGAACTTATGGTCATCATTTATTGTCCCTGCATTTAATTCTTCAGGTGGCATAAAGGTTGGCTATTGGCCAACAAGACCTCTCTCTTCCCCATTTCTTGCAAAGGGCCAGGTGCTAAATGCCTACCGACACCCAGTGGGGCCATGTGCAAAGCTCTTAATGACACCCAGTGGGGCACTGAGCAATCGGCACACTCATCCACAGTTGTGGTCTCCTTATGTGCTCCTCACTGAACAGCAGCTTGTTGTTTTCACCAGAGTAGATGTCTCCTTGGAAAAGAATCTCTCTCCTAAGGTTTAAGTGGTTAAATCTTCTCCAGATCATCTATGATGGCTTTCTTAAGAATTCCAGAAAGGAAATTTTGTTATGTACATCCTTTAGTCATGTTCAGAGATTGCCCAAGGTTAAAGAAGGACATTTAACAATATTTTACTAAGATTTTATTTTATATCACATTTTCCCCCAGAAGGGAGAGAGTGTTATCTTGGAGGGAAAATAACCTTTAATAAGTGGCTGCTTTTTTTCTCAAGTTTGGTAAAAGACAAGCATATTGCCTTTTCTGAAAGAACTGCTAAGTTTCAATTAGGAGGGATACAAAGTAATATGCAATGGCAAATTCATTTAAAGGATCAATTTCAAACGTATTAAAATGAAAAGAATGAATAGTGCTTGTTAGAATTTAGGAACTGTTCGCATAATTGCTTTGAAGTAGGAGACTGAAGAGCCAGGCAAATGGAAACGAACCTCTAGGAAGGAGAAAGTGATTTGAGAAGGCCCCACAGCTGATGTGCAGGCACTTTACTGAATCTCTTTATAATCTCTTTGTATTTCCAGGAAGAGGATCACCAGGGTACTCTGTGACATAACTAGGTAGGAAAACAAAGATGTGCAGAATAGGTCCTGATAAGGGAGTAAGAAATTCCAACTACAACAAGCCAAAGAGCATTTGGTGTAAGACAGAGATCTGGTGTGTTTGAATCTGGCAACTCTGGAAGTCAGTGGAACCAAATAGCAGGTGAAAGGCAGGAGACAGTGTCCAGCTCTTAGACGCAGTTGCCTTGACAGAGGAATCAGATGCTGCTGAGGTGAAGATCAAATGAATGGACAGTATTGGGGTGATTTCCGAATCCTACTTAGCACAGCTCATCATTCAAATGGGGAAGATCCTGTGTTATTGTATAGTTACTTTAGTGAAAACTCTTTTTTGATTAAAAAAAAAGATGAAGTGCAATGCCTCTGAGAGTGGAGTCCTGCCCATGCCAGAAGGATTCTTCCTTTTGGATACATCAAACCTGTGCCTGCTTCCCAAATAGGCTGATGCTCATTTTGTTTGTAATTTAACCTTGGTAAGGATCTGCCTTTGACTTTTTCTTCTTGAACCATTTGTGGGATTGGGTAGTCATCTACGAATACTTTTAATTCTTGTCCAGTGTAGCTATTTTAACAATGAGAACTATATGTACCTTCTCTTTACTATTAATTTTTAATTTTTAAAGATGTTTTATCTATTCATAAGTCAGTAGAAATCTCACTGAAATTTTGAGTAGGATTATAGTTGACCGATCTTTTCATTTCAGAAGATTTTCTATCTCTAAGACATCTACTTGGGGGCAGGTGACCTTTTCACTGTATGGTGACAGGTCATTTATTGGGTTTACCTCTAAATGTTCCTCAACCAGCATTTTTGAAAGAAAAAAATATTATCAATAGTCATGGGCTAGGGGCATTTGTGAGAAGCATTTAATCTCTACCAGAAAGCAACAGCCAACAAATTTGAGAGAAGTAGGAAGTAAAAAAATCTTTTATCTACAGCTGCTCCTGCCCTGAGGTCCGTTCCTTGTCCTTCCCCTTGGATTTGGTACCCTGCTACCTTGCCTTGGCTCTTTTCCTGCTCCAGCTGAGCTTATCCCTCTGTCTCTCCAGTGAATCACCCCCAGCCATTTACACTCATTTCCATTCCCAAGTTATTAGTTTTCTAAATAATAATTTTAGCAATTTGATAAGCCTTTTTAAAAATGACAATATGCTAGAAAACATGCACTGCCATTCTGGTTAAAATATAGTGTTAGATCTTCTAACTGGCTGTCAGACTGGCTTTATGTGTTTTTATTAACACTTCCCAGCCTGGGATTTATTTGTTTGTTCTTGCTGCTGCCCAGTTCCTTGTACTGATTTATTTGGGGCTGTCGATTATATGCTAATAGACATAAGTTCTGCTTCTCCATGAGTGACCCAACTACTTTGAGGTTCACTGAAGTTCGCCCACAGCTTCCCGAGAGCAAGCGAATTTACTCAAATGGTGTACATTACAGAGCACAAAGGAGACCACAGCTCTCAGCCATGTTTGAACAAAGTTAGGAATGATTAGGGAAGCTGACCCTGGTGTAGGACACTGTCCTCGGCCAGAGAGGCAGAATCCTGAGGGTGGTGAGGCCATTAGCAGAATCGTCACCATCACAGTAATGCTGAGGTCATTACTGAGTAACTGATGACAGGCTGACAGCTGACCATGGTGGGGTTTGCTCTACAGAGGGAGTAATGAAGAGGTAGTGCCAAAACCCCAGGTCATTACAGGGAGTGGATTAGGAGGATGAGTTGGGGATAAATAATTGACAACTTGGTCAAAGTACATCCTTGTACATGACATTTGACATCTTTCTAATAAAAAGTACTTTAAACTTATTGTATTATTTTATGTAACAGATCACTTTATTTTATTATTTCCAGTGACTATGTTCATTTGTCTTAAATTCTTTATTTCATAAACCTCCCAGGAATGTCTGACCAATAAATAATAACATTTTATAGCATAAAACACTAATCACATGAATAAAGCTAAATTCATTTTCCATGTTGTTAAACTTTCTCAACTTACAAGCAGTCGTTGATTTAGAAGACAAGACTATAGATAGTTTCCCTAGCGATTTCCCCTTAACTACTATCTATCTACTACCGTCCTCCTGACTCTGTATAGCATTTGGCTTTCGCACTGCATGCTGATCCTCCTGTTCACAAATGATTGTTTTATTTGAGTGTAATTCTGTTTTGCTGACAGCACTCCTGGTTTCTCTGAGAAGACAACCATCGTTGGGAGAATTCTTGATCGAACTAATTTAGCAAATCTTTGTGTAGTAAAATGGCATTGTTGGAACAATTGTTCTCAATTACTCTTTCTATATGACTTTCTAATGTCCGTTTTGGAATAACCCTGAACTTGTGGGTGAACATGAAGCTATGTGATGGCCAGTGACATCAGTGCTTTCCATGTTATGTCCAGAATACTGAAGACTGAAGGATCTGCCTCCAATTCACAAGAACTTTACAGAAACAAACTTTTGAATAAAAGATTTAGTAATAATGACATTGTCTTTTGGTATTTCTTATCAGACTGCCATATTCCATAGGTCTGGGATGATGGGCAACAACATTAGCAACCTCAGCTACCAGTGAAGACAAGAAGAAAGAGAACAAGTTAAGAGTATTGCTTTGTGCCCATTGGCTTCAAAATCTTAACTAGTCATTGTGCTTGCTGAGAGAGCACCTTGTGGAACCTCCAGCCTCCAGTGACAGGCTTGTGCAAGTCTGTGGCCAGGTTTCAGAGGACCATGCCTTCGTTTCCACTTGCTAACTCAATTGTGCAACACTGGGGAACTCTCTCAAGCTCTCCGTTGCATCTGTTGTTCTCCCTGTAGGGGCAGCTGATCCGTTTCCTTGCTTAGAAATGGTGAGCTTCTGTGAATGCTCACAACTTACAATGCAGGAATGAGCTCAACGTGTTCCAACATCCTGTGAAGGGATGATGAAAGGGCTTGGGACAGCCAGCCACATGGCTTCAGAGCCACTCGTCATGTCAGCCTGTGACTGTCAATAACTAGACAACCAGGGCATTCTGTACCGACAGCTGGAGCTTCTGGGAGGTCCGTAACCATAGCTCTGAGAAAGGGCATTGAGGTGATCTGGGATGGAGGTCACCAACAGATGGAAAACTGTGGTGGGATTCTCGCTGGTGAGGAGAGAGCAGAGGTTGCAGCCGCTGTGCCAAGTCCTCTGTGGCTGGCTTCCGTGGCCAAGCAATGATTTCCATTGCAGAGGCAGGGTAACATCGGTGCTATCTGTTTTGGGGAGCAAAACAAGTCCTGATACTAAGCCCCACTCTGTCCTGGAGAGGCCCTGCCAAAATGTGCTGTGAGAGCCTATTTCAAGGGGGATTTTGTTATCTAGAATCGTTATTTCAGAATCAAAAAATGCCTTGATGACATGAAATGAAGGGTGAAACTCAATGTGTACAAATCATGTTGGAATTCAAAGGGTCTGGATTGTATTATATGAAGAAAAGGGAAAATGGCATATTAATCTAAGAAAAGTGTAATAGAGAATATAAGCAAGATTTTTCTCCTTCCACTCCTAATCAGAGTTTTTCCTTTGAGTTTATAGCACCCCATGACTAATGAATAGCCCAACTTACACAAGCCATGGTTCAAAACTGTTCTTTAGCTTTCCACTGTAAACAATAACGAGGAACAAAGATCCACAACCACATTCTCTTAGTATTGTGCTATGTTAGCTGTTTTCTTGATCAAGACAGAGTACACATACAAAAGAACATGACTAGCCGGCCTAACATCATACTAGCACACACAACTGATACATAACTTCTAACCCCTGAGAGAAGTGAGCTCTCATAATTTTGTGACTCTGTGATGAAGAGAGGTGTATGAGTTACATATTAGGCAGTGATGTCATTTTATCTCTGACGTAATGCACTAAGACATTTAGTCACAGGGAAGGAAACTGAACTGCACATTGATATTTAAGCAGTAAGTTAATGCATTCAAGACTTTGGCCATATAATGAGGGCTTTCCTGGAGTCGGGCTCATTAGATATAGGCTATATGAACACCAGAAAATGAAAGTTCCTTTGAAGACTCATCCATCTAAACACAAATCACCATCTTGTCTTCTTCCTCTTCATCACTGTTGATGGTGTCAATGTGTTCAGTATAATTTTTGCCTCTCCAGATCAGTACTCTTCGATCTTGAGTTAATATTCACCTGTTTCATCACTAGACTTAATTTATTGCACAGGAGTCTCAAAGTGGCAAAGACACCTGTGTATGCACAGATACACAGACACTTTTAAATTTTACTACAGTTAATGGTTTAAAGGGTGCCAAGAACAATTATGTATGCATTTTAATTATAATACACAGACAAAATTATATTATGGTCACCATAATATACTTCTTACGATAGGTGGACTATCCAACTGGATTTTGAGAATGAAGGAATTGCTTTTGGAATCTCAAGTACGGTCATTTTAGCTTTCTCACTGAGCAGGGCTCCAAGCCTTGAAATTTCTATACGGTGATGTTGTCATGCTTAACACAGGATAAACCCGACTCCGTGTCACTTTACCTCACTCTGGTCTCATCTTTCTAACCAGTAGCCAAGATCCTTAGGACTTACTCTGATGGTCATTTGCCTTCTAAGCAGATGAAGGCTCACATTGCCTGTTAGCCATAGCTGCTGGCTTTTCCTTTATTTAAAACTTTCGGGTTGTCCCCTCTCCAACTTTCCAAAGGCTCATTCCACCACCTCCGCCATTGTTTTGGTGTGTGGTTTGCCTATTAAGAATCCTCATTTCCTGTGTAAGTCAGCAGAGCTCTCCTGTCTAGCCCTCCGATGGCTTATAGATCTAATTAAATTCAATAAACACGTATTAAGTGCCTATTTTCCAGGCTCTGTGCCAGGCTCTATTCAGGCAGTCAGAATTCAATTATACACCATTTTAATTATTTTTTAACTTTTCCTCTAGATAGGCCATCTAACTAACCAAAAAGCAGGCCTCCTCTGAGGATCTGGGCTTGGTCAAATAACGTTTTCTCTGTTCATATGTTTTATAAGTGTTTCACAGAGGCCCAGGCACACAGTCACACAGTCACACGGGCACACAGGCACATGGGCACAGGGGCACAGGGGCACACAGGCACA
>NW_026590809.1:2335630-2381307 GCF_907164565.1 Psammomys obesus | reverse complement strand
GGGCACACAGGCACATGGGCACAGGGGCACAGGGGCACACAGGCACACAGGCACACAGGCACACAGGCACACAGGCACAAGTACACACTTTCTAGTTAACTTGCATTGCTTCTCCAACTCAGTCTGCTGGGTCCAACATTACTCTCCAGTTTCTTAATAGTTCTTACCTCCTTGACGTTTCAGGCCTCAGAGCCACATCCCGTGTGGAGAGCTGACATACATGCATTTTGTGGCCCTAGACACCTGATAGGCTTTGCCAACCCCTCATTTATTCTCTGCTTTTGTAAACTTTATGTAGAGTCTAGGTCCATAAAGGGTCCATAATGGGAGGCTTATGGTGATTTAAGAGGCACACCCCTTTCCCAGCTCCCTCTGGAGGGAGTGTGCTAGCTGCTGAGTTCTTACATGTCACCTGCTTTGGTTCACCTGAGGAGGAAGGAGACTTTTCATCATACACTCAATAGTATTCAGTCACTGCTTGAAGTCGGGAAAAGCATAGAACTACGTGACTCTAACTCGGGTCCTGTGTCACACACCTCACTAATTAAGGAGGTGATTCAAAGCTCAGGCCAATGGATATTTTCAGGTGCACCAATTAGGAGTAGAAATAGGAGCCTGGGGCACTTCTCACGACATTCAATATGCAACATTCAACATTCAACACCAGCATAGCAGGGCAGGGTGTCACTCACTGAAGGTGTTTGGCTACAGTTATAAGCCTAATAGAAATTTAAATGCTTGGAAACTTTAGAAAATGGGTCGTACTCTAAGCATGCCAAAGAAAATAATATTCTGTGTTTAAAAACTTTATCCAAAATATGTTAATTACTGTACATTAATAGGATCGTGGCTCACATAGTGTTCTGAAACTTTTTGTTTTTACTGTATATTTTGTTCTGTTCCATGATTTTTATTTATGGTTATGAAATGTTTTTCTGTACTAACATATCCCAATGTAAACTTTATGTACCATGGATTGTGAATAAATGTTGTGTTTGATAAGAGAAAGATTTTTAGTATGAGAAAGATTTCTGGTTCGGTAATATTACTTCAAGTCTTTAAAAAATTAATATGCATTGTAATTCTTAGCAACATGGGACATAGCCTCTAGGCTCTCCATACCATCCCCACAGCATGTCCTTTATGTAATATGTGCTGGATGCATTTGCATGTATAAATTACGTCATTTTAGTAGAACCAGCATTTTTTAACATATTCTGGGAACTTTATTAAAGTATCTGAAGCAAATCCTTGCTTTCAGTGTTTCCTTAGTGTGCTCATCTGTACATATGTTCAAGCTTCAAAGGAAGATTCCCCCACACATAACCTGCTAACGCCAGGAACTGCAATCCCTCGAAACACACCTGAAGAAGGTGGCAGCGCCTTGCCTTTCCTCGTTACACCTGACAACTTTGTGCTCTGTTTCTCACCCATTTTCAGACTGATGCTGGGGCTCCATTCTCAGCTGTCTATTCAGGATACGGCCAACTCCACTCCTTGCTTTGCTAACAATACAACAGGACCCACGTAACCTCCTTTCTTAACCTAATTCTGCTTCATGCAAATACACTGGCCAAAAAAGCAGCTATTAGGACTCTTATAGCAGCTAAGAATGTCTGCAGAATTTGGGCAGAAATGTTCCTTTATTGAAGAAAAAGAACAACAGTTTGATGCTCCAACAAAGACTCACCTCCACTCCCAACGCTGCCCCCGTTTGCTTAGACACTGAGCCCAGCACCTTGTTGGGCTCCTCCTAAGCATGGCTGTCTCCGCTCCCACAGTGGCACATGTCTTGTGGTTTCCCACTTGTGCTGTGTTAAATGAAGAACGTATATAGCTTTTCTCTCCAGTTAAGCTGTGCTTATCAGCATTTTTCTTGGAGCTGAAGACAGACATGAACCAAGTGAGCAGCTTGGTGCTGCTCACAGTTTGGGGGAGAGCAGAGGTCTTAGACACGGCTTCTCCATCAGTAGCGCTGGGGACCTCTTAGCTGCTCAGGCATTTCCCTGCTCCTCCCACCCTGTAGCTGTGCTTGCTGTGTCTTCTTGAATTTTGAAACTCTTTCCTCTCTTCTTCTGGCCATTGTGGGTACTCTCGAGAGCCTTTTGTACGATTACAACTCAGTACATTTATGTGTGAGGAGCTGCGCACATAAGGACAAGCTAAAGCAAGCAGGGTTTGGACTTCTTTCTCAGACTTGAACGGCAGCTAATCTTTTAAACTTCAGCTTCAGTGTCCTGATAAGAAGTACTGCATTGTCTGGAAGCTGTTTTATCCTGTGAAACTAGCGCTGACATCGTCCCACAGTCCAGGCTGCGCTCGCTAGCTTAACTTGTCCACTTCGCTGCGTGTAACTTTTTCACAATGACCCACATTTCAATCTTCATTTTCTTCCATTTATGAAGCAATTGTCATATGATGGAGGGTGTGAGGTGCCCAGGGCATAGTCCAAGGTATGGTCTTGCCCAGAACCCCATTATATGCTACATACAAATGTTCCTATATAAAAGTCATTATTGGAGATAGATATTTGTTGGTTGGTGACCTTGTAAAATTGGTGCTGTGCAGTCACAATTCTGGAATTTTGGTTTCTTTAGAAAACACAGAAATATTATCAGACTATGTTTTCATATTAATCCCGGGTGTGGGGATCTGGGGCTGCTTCACAGCAGCTGACTATGATTTGTCTCGTGCTCTAGCAGAGGCATGGTTTTGCCAGCTGCAGATAGTTCCTGCAATTATATGACATTTGGAATTCTGGGAGTTTTTCAAAGGGTATATAAATGCTAGAGCCCCAATAGGTAGGGATGGTGGTTGTTGGTCATTCGGGGTTTGGTTGTGGTTTGTTAGTAGTCATGCTCAAAGAAGAAGCAAGAAGAAAGAAATTAGATTCAAGGATCTCTGTCTTCTCCCCCTATTCTTCTTTCTGTCCTATTTAGTGTTAAGGGGTTAAGCATGGGGGTGGGGATAAAGGGTGGAAAAAAGAAGAACCCATAAAGTAACAAAAATGCTGTGAATGTTGAAGGAAGTTTCAGGCACACACTCGGTTGTCCTGAAGCTAGGATGAAGGTGAGGAGGCTGGAAGAGCTTGTCAAAGAGGGAAGTCTGCACATGGTACCTAAGGCACCCAGCCAGTTAGCCAACGGTGGGGACTAGAACTGAGCTTTAAAGGGTGGATGGGTGCTATGTAAATTAGTTAAGAAAGGAACGATATTTAACTAAGTGTAAAGCACTTTGTACATTCTTATCAAGAAGGACAATTTGAAATTTGCTGTCTTCGTTGCTTTGGAAACATTGATTTGTTTAGAAGTTGCCTTTTTAATCAGGGGCTCTCTTGCTGTTTTCAAAGGACTTTATCATTCCATGGGAGTATAAGATTATTTGGAAAACTCTTGGTCTCTATCGGGAAACTGTTTGTGAACATCACACTTCCAATTTCAGTGACCTCTGGTAGGCCACAGCTGTTGCTATGTTTATAATATTCCTTGAACATGATAATGGGTGGTTATACATCAGTCTCAGGAGATGCCCAGGGAGTAAGTACTATCACTGTTCTGCCACGGGAATTTAAGGATTAGATGGAATAAATCAATTGTCTATAAGAGTCTGAGCCAGATTCCAACATCTTGGTAAACCGTCCCTCTTTGTTGCTTTTCTTTCTCTCTGTGACTCTCCAACTCATTTCCCTGACAACCACGGGTAATGGTCTCTTTATCAGGCGTCTGGCTACTGTTTGCTTTAGGGAATAGCAAACAAACTCTTGGCTTCCTTGAGGCTACCCATGAGCAGACAGCCCCATCACTCAGCTTGTTTACAGAAATTAGATATGTGTTTGTGTTGGCACCTAGTGACACTGAGAGACATCACATCCCTCTTCCAATGGGTGGCATGAAATAGAACAAGATGGTTAGTGAATCTTAAGAGATAAAGAACGCAAGATGTGGCATCGAAAGAAAGAAACTATGGAGTTATGTGGCGGAGAAGAAGACTAAGATGTAAACATGAGGAGCCAGCCTGGGATCCAATTGTCTGAAGCTCTGTGAGTTTTATGAAAGTACAAGCTACTAGGCTGTCTGGGGAATTGAAGAGGTTGGAGAGGATGCTGAGGGGAAACAGGAACTTATAGAGGAAAAATTATTTTCCAAGCTCCATGAGGTGTCATTCACTGGGGCCACTGAGGAGAAAAGTCTGAGTCCAGCTGTCCCTGTCAGCATGTCTGTAGGGTCTTTTCCATGCCCTGGCTTTCCATTTCTCCTGAAGGCAACTGATTTTATATTGAAAATTACTGTCATGTAAGTTCAGCCAAGAAGAAGCTGCATCCAAGTCATGCTAGCCCCACCCTGACAGGACTGTGGGTGAGTCAGGCTTTCCTTGGGATGCAGGAACCTTCTGCGAATCCAGAGAAAATCCCTTAGGAAGTCACGCCTAACCAGAAGGACTGCTGGGGCAGCATGAATCTATCAGAGAAGAGGAAAAACACAATCTTCCTCAGGATGAATGAGGGGTCTGTTCCCTCACCACAGTGTCTCTGAAGTGCCACACCTCAGTGGTGAAATGACCCACTTTCTGCAGGTTGCAGACCAGCTGCAAAGGCTGCCCCTCAGAAACCTCAGACACCCTGTCCCACTCCTCCATTTCTTCGGCTGAAGTCACTCTGTTAGCTTCTCCACATGAAGGAATGGAAAACTATTTGATGGATCTGACATAACGCAAATTGAGCATCTCTGCCCTAGCTCAAGCTGTTTGGCTTTGCCAACTAGAGACACTCCTATGCACTGCAAGTTATCTGAACATCATTTGGCAATGCAGACAGGGGTGATGAAAAGGACCAGAGAGCAGCCAAAGGAAATAGTGAGCTTAGAACATACAAGTCATGGTGGCCATTTTGCAGTTTTACTTATAATTGTTAATCAAAAGTGTTGGGGAACACTGACTATACAATTTATTCTGATTTTTTAAATGTTCATGGTCATTGTAATCTCCAAAAGATGAATAAGATAGCTCATGTTTCTCAAATGGTCTTCAATAGGACACTCTGTGGATGTGCCATCCTACAATATTAGTTAAGTACAAATGTCCAGAGGGTACTGTGGTATCATAACAAAGTAAAATGTTTGGTATTTTCCATGTAAACACGAAATATATGGTGGATATCTGCTTTTTCTGCAAAATATGCATTATGATGGTGACCCAAACCCTTAAAAATAACTCAAAAGCTATTTCTTAGAGAGTGAGATACATTGTATCCAAAAATAGAATTTCAAAAATTAAATTAAAAAATACTAAAAAATAATAGTGAGATAGAATATTTGGGTAAATATTTGGCCAGTATGCATACTGACCACGAAATATTAATAATTACATTTATATAGAACTGTCTACACAGCTGTTTACAGTAAATATCAGATGGCAATTATTGTGTGTTAAATACATGAATACATAAATAATTAATTTTTATTTTAAAAAGAATCATGTCAAATCCACTAAGAATGAATGAATTGTGTAAAAAATATCCATGTTATGAAAGACTTATTTATTCATTTGATAGAATAAATTTAGAATATAAATGCTTCTAAATGTTAAAATTAATTCAGGTAAATAATAGTGGTACTGTAACAATCAAATATGTAAAGTTGAAACATATTTGCTCGATCCATAAGTAAATAGAGGATTTAAAAAATTGAAAGGTGATAAGTTTAAAACAGATGTGTTTAAATATATATATAAATTTTAAGGCTTTGTGTATCTAAAATCTCATAAATCAAAAGATAATGAACTTGGAAGTATTTGAAGCTTGACCACTTAACAGGATTTGGAACTGCAGGCTGGCCTTGAATTCTCAGAAATCTGCCTGCCTCTGCCTCCCAAGTGCTGGGATTAAAGGGGTGTGCCACCACCACCCAGTTCAAATATGTTTAAGCTTAGTCAATGTGATAATCTGTAAAGGTCACAAATTATATTTGTTGATGGAATTAACTAAGAAAGAAAATCACCTTCAGTGCATATGCCTGTAGAATAGTCAAGTTTCTAGAAAAGTAGCCGGATAGTACAAATCAAGAATTCAAAGATTGTTTACATACTGTGGTTTAGTATTCATTGCTTTACTATTTATATAACAATAATACATGAATCTAGTAGTAATTTGACGTTATTATTGATAATAGGTCTCTTGTTTTGGAGTTACTAAAAATGAGTTTAGACTAGCTGAGAAACCTTATAAAAGAAAAGAAAGGGGATGATAATGATTTCCCATTTTGGGTTCAAAGCTATAAACAAAATATTTATATAACCAAAGTGGTGCTACTAAGATAGCTAATTGAAAGACAATTGTAAAGAATGTCAAATAAAAAGAAATAAAAAATTAAAAATAAGAAAGACAGGTATATAGTGGGAAATCTGAATTTTGACACAACATATTTAAGTGAGTACTATAAAAACAAATAGAAAAAAGTATAATTCAAAAGAATCTTCAGATTTAAAGAAAAGTGTTTGGCTTGGCTGCATATATATAATGTGTGAGAGTAGGAAGATTCAGGAAGTCCTGGGTAATAAATAAACATATCAGTGTCTTTGGCATGCAATGTGAGAAGCCCTGCATGATATATTTCAAAATGCCAGAGAAACAGAATACAGTTCTTAGGAGCTGCCAACAAGGTAAAGAATCATGAGTTACAGCAAACAACAAAAAAAGTAAAAAGAAATTAAATATCTTAATTATCAGTTAATGTTGAAAATTTACAGACACGGTAATGGAAAAGCAAAGAAAATCTAATGTGCACTCAGTAGATTACCTTGAAGGAAAGAACTGCAAAAAAATAGGAAAACTACTTAATGATATTAAATGAAGAAAATTATTCCAATACAGTAGAAAATATGAATCTATACACCATAAATACTTTTTTAAAAGACTGAAAAAAATACACTGAAGGAAAAATTATTAAGCTTCAAGAATAAATTATAAAATTAGTGAGTATCACGACCAAAAGTGACAGCCATCTCTGGAAGGATCATTTCAGAGTCCCCATGGCAAGTTTGTATCCTAGCTGTCAGTGCAGAAAGTTCATAATGTTGGCAACAGAAAGGAAACTGACTCACTAATATCTATTCACCACTGTTCAAGTAAGAAGGCAACATTAATTCATTCTAAATGTTGGAAGTCGAATTTCCATAAGTCGGGGCTGGAGAGATGGCTCAGAGGTTAAGAGCACTGCCTGCTCTTCCAGAGGTCCTGAGTTCAAGTGCCAGCAACCACAACCATCTGTAATGAGATCTAGCGCCCTCTTCTGGAGTTCAGGTGCACATGCAGGCAGAACACTATACATAATAGAATCTTAAAAAAAATTATGAGTCTTCTTTCAATAAACTCTTAGATTATAAGTTAACTAATTCAAGAGTGTTATCTTCACTATAATGAAACCATCCAGGGCCAACAAGATGGCTCAGCAGGAGAAAGATAATTGCTGTAAGTTGCACGTACCCAGTGGATAACCCCATACCCAGCCATGTAGCCACACAACCCACCCACATACACAATTAAAAATAAATCTTAAAAGAGGCAAACACATGAAAATAATAAAACATTTATGTTAAAAGGCAAATGTAGTTTAACATTCAAAAGTATCACTAATGGATCAAAAGGAAAAAAAATCATATCATTTTCATGGTTAACCAAATGTAGTTATTAATTCTTGACCAGGTCTTATGATTATGAAATATTTAATAATTTACAATAATGAAAAGTGTAGAATAGTTTAAATTGGGGCACTCATTAATATATTAAGGTAAGGATCAGTTTATTAAACTAGTATTAACTGCTTCATGTGGTTTAAGATAAATGACTGTAATCATCAGATGATAAATATATTATAAGTCTGCATTTAAATCAAAGCAGATTGGAGTTGAAAGATCGGTATTTTCATACCTCTGTTAGATGACACAGAAAGCTGTTTGAAAGTATGGCATCACTGATCGTGAAAAGCAGCAGTGATTGATGTGCTGTATCAGCCAGGTGTCTCTAAAGGAACGAAACTGATGGGAATATTCATATACCCTCACACACATAATGTAGCATACCTGTCGTTTAAATGTATGTGTGATGGGGGCCGATTATACTGGCTCACAGGATCAGGCGCAGGTGGGGAAACATTGCTGTCTCCCACTGGAGAAGCCATGAACCTGGCAGTTGGTGCATGTCTCAGCTGTCCCATTCTGGTGCTTCAAGGCCTAGAGAATTTTCAGATATGCTGATTTTCTGTCTACATGGAAGTTGGTGCTAATATGGGTCAGAAAATGCCCCCGCTATAGTTGAGAGCCAGGAAGAGTGAGGGCAAGCAGGGAAAGCAGCATTTCCTTCTCGCGTGTCTTCTGAGCTGCTGAGAGATGCCGCCCAGGCCAGCGCAAGCCTTCCTCTCCAAACGACCTGATCAAAGCAGTGGCCAGAGGCTAGCGTTTTAGCCTGTTCCATGTGCCGTCAGGCTGACAAGCAAGGTTAGCTATCTTGTGTGAGAATATTAGCATTGCATGAAAAGTGACGACAGAGTAAAAACAGAATTTTAACTTGCTATTTATTAAACGTAACAAATAGCCCAATTTTATACATAATAATGGCTTGTAGTTAATGAAACTTATTTCAGATGGCATCGTGAGTAAAGGCTTGTTCCAGCAGGAGCCCTCTTAATTGGTCTGTTTTCCTTGGTATCTTTTCAAGGTGACATTTTAGACATGGACAATGACTCTCTGTGCAGTCTCAAGAAACTATGTGGGTGGTCGGATGAATTTAAAGAAACTTAATTCTAAGGGAAAAAGTGTTAGACACAACTGCACGTCTTTCATTCCTTTAAAAACCACTCTAATAGGCTCGTCTGCTCTACCTATCTTTTTAGCTTATCAATAAATTTAGCCTCATCATAACCGTGCCCCCTATAAAATGTAAAAACACTGGACAATGATGAAAACATCTTACCAGAGGAGTTTCATCTCTGTTCAGGAGGCCAGTTCAATTGTAGACTAAATAAATACACACCCAAATCTATCCTTTTTTAATCTTGAACTTAATACATATAACAAGACAGAAGTTACGTGTGCCCTAAGATGGGGATTTTCATTGATAAGATTGCAGAAATTTGTTGACAAGTGACTTGAGTGTCTCTCTTCTTCACAAAACAAACAAACAAACAAACAAACAAACAAAAACCCCTAATTCTGTGCAAGGATTTTAGTCTTTCTAAACCTCAAGTTGCTCACCTGGAAAGTAAGGTTCAGGTGTTGGGAGTTTTGCATCAGCGTGTCCAGGCTGCAGCTTGTGGTTACTGGATACTCAGGAGCCGAGACGCTGCTGTGTCGCTGCCTCGTAGAAAGGTTATCACACAGTCAACTGATTTCAAGTAAATTATAAATAATGTGATTAAGCTTAGTCTAATCGAGCCAATGTTTTAAGAGGAATAATAACTCTGCACCAAGACCTTCTATTAATTCCTGCCTCAGCTGATCACTTGCCTGCCTGCCTTCTGGGTTCCAGACTGTCAAGGCCCCACACTTGTATAATTATGTGAGCCAATTCCTGTTGAGGAGGACTGAGTGTGGGGACACACCCCTTTAATCCCAGCACTGGGAGGCAGAGGCAGGCGATTCTGTGAGTGTGAAGCCAACCTGATCTACAAACTAGTTCCAGGCCAGTCAAGGATACATAATAAAACCCCGTTTCAAAAAGAGATGAGGGAATAAACTCTGATACATACATACATACATACATACATACATACATACATACATTCTCATTCACATACGTAAATGCATACCACATCACTCCATCCATACATTCATCTGTTACCTGGGTATCATTTATCCATTTGTAACCTACTTATCATCTATCTATAACCTATCGATCATCTATATCCCATCTATAGTCTATTATTTACCTATCGTCTATCTAACCTATCATCTTTCTATCACCTGTCTGTTCTGTATAAATTACTATTACTGGTACAACGTGTTAAATGATATGAACTCTTAATCATGATGCAGACTATTGGACACAGACCAGTCCACTGAAGCGTGGCTTGCTGGTGACGTTCCTGCCATCTACAGTGCTTCTTCTGCAATGCTTACATTGTGCTCTCTCCTCTCTCCGGGCTTTGTTCAAATTTGCAAACGTCTCCAGGTGTGACCTGTGACTGCCCCTTTACTCCTTCCTCTTTGCTTTTGTTGTTCCACCTATGCTCTGACATGTTATTTTCCCTGTCCTGCTTGACTAGGACTAATGTTCCCTGAGCAGTTGTCATCTGTTGTCTGGTTTGGGTTCCAAGGTCAAACATGTGAATCTAAGACCACGCTGTGACTTTTCTGAACAACCCCTCCTGCAGCCACACACGCTTCCCATCATGCAGCAATGACAGTTCTTGTCGTTTGAATTTTGCTAGGGTGGCTCCTGACTTCACGTGGTTATCAAGCTCATGAGCACTGACTAGAGCAGCAGGGAAACTAATATTTTTAGTTACCTGAGGTTAGTGACAGCATGTTCCACAGCACGGGTCTTTCTGCGCTATTAGGTGCCTGCCTTCTTCAGCGTCATTTCTCTCTGCCCACAGCTCCAACACAGGACAAAACAGAAACAGGGCATGTGTTCCTTAGAGCCTCTGTCCTCCAAGATGACCCTGGAGGATTAGAGCTGGCCACCTCTAATTGTATTCAGGAGTCCTTCTCCTCAGAGGCAACCTCGCTCGGCTTAGGCACCCTTCCCTGATAATTTAGGGATGTGAGCATCCAGGCCTAAGACTCTATTTTTAGTGTGGGCTACCTTTCCTGATGTGGCTCTATCTCTGTTTCAAGTTGACTTCCTTCAGGTCAAACCTCGTTGGTATCTTCATAGTTTGAGTTCAGAGTCCAGTGTGTGGCTCAGAGTTAATTCCTAGTAAATCTTATTGGGTAAAGGAAGGACTGAGTTGTACCAAGCGTTATCTTAGAAAGCCCTGCCCCAGCGCTGTGCCGGTTTCCACAGCCCTCTTGACGCTGATGCTCTTGCAGCCCACAGCACTGAAATACAGGCTGGTGGCGCTGACGCCATGTCCGGGCTTCCCTGTGCCCCCTACAGGAAGCAGGTGACTCCACGGTGAAGGAGGCCGACTCTGTGCTAGAGGGCCTTACGCATGTCCTGCTCACCTCTCGGGCCGTCAGAAGGTGGCTTCTGAAGCCACCTGACTTAGCTGTCATTCTCGCCCCTTAAGTTTTTTTGTTTGGGAGAGGACAAATCCGTGGAGTGTCTTCAGCAGGGCCGCTCTGCGGGGCTCAGCTTGAGAGCTTATGGACACTGCTTATTCGCCGTGTGTGTCCAGGGGCTGTTCTGAGTGTGGCATGTCTCAGAACATGGAGAAAAAAAATAAATATCTTGGCCTTGTGACTCTTTGAGTTACACAGCATGTTTCAAATTCATAACATAAAACGTTTCTACAGCTAACTCCTGTTTCACTTTCTGTTGGGTGTTCACTGTACGGTCTAAACGTACCTAAAATTGTGTTCAGTCAAAGAGTTAAAACCAAAAGAGCTCTAAGGAGAGGTGGGTAACAGGAAAAGGCAATAAATCTCGAGCCCATGGGACTTGGACAACCAGCTGCATGGGCAGATCCAGCAACTGCCAGCCTCGGGATGTGTCGGGGTACGATCAGAGCAACTGTTACCTGGTAGGCTGTCAGAGTTCTAAGTCATGTGAAGATCAAAACGGTGCAACTGGGAGGTATTCCAAATGCTTTCCAATGTGCATCTGTTGAAACAAGGAGGCTATTAAAATGCCCTTTAAAAAGTCCCATTAAAATAACAATCCAATAAAAGGAGAGTAAAATCAGAGAGCTCTGAAGGCAGCAGGGACTGAGTGCCAACGCACTTGCTGACGTTCCTGGAGGCCTTTTTCAGAGACTGGGCTCCTCTTTGTACGCCGAACAAGGAGCATCAGGTTTGCTCTGCCAGTAAGAAATAATCTCTTTTAGATCACGAGACTGCCACACACACACACACACACACGCACACACACATGCACACACACACACACACACACACACACACATCTGCATGTGTGAATATAAGTGTATTATAGCTGAGCTTTCTTTTTCTTTGCAGGAAACAAAGGTTAGCTAGAGCTAGACACATGTATGTATGTACACATACATACACATGTATACATATATACATACAGACAGACAGACATATCCAGTGAGATCTTGATTCATTCACCCATTAGATATCCATGTTGGGTTACAGAAAATAGCTCAATCAACTCAAATTCTAGCAAGACTATTACACACGTTGAAAAATAAGCATAGCCTTTTCATTTTTGAGAAATAAAGTCTCATTGTGTGGCCCAGAATTGCCTTAAACTTATGGCTTTCTGGCCCTTGTTTCTCCATTTCTAGATTATGGGTGTGTGCCATGATGCCTGGATTTTACAAACTTTGATTGCCAAATTACTTAATTACACATGAGCATTGGAGGGGGAAGCAAGGCTGTGGGGGCTGGAGAGAGCCTCCAGATGAAGTGCTTGCTACATCAGCGTAAGGGCCTCCATTCCATTCCCACATCTGCACAAAAAGCTGGGCGTGGTGGTGTGTGCTGGTCACCCCAACCCTGAAGAGGTGGAAACAGGCAGATCCCTAGAACCATCCAACGGGAGCCCCAGGTCCAATAAGAGAAGGCAGAGAAACAAGGTGGACAGATCCTGAAAATGACACCTGAGGTTACCCTCTGTTCTCTTCACACACACACACACACACACACACACACACACACACACACACACACACTCATGACAACAAAGTACATACACACAGATGAATTTCGAGTATTTTAAGGTTTTAGCTAACCTTCACTAAACCCTTTAGCTCTCCACCGAATGCATTCACCTGGCTGGCTCCTTTGGTGCCTTCTAGAGGGCCTAAATGTGTGTTTTCTCACTGGGCTGAGCGGAAGACATCTCCAATTTCCTCACCTCTGCTTTTCAAGAGGTTCTCTCTCTCCTCTGTACACCTTCCATGCCAGAGGCCTGTCACTCATGTCTTTACCTGTTGTTCTTTTTTGCACACTTACAGCTTGTGGTGTAACCATTCACTCATTTCCCACAAGTCCCTTCCACACACTGTGAACAGTAGTTATGGACCAGTCTGTGTTAAATGCAGAAAACACAACAGGAAGAGACCAGGAAGATTTTCAATTTACCCAGTTCCTCATCCAGCACTCGCAGTTGCTGTGTTTTCAAGGGAATGCTTCATGTGTCCATCCCCTCCGAGAGCCCTGAGGGCCTCTACAGAGCGGCGGCATGCTCTAGCTCATGCTTCGTCCCAGGACGAATCCTCCCCTTTTACCCAGCCACGATATCCATCGTTATTCTCACTTTCACATTTCTCCTAACCTGCTGTCGTTTTCCACTGACTCAAACCCACTTTATTTCTCCTCCCAGTCCTTTAATCTCACTCTTTTGTTTAAGAGGTTTACAGACTGAAAGGTTTCTCAAATTGATGTCACCCTTACAACAACACGTGATCAGTGATTTTTTCCCTTCTCAATAAATGCTGCTATTCTCCTTGCAGGAGTTTAAGACAGTTTTAGAAAATGCTTTTGATTCTTTCCTTTCCATCAGTCAGTCCAATCCATTTCCCATCAAAGAATATATGAAGTCTCCCCCTTTTATCTCCATCCCTCTTGAGATTGCACACCACAGCATCACCTGTTTGGGGTCCCAAGTATCCCCTTCTGTTCCTGCTCTCCTCAGGAGCTCTAGACCAGTGACTGTGTCTTTATAGCACGCAGCCGAGAGTCGTTTTTAATCAGCATTTCAGACCCTGTCGTTCTCTGGCTGCAGCCGTTAGTGTCTCCACAAGGTGCAAAGCCTCCTTTCTCCCTTCCTGTCTGTTCAAGTAGCATGCAAAGTGGTGACGTGAGGACGAAGGTGTTCAGCCTGCAAAGTTCAGGGTGAATTCATCCTCTGTTTTTTGAAGTAGGGCTGCCAAATTTAGCAAATTCAGCCAATGCCTATAAAACCAAGTTTTAGAAAAACAGTAAACTTGGATTTGTGTACATGCGTGGTGCTAAGGCTTTCTGCACGCTAGATGCAGGTCTAATCACTGAGTTACATCCTGAGCTCATTTATTGTATGTCCATATAATGTTCTATGTATGCATACCCTAAAAATAAATACCTAAAATTCCTCAAAATTCACTTTTGCCCTATGTCTGTCTGGTGCCCTTGATCTGGTTTTCCACAGACCTGTTGGATTCTTGCTGTGAGTCACTCACTTGACAGTGATGACCTTGACACCCTTGGTTCAAGCATTTCTCTGTGAGCCACTGAAATGCAATTGAGAAAGGATTGTTTCTTGGAAAGAGAGTACTTCTAGTTCTAGACCAACAATCAGGCTTAACAAAACTGACACCTTGATAACACAAGCCATTCCCAACTGCTCTCTTCTTGAGCTGTCACCTTTGAGCCCTTATTGACTCCATCTTGGGGTTCACTGAACAGCAAAGCATGAAACCAGAGTGAATATAGGATAGATTATTTTGTTAAGATTTATTTTAATTTTAAAATCGTGCATGTGCTTATAGGTGTCAGCAGAGGCCAGAATAAAGTGTCAGATCATAGAGCCCCTAAGTGTGGAGTTTCAGGAGCTGTGAGCCACCAAACTAAGTCGTTGAGGGGAAGAACTCGGGTCTCCAGAAAAAGCGGTGACCTCAACCCCAGGAAGTCCCTTTTGAGTGACAGTTGGTCCCATACTCTATTCTGTCCCCTCAATTCTGGTATTTAAGCTTCAATAATGTCTCTGGGAGTTGTGTTTAAATAATTTCTATGTTTGTCATAGTGTTCTATTACTAAAAACAAATAAGGTGAAAATTTCTAGATTTTTGTCTCATGTAAAAATTTTGCAGATGCAGAAATGTATATGTTCTAGGGTTGTATATTTCTATAACCTAATGCCACAAAAAGCAAGATTTAAGAGACATATGAACCCTCCAAAATTCTCTTTGAGAAAGAACAAGTCCTTGAGTGTACAGGTTCTGCTAGCTCTCTTCCACTAGCAGTTTTTTTGTCCTTGCTTCACCCACTGGCATGTTTGAGTCTTGCATGAACTTCACAGCTAAGCCCACTAAGCTACTGACATTTTGAGATCTACTCCAGAGTTCTTCCTATAATAGGTAAAAAGGTAGACTATAATTTACCTTCAATGACAGTAGAAGCAGTTCCTTCAAATTCTAGGTCACACAGCTATCTGTTGCTTTTCTGTGTTTCCTGTAGCAGCCACTATTCCTTAAAGCTAAACCAAAATCATATTCTCATAATATCTTGGAAGACTACTTTGTAACTAGATACATACTCATGAACTTTTTTTTTAAATCAATGAATAACTTCACATAAGCCTGAAACTGCTGTGCAGATGAAAGAGGTAAGTATAAATGTTACCATGTCTGCAAATTATATTGTGGCAAAGAAGTAGAGGAGGGACAATTAAGCTGAATGGATTTCATAAGTAAACACCTTTGGATAAATACAGAGATATATTTTTAAGGAATTATTATAATTTTTAGTATGAAGTACCTCTCACAAACTCAATTCAAGTCAACCAACAAAGTCATCATTAATCAGAGAAAAGTTCTAGTTCAAAATGTCTTGTAGCTTGGTGAGAAATCACTTGCCAAACACTGTTTGATTAATGAAAAAAAAAGTTTTCTTATTTGTAACAATGTAATATGAAATTAGCCAACTATTTGACTTTTTTCATCAATTAAATGGGATGATAGCAGATTAATTATTTCAAAGACAGATGACTTTACAAAGACACACTGCAGTTATGTAGTGTGAGTAGTAATTCAGGGTAATGAAAATAATGCCAGGGCTGGGTGCAGAAAACATTTATGAAGGATTTCATAATGCTTCTGAAGAATAAACACATGTACACTCCATTTCTCCATTGTTACAAAGAAATGATCACAAATTTAGTGAGATAAGATTAAGAATGGGCTGGGTGGGTGCTAAAGAGATGACCTAAGGATAAATAGCACTTGTTCTTGTAGAGGACTCCCAATGTGTGGGTGGCTTACAACCAGCTATAACTACTGTTCTGGGGAGTCAATGTCCTCTTTTTGAGAAAGCCTAGCTAGATAGCCATGACCAACTCCATGATAGGCTTCATTTTCTTGCTAGACAAAACAGGCCTAAGAGTTAGGGACTTCTGCAGAATAAATGCCCTTTGTTGTTTGCATGCTGCTTGAGTCTAGGGAGTTCTTTCAGCGAATCCCAGAACCTAACATCTGGTGCATTGGCTGGGAATCTACTGAAGCCCCTTGCTCAAGTGCTAGGGCATTTAAGAGGAACCTTTGACTTCCCTACCGATAAGTAAGTAAGTTAGGAGGGGTACCCCATCAGAGATATTGGTTTGTTTTGTTTTTCTTTGTGTCTATGTTCTTGTTTCTGCTGTCTACATTCTTGTTTTTGGCTTCCTTGTTTAAGGTTGCTTAACTTCAGGTTTGAAAAGCATCTAAGTCTTGACCCGAGTCATGTAGCTTCCATAGGCACCAGCCAATCCCAATTGCGATCACATAGCCACAGTAGGAGTTTATTTTCTAGCTTTAAAAAGGGACTTCTAACTTCCCTTGGAGTCACCATCATTTTTAAGGTGGTGGCCACAGCATGCTAAATTTCTGCAATAAACACCCTTTGTAGCTTGCATGCTATTTGAGTCTGAGGTCATTCTTTCAGCAAATTCTGGACCCTAATATTGTAACTTCCACAGGTGCCAAGCACACAAGTGGAGCACACACATGCACACATAATAAACAAACAAATAAATACATGCATAAGCAAAACATTCATTAACATAAAACAAAACAAATATTTTTTTTCAATTAAAGGAATATGAATGAACAGTTTTACTACCTCTACAAGCTAAGTCTGAATACAGGTAGACATGGAGTCCTGCTCAGAGTTTCCTGGCTGAAGTTGGGCTATTGGTCAGAGCTGTGATCTTATCTGAGGCTTAGTTTTCTGTTTAAGATCATCCAGGTTGGAGGGAGACTTTAGATCCTCAATGTCGTAGGATCACGTGCATGCAGGTCTACACTCTTGCATCACTCTTAGGTCTTCAGAGCCACCTGCTCTTCAGCACACGGACCTTTCCACAGCATAGAAGTTTGCTTTCAAAGATGGAAGCAGAACTCCTCCTGTTTCAGGAAGTAGCCCACCTTGTTTCAGGACTCAACTGATTGCATATAGTATATAGGCTCTCCCTTTTCATGAACTAAAAGTCAACTGGCTTGGGACTTGACTGCATCTGCAAAGTCTTCTCACATTTACTATACAAAAGATTTGAACTAAGGTTTAAGGTCCACTGCAAGGACAGTCTATTTCTTACTAAGGAAAGGAGAAAACACAGGGTGGAATTTCAATCTCTTGCTGATTACATTGATAGTAGGTAGCAAAATCTCAATGAAAATGAGTTCTAACACAAAATTGGTATTCCCTTTTAAACTCCCGAGAAAGAATTTACTTTCTTTCCTAAACCATCTGAAATAAACAGAGATAATAATTTTCACTTGGGTAAATGGGAATAAATGGGAAAGAAAAGCCAGTGAGTCAATGAATGAGACTAGGACAAGATTGTTTATCTTATAAGTTAATGACCTTCAATGACCAAGTATCATACAAAACAAAATCAATCAAGATTGAGAGAGATTTAGACTCCCTCAATATTTTAAGCCTTGTTATTAACATTGTATACTATATATTTATTAATATTTTTAGTGTTTTTCATGAGCAAGAAATTTAATTCAGGGCTTCAAAAAATAGTATCTACTGACTTCTAAATAAATTGAAAGAATGTAAGGCAAATGAGTGTTATTCTGAAGAAAGGGCCTTGTTTCATGAGCGGTACAAAGACAAGGTTGGTTAGTGTTTATTGACTAACCACTATCTCCATATTGGCAAAATTGATTTGTAGTTTATTGGGGAATCCCAGTTTGTCATAAAAGTAATGAATATTTTCTTTTTTCATATATATATATTTTAGAAGAGTCAAATCTTACTTCTTTGCATCCATCTTTCTGTGGCTTCTCTATCCCTTTCATTTGTTTCTAGAGGTCAAGGATTAGAAAGCTGAGAAAGACTATGAGAACAGTCTGCGACTTTACAACAAATACGAGATAAATGAGGCAACTCCTTGTTCCTGGCGATCTGTACTGAAAACAAGCAGCTTCACAGAAACACAGTAGCTGCCTTGCATCTTGGGTGGCTTTGCCTTGACGACACATCACATTTGTGATGGTGCCTGTCGTAGTTCATTAACTTGCCTATCCTATTATATTTGGTTACAATGGGACACAACTCAAAAACAACATGCCTGAAATTGAAGACAGATGGCCAAGAAAAGGGCTAAAGAGTTTCTTAGAATTATTCACCATCTCCTTTTTTATTGCATTTCTCTCTGTTTTCTTGCCATGTCATGTAAGGACATTTACGCTGTTTAAAACAAGCAAACAACAAGAACAAAACCATAGTGCCATTTTTTTTTTAATGTATGTACCAGGTCAAGAATCAAGAAAGAGAAGTTGATATTTAACATAAGCCCATGGCAATGCTGTTTATCTATATATTTGCATAAGTTTGTGATTGCAAAAAGATAAATGGAAGCGTGTTGCTTCTGATTTATCTCTGCAAGGGTTTAGTGTGGCCCAGCCATCTGACTCCTGCTGTGAGGATTCCTGTAATGGTTCCTCATCCATGATGAATGAAATAAGAGTTTCAGGAAGTCAGCTCACCAATAACATCCACCCAAAGTAAAAGTGCAGAAAGCTACAAAGTTGTGACATTAAGCAATGACACAATGGTGGCTTTGATGTGGCAGCCTGGGATTCATAAACTGTGGCAAATCCATTTCTTCTCAGACTTTGTATTTATCTCACTGCCTCAAAACTCGGTGTAAAGGCAGAAATTGACCTTTAGTGGGATTTTCCTTTTCCAAATATATGCATGGATACATCTACACATTTTGTCCCATGTGGGGAAATATTTTTTAAAAGCTTGCTGATTATTATTCACTTTTATGGTAGTAAAACATATGTAAAATTTATTATCTTTACCTTGAATAAGTATACAGTTCAGAGGTATAATTTCACACATTTTAAAATCTGTTTCAAGATCTTTAATCAGCACTGGGATTTTCATCATTAATCTCTTGGACGGACTTACAGCCAGTATGCCCAATTCTTGCTAAATTGCTGAAATCATGACTTCAGAGAGACAAACTGATTTGGAATCATGAGTAGCAGGAGAAAAATAACACTCAGAAGGTATTTTTGTAAAATCTGATATTTCCTACACAATTTTGTGCTGGGTTTTATTTACAGGAAAGGCAATTATCGGGGTCCATAGATATATAATTTTATTCATTTATTTTATATCCTAATTGATAAAGTGATCACACTGAAAGTTGTAGCAAGAACTTCCTAATGTGTTAGAATTATATTTAGGTGTACCGTTATCAGAGACACAGACACACATTAAGAACGAACAGCACATTTTCTGTTTACATTTCAGTTCCCAAAGATAATTGTTAAGTCAGGATGATTACCCTTGATTGTGGGTCATCAAGAGTCACTAATAAAAGACTCTGTTTGGATTTTACAAGTTTGTTTCGGCTTGAACATCTCCTCCCTCGTGAGTAAGCTATACTGATACTAAGGTGGCTCCAGGGTTCGTGGAGGTGAAGGGCTTGTGAATAAGTGGTTACGTTTAGAGTTCGCATAAACACAAATGCAGTTGAACAGCTAGTTCACATAGACAGCAGATGCTTGCTCTGTGCATCTATAAAGAGAAGTTCTGCATTTTCTGACGCAGTGGTTTGAGTCTGCCACTTTCTGAGAGCAAACAATGACTTCTAGAATATCCCAAGTGATACAGTGAATACAGGCTTTGCTTCGTTTGTCAATTTTGTCATGTTTTATTGGGTAATATATATGTGTATGCCTATTTAAACTTCATAAAGTAGCTTTAAATTTTTTGTATCAACACTTACATGATTATGCTGGGAAACCAATTGTTGGCTGAAATTTAACATATCATACCTAGAATTGGCCATGTCCAAGACATGCAGCAATGATGAGTTTTCTCTTTGTACCAACAAGTTTTCAGTAGTTAGGTATTGAATGTTTATTATCTAATGGTGCATAGCGTCTTACTGAACAGAGGTGTTAAAATGCAATTTAGCCGCGTCTTACTAAATGGACACTGAGGGTGCCCTCTTTTGCTAATTTTTTCCCCATTACAAATCAGTGGAAAGCAGGTGGCTGGCTTCTTGAAAAAAAACCTTAAAGACTGTGAGATAGGTGCTAATTCACAGGTTGGAGGAAGGCTGAATCTGTGGATCATAACTAAGTAGGAGAGGAAGGGAGCGGGAGCCTGTGGGAGGCATGAAATACATGAGAACTTTACTCCTGTGCATTAGCATCACTTTGTAGAAGTACCATCACAAGTCAGTAAGTCTCAAGGACTCCCTGAGTCTTGCTGAGCCATCACTCCCTGCTAACATGGACTGAGCTCACACCCCACCTCCCCACTAGTACGGGGATATGCAAAAGGTCTCTGTGCACCTCACAGAACATCAGATGGCTTTGAAAGTGCTGTGGCTATAACTTTGAATTTTTGATGTTGTTAGCTAGCTGAGTGTTCATATACCACATATGCATTCATAATTATTTAAGTTATAAAAATGGTTGACACGTAACGATTGCACACTTGGCTGGTGCCTTCTGCAGTCTCCCTTCGGAGTTACGGGTCCTTTGCTGTGCTACAGTATTTTTTTTTCTTTTTATTTAATTAATCTCATTTGTTGGAGTCATTCACTAGTTTTTAAGTTGCAGCACATTTGTTTACTTCATTCCACTTTAAATAATCCATGTTTCAGGGAATGATTTAATCTGGAAAGGTTCTTGACAGTGATACTTACTAGTCCGAAGTTTAAATTAGGGGAATTAGAGAATACTGCTAGTGCTGGGGAAGATGTGGGTACTAGTCCCAGTCACTGGTTAGCCATGAGTGGTAGGAGAATCTGGAATCTCCTTTGCTCATCTTTTGTCTGTGAAGTAAAAAATGTTCAAGTGTTGCTGCGGTCAGAGATGACAGAAACGTAGATAATGGACACTGAGGCACCACCAAGTGTATTCTCCAAAGCGCCTCTCGTATTTTATATTGAAAATTCCCCGACTCCAAGAGTGCAGTTTAGGTGTGTGCTGTTTGGATATTATTCAATCAGGAAGGTGGTGATAAATCCATGACTTATTAGAGACAGGAAGTGAGCAAGCACAACATAGACCAGCATTGAGGATTCCTGGGCAAGTGGGGAAAACCGTGAGCTGGGATGGTCTGGATCCAGGTCACCCATGCACGTCTTCGGGGACTGAAGGTGGCAAGGATTCAACCCCCCTGCACTTCTCCTTCCCTCAAGCATGGGCCTCTCTGCTCTGCAGAGAAGGCAGTGGCTGCCCCAAGCACAAGCCTCCATGCTCGGTGACTGAGACTGCAGAGGCAGTGGCAGTAAGGGCCTTTCAGATCCTTGGGTGGCTGTATGGGCCTCCCAGGCCTGCAGCTGCAGTAAGGCGGGTGGCAGCTAGCCCAAGCAGGATCCTCCAAGCTCAGTGACTGAGACAGCAGAGGCGGCTGCCCCAGGTACAGGCCTCCCTGCCCAGCGGCCAAACACTGGACACCACTGAGCTGACAGATCTCCTACACTCTCATTTACCCTGCGGGCCCAAATCTGAGAGTAGAGAACGCGAGGAACCCCTGTGCTTTCCAAGTAAGCCTGCAAGCAAGTGAGTGTGCCTTCAAGTGAGTGTTTCAGAGCCCCAGATCCAGGGTCACTCTAAGCTAGCAGCCAGACATCAGATCCCTCCCACTCACACCCACTGTGGGCAACATAGGGATCCTTGGGACAGCGTTCTCAACATTGAAGGCCTTGTTCTGTGGGTCTACCACTGGGGTCCAGGCAAATAACTCCTGGAGCCCAGACAGATCTAAATACCAGGAGGACAGTACGACAGGCCTGTAGGGCACCGAGGTATTCAGGGCACCTGGGCGTGTGCATTGCACCCTCAAACAGTGCCAGCGCCCACACCCCCTCCTGCACTTATGCCCCATAATTCCAGGCATCTACACTCTCTAGCACGGTGTCCTTCAACGCACACTTCCACCCACACAACCATGCTTGTGCAAATGTGCCTGCAACCTTCGTTAGGTACAGCTAAAACACCATCATCCACTCTCAAACCAGGGGACCTCTTTCGTCTCCCTGAAGAATACTCCAGACACCAGAGACAGACAGACCCACTCAGAAATACAGACTCCAGGAACAAACAGTGAACATTACGGATAAGCAGATGGCTAGAGGTGGGTGTAAGAACACATCCAACAAAAATTAGGATATCATGGCTTCACCACCAACCCCAAAAATCAATAGATATGCAAATTCATCGAAACACAGGAAAACGATCTCAAATCTATGCTTATCCAGTTACTAGAGGCACATAAAGAGGATAAACAAAGTTCTTAAAGAAATACAATCAAATACAGCCAAACAAATGGAGGCACATGTAGAGGCACAAGTAAAGACATATAGAGAAGAAACGAACAAAAAAATAGATGACATTACCAAAAGGCAGAAATCCACATTGAAACAGATGAAGGAAACTGTGCAAGATGCAAAAACAGAATTATAATCAATAAAGGAAACACAAACAGAGAAAACCCTGGAGCTGGAGAACTTACAGAAAAAATCAGGAGCCACAAAGGTAAGCATCACCAACAGAATACAAGAGATGGAAGAGAGAATCTCAAGTGCTGAAGATATAATTGCAGAATTTGATACCTCCCTCAAATAAAAAGTAAAATCAGAAAAGTTCCAAACACAAAACATACGAGAAATCAAGGACGCCATAAAGATGAAATCTAAGAATAATAGGAATAGATGAAAAAGAAGACTCCAAGCTCCAAGGTCCAGAAAATATTTTCAAGAAAATCATAGAAGAAAAATTTCCCAACTTAAAGAAAGAGATGTCCATAAACATACAAGAGGCCTACAGAACACCAAAAAGACTAGATCAGAAAAAAAAAAAAACCAAAAACCTCACGTCACATAATTGTCAAAACACCAAATCTACAGAACAAAGAAAAAAAAATATTAAAAGCAGCAAGGGAAAAAGGCAAGTAACATACAAAGATAGACCTATCAGAATCACAACAGACTTCTCATCAGAAACTATGAAAGCCAGAAGGGCCTGGGCAAGTATCATGCAGACTCTAAGAGATCACAAATGCCAACCCAGACTACCATACCCAGCAAAGCTTTCAATCAACATAGATGGAGAAAACAAAATATTCTATGACAAAACTAAACTTACACAGTATCTACACAGCAACCTAGCCCTACAGAATATACTAGAAGGGAAACTCCAATTCAATGAAATTAACTACACCCAAGAAAACACAGAATATAGACAACTTCGCAACAAAAAAATTAAAAGTAAACAACCATAGAAACACAGTAATACCACCAACCCCACAATAAAAGGAACCAAAACTCATTGGACACTATCATCTATCAACATCAAGGGACTCAATTCTCCAATAAAAAGACATAAACTAACAGAAGGGGTGCAGAAACAAGATCCAACATTCTGCTGCATCCAAGAAGCACACCTCTGCAACAAAGATAAACACTACTTCAGAGTAAAGGGCTGGAAAAATGTTTTTCAAGCAAATGGACCCAGAAAACAAGCTGGGATAGCTATCCTAATATTAAATAAAATAGACTTTCAGCCAAAATTAATCAAAAAAGATGAGGAGGGGCTCTTAATTTTCATCAAAGGAAAAATCCACCAGGAGGACATCACAATCCTGAACATCTATGCCCCAAATACAAGAGCATCTACATTTATAAATGAAACATATTAAAGCTTAAGTCACACATCAATCAAAACACTCTAATAGTGGGAGACTTCAAAACTCTGCTCTCACCAAGGGACATATCATCTAGACAGAAGTTAACTAGAAAAATAATGACACTTACAGAGGTCCTAAATCAAATGGACTTAATAGATGTCTACAGAACTTTCACCCAAACTCAAAAGAGTGTACTTTCTTTTCAGCACCTCACAGAACCTTCTCAAAGACTGACCATATACTCAGGCACAAAGCAAGCCTCAACAGGTACAAGAAGATCAAAATAATCCCTTGTATCCTATTTGACCACCATGGACTAAAACTAGACCTCAACAACAATAGAATTAACAAAAAGCCTACATATTCATGGAAACTAAAAAATGCTCTACTCAATGAGAGCTTGGTCAGGGAAGAAATGAAAAATGAAATTAGAGACCTCCTAAAATTCAATGAAAAGGAAGGCACAACTTACCCAGACTTATGGGACACAATGAAAGCAGTGCTAAGAGGAAAGTTCATAGCACTAAGTCCCTCCAGAAAGAAGTTGAAGACATCTCATACAAGCAACTTAACAGCACACCTAAAAGCCCAAGGGAAAAAAAAATAAACAGACACACCTAAGAGGAGTAGACAGTTCGAAATAATCAAACTCAGGGCTGCAATCAATGACTGATAAACAAAGAGAACAATTCAAAGAATTAATGAGACCAAGAGCTGGTTCTTTGAGAAAATCAGCAAGATAGACAAACCCTTAGTCAAGCAAACTAAAAGGCAGAGAGAAATTATCCAAATCAGCAAAATCAGAAATGAAAAGAGGGATGTAACGATAGACATTGAGGAAATCCAAAAAAATCAATAGGTCTTACTACAAAAGTCTATATGCCACAAAATTTGAAAATCTAAAGGAAATGTACAATTTTCTTGATAGATTCCATTTATCAAAATTAAATCAAGAACAGGTAAATAGATTCAATAGTCCTATATCCCCCAAGGAAAAAGAAGGAGTCATCAAAAAATAAAAATAAAAAATAAAAAAAAGCCCAGGGCCAGATGGTTTCAGTGCAGAATTCTACCAGACCTTCAAAGAAGAGCTAACTCCAATTCTCTTCAAACTATTCCACAATATAGAAACAGAAGGAAAATTACCAAACTCACTCTGTGAAGGCACAGTCACCTTGATACCTAAACCACACAAAGACCCAACAAAAAAGAGAATTCAGACCTATCTCACTTATGAATATTGATGCAAATACACTCAATAAAATACTTGCAAACCAAATCCAAGGACACATAAAATAAATCATCCACCATGACCAAGTAGGCATCATCCCAGGCATGCAGGGTGGTTCAACATACAGAAATCTACCAATATAATCCACCATATAAACAAACTAAAGGAGAAAAACCACATGATCTTCTCCTTAGATGCCGAAAAAACATTTGACAAAATCCAACACTAGTTCATGTTTAAAGTCTTGGAGAGATCAGGGATACAAGGCACATACCTGAACATAGTAAAGGCAATATACAACAAGCCTATAGCCAACATCAAACTAAACAGAAAGAAACTTAAATCAATAACACTGATATAAGAGACAAGGCAAAGCTGCCCACAATTTCCTTATCTCTTCAACTTGAAATCCTAGCTAGAGCAATATAACAACTAAAGGAGATAAAGGAGATACGAATCAGAAAGGAAGAAGACAAAGTATCACTATTTGCAGATGATATGATAGTATACATGAGCAACCCCAAAAATTTAACCAGAAAACTCCTTCAGCTGATTAATACCTTCAGCAAAGTGGCTGGATACTAAATTAACTAAAAAAAAAAAAAAAAAAAAAAATTCAGTAGCACTTCTGTATAACAAAGACAAAAGGCCTGAGAAAGAAATTAGGGAAACTACACCCTTCACAATAGCCACAAAGGACATAAAGTACCTTGGTGTGACTCTAAGTAAGTGAAAGATCTATTTGAAAAAAAAAAATTCAGGTCTCAAAAAAGAAATTGAAGAAGACATGAGAAGATGGAAAGATCTTCCATGCTCATGGATTGGTAGAATTAACATACTGAAAATGGCCATCCTGCCAAAAACAATCTACAGATTCAATGCAATTCCCATCAAAATACCAACGCAATTCTTTAGAAAATTGAAAGAACAATTCTCAACTTCATATGGAAAAACAAAAAACCCTAAATTGCTAAAACAATCCTGTACAACAGCAGAATTTCTGGAGGTATCTCCATTCCTGATCTCAAGCTGTACTAGAGAGCAATATTAATAAAAAACTGCATAGTATTGGCATAGAAACAGAACGATAGATAAATGGAATTGAATAGAAGACCCAGAAATAAACCCACATACCTATGGATACTTGATTTTTTACAAATAAGCCAAAACCATGCAATGGAAAAAGGACAGCATCTTAAACAAATGGTGCTAGTCTGACTAGATGTCTACATGTACGAAAATGAAAATAGATCTATATTTGTCACTCTGCACAAAACTAAAGTCCAAGTAGGTCAAAGACCTCAACATTAAATCAGACACACTAAATGTGTTAGAAGAAAGAGAGAAAAAGAGGCTTGAACTCATTGGCAAAGGAGACAACTTCCTGAAGAGAACACCAACAGCACAGGCTCTAAGAGTAACAATCAATAAATGGGACCTCATGAAACTAAAAAGCTCCTGTAAAGCAAGCTGTTTTCAGAACTACAGGACAGCCTACAGACTGAGAAAGGATCTTCACCAACCCTATGTCTGACAGAGGGCTAATATTCAGAATATATAAAGAACCCAAGAAGTTAAAAAGCAACAAGTCAAGTAACCCAATTAAAAAATGGGTTACAGAGCTAAACAGAGAATTCTCAATATAGGAATACTGAATAGCAGAGAAACATTAAAAGAATTGCTCAATGTCCTTGGTTATCAGGAAAACACAAATCAAAATGACGCTGAGATTTCACCTGACACCCATCAGAATGGCTAAGATCAAAGACTAAAGTGACAACTCATGCAGGAGAGGACGTGGAGAAACGGGAACCCTCCTCCACTGCTGGTGGGAATGTAAACTTGTACAAACACTTTGGAAATCAATCTGGCACTTTCTCAGACAACTAGGAATAGGGCGTCCTCAAGACCCAGCTATACCACTCCTAGGCATATATCCAAAATATGCTCAAGTACACAACAAGGACATTTGCTCAACCATGTTTGTAGCAGCTTTATTTGTAATAGCAGAACCTGGAAACAACCCAGGTGTCCCTCAACAGAGGAATGGATACAGAAATTGTGGTACATTTACAGAATGGAATACTACTCAGCAATAAAAAACAAGGAAATCATGAAATTTGCAGGCAAATGGTGGGAACTAGAAAAGATCATCCTGAGTGAGGTATCCCAGAAGCAGAAAGACACACACGGTATATACTCACCCCTATAGACGTGCAATATAGGATAAACCTACTAAAATCTGTACACTTTAAGAAAGCCAAGCAAGAAGGAGGACCCTGGGTAAGATGCTCAATCCTCATTCAGAAAGGCAAACGGGATGGACATCGAAAAGGGAGAAAACAGGGAACAGGACAGGAGCCTACCAGAGAGGGCCTCTGAAAGACTCCACAGCAGGGCATTAAAGTAGAGGCTGAGACTCATAGCCAAACTTTGGGCAGAGTGCAGGGAATCTTATGAAAGAAGGGGGAGATAGAAAGACCTGGAGGGGGCAGGAGCTCCACAGGGAGAGCAACAGAATATCTGGTCTCAGTGGTCTTTTCTGAGACTGATACTCCAACCAAGGACCATGCTTGGAGATAACCTAGAACAGATGTAGTCCATGGCAGCTCAGTATCCAAGTGGATTCCCTAGTTAGGGGAACAGTGGCTGTCTCTGACATAAACTCAGTAGCTGACTCTTTGATTACCTCCCCCTGATGGGGGAGCAGCCATACCAAGTCACAGATGAAGACAGTGCAGCCAGTCCTGATAAGACCTGATAGGCTAGGATCAGAGAGAAGGGAGGAAGATCTCCCCTATCAGTGGACTAGGGGAGGGGCATGGGAGGAGATGAGGGAGGGAGGGTGGAATTGGGAGGGGATGAGGGAGGGGCTACAGCTGGGATACAAAGTGAATCAAATAATTAATTAATAAAATATAAATAAAAATTATAAATGTGTCACCAGTATTTTTTTGAAGAATCGATTGTCTTAATATTAAATTAAATTAAAAATTAATTTAATTAAAAAAAAACTTTACTTTTTTCATAAATTGACCTGCAGCCTCCTTCAAAGTTATACTTCATATTAAATAAATTTGAAATTGTTACTGTCATCAATTCACCCTTATGTGTCTATCAAGGTGCGTATACGTGAGAAATAACACCCATGGACACACGTACATGCACACACGGATAGCTGGGACCTTTGAGACCCTTCAGCTGAAGAAAATTCTCAGTTCAAGTTCTTACTCACTAACGGATGTAAATATTTTAACAGGTGCTGGGTTTCCCAGCATTCAGAGTGTGTGTATATCTCTGTGTGGCCGTACACACACATACATATGTTTTATTTATAATTTTTAAGTTATCAACCAAATGTAGAAGTATCAAATAGTGGGCTTTCTCAGTTTCATTCCATTCCTATTTCAAATGTAAACTTATCCCACTAAATATAGCAAGTGGGTAAGATGATGCCTCCCATAATTCAAGGTATTTTAAAGTACAACTATCAGAATTTAAATACCGTCTCCTACAGCATTTGAGCTCTCATGGCTTAAATTTTTAGTTATTCTACCCTTTCTTTGAAACATATTTTAGTGTCTTCTTATATGCAAACTTTTCAGTTATGTAAGTTTTCTTAAAACATGGCAAGCTTTGAATTTTTTAATTCATTGAACAGCTAAATATTTTAATTGATTAAAAACCTGTAACTAGATTTTAAAGAATTTGCTAAAAAATGTTTCCTTTGGTAAGTATATCCAGATCATTTGTTTTAAAAGTGGTTTCAACAATTTCTAATGTCAATTGTTAATGAACAGCACAAAGAAAAAGTCCAAGTGACATTAGTGTCAGAGAGACAGCTCAGGAGTAAAGTCACTGCCACCAGGCCCGCTGGCCTTAGTTCCATACCCAGGAATCCACGCGGTGCAAACAGAACTGACTCTGGTAAGTCGTCCTTGATCTTCACACGGCATTGCAGCCCATGCACAGCTAAGCAAATACTCCTACAGACTGAGCAAGCTATATTTAGGAATACCTATGTATGTGCATGTAACAAAAACTGATTTAAAGGGGGGCTATAAATTTGAAAGAGAGTGGAGAGAGGTTTATGGGAGTTTTAAGGGGGCAAAGGAGAAATGGTTTTATTATAATATTAAAAATAAAATAATTTTTAAAATAAAGTAATGAAGTTTTCAGTCTCAAAATGTAATTTTTAACACTTACTATTTCTGTGGTAAGATGTGGGCTTTGCTGCCACAGTATTAAGCATTATTGGCCCATGTGCACGCAAGTGTCTGATGCGTACATTGTCTCTGCGCTGCAGACGGCCTCCCTATGTGTGGAGGGTTAGGGACTGTCTGCATGGAAGAACCAGGTCTAAGTATATTTCTACCTTCCAGATTTTTTTATTCAAAAAATATTTATTGTCTTAAACAGTGATCTTGTTTTCCCGAAGTTTGAATATGCGTTGCCGTTGTCTTCTGGTGCATGTGCCCTGGTCCTCTGACCTGTACTAGCTACACTGAACTGCTTTTCAGCTGAAGCCGCTCATGTGAAGTCGGCACCATTAAAATTATTGTAAAAATATACCACTAATGAAGTCAGCATCCTTTTTTAAGATTTATTCTTATTTATATGTATGAGTCTGAATGTGTGTGGGGGGGGTATGCGTGTGTGTGTGTGTGTGTGTGTGTGTGTGTGTGTGTGTGTGTGTTATACGCGCAGTGGCTGTGGCAGCCAGAAGGAGGCACTGGAGTTCCACCCTCTCATGAGCAACCAGGTGGCTGCTATAAACTGACTCACCCTCAGGAAGAGCAGTAAGCATTTTTATTTGCTAAGCCTACTCTCTAGACTTCAACTTTTACCAATGCATAGAAATAACATTAGAATCAAAAATGAATAAAATCAGTTTACAAACATGGGTATTCGGGCCAATGAAATCCATATCAAAAGGATAAATACAGCTTCTGCCATGGAGTGTGACAATGCCATCCTACAATAAAGAGTTACTTATAACGTGTTAAATTATTAATAGTATAAAAACCTCTGCTTTTTTTTTGCCCACAAAATGGCAACTTCATATAGTTCGGCCTAATTAAACATAAACGTTTTTCTGGAGATTTGTGTCTTTTGGTTTTCATGTGCCCAGTGATGTCACTCCGACTCTTCTGTAGATGATAAATGACAACTAATATTTTTGTGAACTGAAATGAAAACCTATACTTTCTGGTAATGTACAGTTGAATTTTCTTCAATGTGCGGCTGCTGAAAGGGTTTATTGCGAAATAAAATAGAATTAGCAAACAGTAAAATAAGTAAATAGTTGAAGATTAACACCATGCAAAGTTCTGAAAAAATCCCAGCATAGCAGGAGTGTTCCAATTACTTGCTCTATGTTCTTTGGCAGAGCTTGGTCTTCCTTCCCTGTACACATTTCTACACACCTAATGCATACTTTCCCACACTTTCCTTTGACCCGGCTGCCTGGTCAAAGGAAGCAGATCAATGCATCTTTTAAGCCTTGTCAGGCTGGGGTTTCAAAGAAACCTCCGCCCATCTATCCAGAGTCCACTGTTTGAATCCCAGGTAGTTACCTTATCAGCAAACTCCCCGGACACTGTGCCATAAGGGGAAGTGTTAATTATGTGACAGCTAGACCGGGAGAGGGGAAAGAGTGGGCGGACACTGGTCACCTTTCAGACTTTGCCACATGTTAAAAGCCACAACTCCAATCACTTTTAGTCACCTCAAAAGCAGTGGTGGCACAAATGGGACCCAAAGTAGAAGCAGGCCAAATTCACCCTGCCTTATTTTAGCACGAATGACGATAATATTTTGCAAAAAGAGAGAGAAAAAGAAAGAAATGTTAGTTAGTTGGTTAGTTAGTTGCTTGGTTCGAGGAGAAGTGCTAAAACGGAAAGGGCACTGGCTTACCAGGTTAAACCAATTACTGTTCCATTAAATCGGAACAAATAAGGCTTTAATAAGAATTACTCATTCATCCATTCTGCAAATATTTACCCAGCACCTATGAGCTGAATGCACTCGTTAGGAAATGAGGGTATGGAGACGAAAGGAAAACAGCCTCTGATGAAAACTTACTATGGTTTCAAGGGTTGCTGACTCTGAAATGTGACTCCCAGTAGTTCTAGTTCCACCCCTGGACCGAAGCTGCCTTACTTCTGAATCTACTGTGTGAGAACCCTCCGTTCTTGGCAGCTTGCTGTCACGCCCAGTGTTCCAGCGCTTCTCAGAGGCTTATGCATGTGAGCTTGCTCAAGAGATTTATATGTGCAAGCATGAGCATGTGCGTGTGCATATCCGTGTGCATGTGGTCTGTGTTCCTGTACATATGAAGGTATGTGGATGACAGGGCCCAAAGGAGTATAGGGCCTCAATTACTCTACACCTTAGTTTCTGAGCTCAGTATCACTCAGTAGCACCTATTCAGCTCTACTGGACACTCCAGGGATCTTACTGCCTCTACCGTCTCAGTGCTGGGATGACATCCATGCTACCATGCCCAGCTTTGTATGTGGGTACTGAAGATTTGAACCCAGTCCCCAAATTCCATCTCTCCAGCCCCTCAGGTACCTTTTTAAAAGAAGCCTGTCACCCCATGACTGGCCTCTAAGGCCTCCAAGTTTCTGACTCTTAACTTTCAGAGCTGGGAAATTTGCCTTTCACAAAAGACCTTCTGTGATCCCTCCTGTGGTGACCAGGGCAGCTTATCTTTGGAAACACGGACAATTCTTCTTGACTCTAAGAGTAATAAATGATACTGATGTCCCCATGCTCTTCTTCAAGTATGATGTCTTCTGAGTTCGATGCAATCCATGCATCCCAGAGGCCATTGTTGTTTAGGGATGCACTAACTGGATTACACACAGCTCCGAGAAGCTCCACAGGAACACTGAGCAGTGCGACACACAGAGGGACCACTGCAGCTCAGCTGCGGATGTAGCCCCATTGCTCTTCGTCAGCATCAAACCACATTGTGGCCTGATAATGTGCTTGGACCCATGATGCAGGATCCCTCCCATCTTGTAAGAAAACACTTGAGTGTGATCACCTAGGCAGTGAAATACTTATTGAAGGCAATTCCACACTATGTCCTACTTTCTTCAAACTCTAAAACACACAGTTTAATATGCTCTGTTTCTCCCCACCTTCTCCTTTCCTTCCAACATTCCTAGCAAGCTCTCCACTAGGAAGTCTAATTGAACCTGGGAAGCAAAACAGATGCAGATATAAACCATTTCATTTGCTCACGTGCTAGAGTGGTCTTCAAAGAAATACAGATCGCACAAAGCCAGGACTCAAGTGGAGGCTAAAACTGGCAACATATTTTGTAGTCCAGACTCCTACAAGCATGAGGTGCTGAGAACCTTTTAGAGAAAGTATCAATGGGGAATGAAAGCAAGTTGCAATTTTTTTTTTTGCTACTTACCAGCCCATGTCTGGATTTTCAGTATCAATATTCTATGTCCGTAGCCAACATAACTCAACCTCATGAAAAAAATATCGAATATGACAAGATATAGGCCATTAAGAACTACTCAGTTCCCCCATATGTTTAATGTTGCCACAAATTCTTCAATCCCCATTCAGAAAGACATATAATGAGAATTTAAAGGGTGCAGTGTACTTGAAAGAAGTAGAGCTATCAACTGCAACAGAATAGGCTGTGGGCTCTCAGAATCCACACAACAGTTTTCTTTTATCCTCATGAATATGTGTCTTTCAAGTTAAGCCAAAGTCAGCCCATTGCACTTATGCCTTAAATTAAATTGAGAACATTGGCAAAGTCCCACAAGGCGAAAAAGCAAAACCAAAAATGAGGCCCTGGTTTTCTTGTATATACAACTGTATTAACAGAAAAAGGAAAATGATATCCTCATGGCTGTAAAGACAGTGAGGTCAAAATCACTTTCTGTGAGCATTCGTGCTAATGAGGAAAAAACCCTGGCTACACCACTTTGCTCTTATCCTACTCCACTCCTGTGACGAGGACCTTTGAAAGTTGGGACTAACATCACTGGGTGCTTGATACCGCCTTCAGCGTTCTCCTCTGGGGCTTATCCTAAACAGAGGTGAGCTACGTTTGAAGCCCTTAGTAGCCCCCATGTTAGCTACATGTGAAGAAAAGGCGCTTCATTCTTCCTTGATGAAGAAGTTGAGTAATGAGTAGGTGTCCTTGGTTGATCTACTTCTGTCCACAGAGTATCTGATGGTGATTTTAAAATGTGAAATCTGGAGGTACTACTTCTAAAAATGACTCAGTGTTGACCTACTCAAGAGTAAGTGCTATCATACCTAGACAAGACTCTTCAATTGGCATGTCCTTGCCCACATATACTTTTGAAGAAAGGTCATGTCAATTCTTTGCAAATAGTCCTACCCACTGAGTTTCCTAGGACTCCTAATAATGGATTCTCTTTCACTTGTGCTGACGGTGTTGTCAGAGTGCCATCACAGCCGTGGCATGGTTGAAAACACTTAGCTCTGCATAGCTCAACATTCTCCCACCAGTGAGGTCCAGTTGCTCAAGAGCAGACTGATTAGTCACAGAGTACAGGCAATGCAAAAGACCTTTCCAAATAGTTTGGCTCAGCCATGCACTGAATTGTTGTATGTTAGGTCAATAGTTTTCCATGTGAAGGAAATGCGATCATTCATTCTTATCGGGGTTAGATGTCTCAGTGCCAATGCATGTGTGTACTGGACACTGGGAAGAACCTGAAGGCGACTCTTCCTATGTTCTAGTTAATGATGCTCAGATTCAGCTGTCTGCTGAGGCCACTTTTTCCTAAAGCACATGTTCTGGCATACTGTTACTGTGCTCAAGAGGACCAATATGGTCCGCTGATGCTACATGTCTAGGAGCTGAGCCACCCTGTTCTTTTGCTCTCATATGGCAACAAGACCAGGGAGACCAGGTCCTAATTGTCAAGTCTCCTGCTAATTGTCCCCAAAATGGGTTCAGGCTCCTGAATTCTTTTGCTGTACTATCATAATGGACTTTCCTTATGATTCTGAAAAATAAAATAGGTAAGGGAGAACCTAAGGTGAGAACTAGGACATAAAAGGTAAAACTTCAAAGAAAATAAAGAAGAAAGCAGTTGTAAAAATCTTTTTTTAACCACAGAAAGGCTAGGTAAGAGCTTCGTCCCTTTGGGTTAGTTATGCCTTTATGGCTGTGGCCCAAACCTTGAGGGAGGGTAAGAAAGTTATTGTAGTCTACAGCTGGAGAGTTTCTCAAGCTCTGTGCTTGGTGGGGAGCCGGTTACATTGGGGCTGCCTTGGAAGCAGAGGCTGCAGGAAAGGGGCAGGGCCATAATCTGTAAAGGTCCACAGATGCTTACTGAGGCTCCATGGCTCCTCCAGCCAAGGCCCACCTACTCAGTGTAATATGGCCTCTCACAATCATGCCACCAGCTGGAAAACAAACATTCAAAATGATCTTGCACGGGGGCATTTCAGAGTCAAAACAAGCCCTCTTTATTTCTAGATGATTAATATTGCTTCTTTGCTGCTGAGTCTGGCTAGCTCTGATGGCCTCCAGGCCATGTGCATGCTGACACCAGGTATCCCATGCAAAGCAGGGAGCTATTCTTGCACCACTGAGCAGCAGAATGACTGGCAGCACTGTCCTGGTGTCCTTTTCATAACTGTTAGGAGTTCGCTTCTCTTGTTCCTGATTTGAGAAATTTTATCATCAATAATATTGTGTTTTCATAGTGATTTTTCTATAACAAATTGAGGCCAGCATGTTTTTCCTTCAATGTGATAATAGCACTGATTTACTTTAATCTCATGCAGTTTTACATTTCAACAATACAGCATTCTATGTGATATGTTATTATTTTACATATTGTTGAACTTGAGTTGCTGATTTCTTGTATTATACATCTAGTTTTATAAAAGGTATTAATGATTGGTTTTCTTCTAATGCCATTGAGTATCAATGTTAATGAAAATAAATTGACAAATACTCCTTTATTTTCTACCTTTTAAAATAATTTGTATAGCGATGACATTTTCTTTAATTGGTTGAAATAATTCATCAGACGAAACTATTTGAGGTTTCAGTGTTTCTGAAGAAAAATGTTTGATTACAGCTTTAAAAGATAAAAGATATGAGCTGAGGATGGTTCTATTAGTAAAATTCTTGATGTTCAGGAATGAAGACCCGAGTCAAGATCCCGAGCACTCCATGAAACGTTTAACGGGTCAGTGTGCACCTGTGATTCCAGTTTCAGGAAGTCAGGAGGAGGATTTTTGGAGCTTGTCCATCATCCAGTCTGGATGAATCAGGGGTTCCAGGCTCAGTGAGAACCTGTTTCTAAAATAAGATGGAAAGCAACAGTCTAAGCAATTCATATCAACCTTTGACCTCTACATGAGCACGCATGAGAGAGAAAAGAGAGAGACAGAGACAGAGAGAGGAGACAGGGAGATGAGACATTGAGAGAAACAGAACAGAAACAGAGACAGAGAAAGAATAACAATTCAAGTATTTTTGTTCCTTCTCTGGTTACCACTGGTGATTTTTTCATTTCAAGGAATGTGTTTGCTCTTAAATCTAAGCACAAAAAATTATTTTGTGAATGGAGTTGAGGAAAATGGTACACAAAATATTTGATCCCCAAGAGAAGGGCAATGAGAGAACTGAAAGCCTTAGTTTTTCTGGTAGCTATGGACCCATTGCCACCACCATGTTAGTTTGGTCTGCAGCCAGGTGACTTTGGGGCTGCCCCATCCACTGCAGAGAGTTGGGGGGCAGCCATAGTGCTCTGGACCACTGACTACACTCCACCAAATGCATCAAGCAGCCAGCAGAGGTGGCCAGAGTGTGGGGGGTGTATCTACGGAATGCAGCAGTTTGAAAACACTAAGCCGGGAAGTTTGTGTGCTGCCCAAGCATGTGAAGTTTTTGAACAAATAAATTCTCAGCTTAAAAGAGTCAAAGAGAAAAAAAAATGTGATCAGAATGACCTTGCCTTCAAAGGCATTTACAGGCTTTGGCTCTCACATCAGGTGAATATGACCTGATTGCAGGCAAAGTGAAGTTCTCACACAAATGTTTTGGATCTTTCAAACCCGATCCTGATAACTGCAACTGAACAGAAAAACTCTGGCATCTGGTTCTGATGACTGGAGTCTGCTTATACTTTAAGGGAAAAGCTTTCAGGAAAGAGCTAGAAATTCCTGCTCAGAAAATCAAAGTCCAATACAGTTTTCCAATACCTGAGCTTGTGTGTTCCTATTGACCTTGATGACTTTATTCTACCAGCTCCACATATTTTTTACATTATAGTATTAAACTTCATTTCAGAATGTACCTAGCCATTTGTTGTGGTGAGTTGGGGGTGGCTTTCTTGTTATATACCTGCTTACTTTGCAAGTATGTATATGAAAATATGAAATAGATATGTATATATCATGCTTAGAGAAAAATCCAGTGTTCACATTTTTAAAATGAAACATATTGGTCTTTTAATTACAGAATACTAAAATTTATACTATTTCTATGGGGCTAAAGGGCTCAGCTCATTGCCTAGGACAGCTCCCTAGAGTATTGCGTTCAGGAAGACGCTGCCACATTCGATGACGTCGCTTTGCTTTGATTTCATTGCATTGTCCTGGGTGTAGCTAGCCCAGTACTTTACTGTCACAGGCCGCCAAGCCAAAGCAGAACAAAAAGCATATAGAAGTGGGCTGCAGATGCAGCTTGGTGGGGGAGCAGTTGCCCGGTAGGCACGAAGCTCCAGGGTCAGACCCTAGCATTCTCCACGCGCCCCTCAGAAAGGACCCTCAGAAAACATAGCAGTTTTGAATTGAATTAAAATAGACTTAGTAATTATTCAATGGAATAATTGTTTTAATTTCTAAAGGTTTACACTCAGCCTGTGTTTTTCCGTGCCCTTCATTTTAACTCTCTCCTCTGTTCTCCAGTTTACCAACAACAGGACAAGAGAAGAAAAGACCGGAAAAAAAACTAAAAGCAAATCTTTAATCTTTTATGGATTACATCTTCTGAAACAGTTCCGTCAAAAGCAGTTTTAAGAAAGCAATTAAAGCCAGTGGCTAAAAATAGCCTGGGGATTATCAGTCAACATCATTGATCAGAGCTGTCTCTGATTCATATAAAGAGACGATGAAGACAGCATTGATGGTGCTCCATATGTGGTTGTGTTCAGGCAACCATTGTATTAAGTCTGAAGATGAGAGCATTGTCTGTGCATGCAAACATCTCTGCTTTGTGATGGAGGCTATTTTCCTTGCATTTTTCTAATGAAAGCTCTGGGGTAATTGAATCTATGGACGATGTCATGGTTGTAATGTTGAGTGCCGTAAGAAAATGACCTTTTCTCTGTATTTCCACTAATTGGCTTTTAAAATGCTTTTGATGTTGCCAAAGAGGTCAAAGATCAATGAGTAGCTTGTTAGTCTACATCATTTATTTTTATCACAAAACAAAAATAAAAGCTATTGAAGAAAAAAAAAGTATTTTGAAAGACATCCACAGTCTATTTGCCTTTGGCAAGCACAGTGATTTTTTTTTTCCCTTGGCTCCTCCAAGTACAAGCTGTCTAATCAGGGGATTAGCAAGTAGGCTGAAGAAATGTAACAAAGTTTTGTGCAACAGTAAATATTTGCAAAATGAAACTTTGGAAAAATTTCATGATACATTTAGTGTCATTGATTTTAAAAGTTCCAAGGTATTTCTAAAATCATTATCAAATAGCCTGAATAAGCATAAGCCAGACTGTCATCAGACAGTCTAGACACATGCCATTCTGCGTTTCAAGTCTGTGGACACAGCAGAGTTATAGGAGAGAGGACACTGAGATGGAACTTTCCCTCGGTTGCTAATTTTTAAATCTGCAACCTTAAACACACATACGTGTGGGTCAAGGCATGGAGGAAAGAACCAGTGTTTGCTGACCTCTTAGGAGACTGTTTGCAAATTCTATGAAATGAGAGATGCAGTTCTTGTTATTTCCAAGAAGCAGCTGATATGTAAACAGCTGATTACATTCACTGAAATGTGCTCATTATGTTTTAAGGACAGAGATAAGAACATTCTCAAGCATGGCAGATTGTGTTTAAATTAAACAATAATCATGGGTTTCAGGACTCTAAGCGGGAGGCTGATGACTGTTTGGAAATAAGCCTTGACCTCAAGGAAGGCATAGGGTCATTACCCCTTAATGATCATTTACCTAAAAGAAATGTTCTGGACTGCGGGCCATAATTCTCTTAAATAATACACCAAGGGGGGAGGGGATGTTGACAGCAGGTGTATTAACTGCTGCAGCCAAGTAAGGACTCTGGTCACACTCTTCTAAAGAACAGACATACAAAGAATAGACGGAACTGTCCTGTTGTCTGTCATTATTCTGATAGCACCCCAGAACGGTAACTTTTTATTCTCTTCCTATTTATTTATCCTGTCTGCTCACTTAACCAATAATCATAGTTGAGGACCTACCCTTTAACTATGACTTTCCTGGATGCACAGAAAAAAATGTTCTCTTCAACAGTCACAGTGTGAAGGAAGAAACACACAAAAAGCTATTTTTTCCATGTTACAGATGATTTCAATCCTGCTGTGTGGGTAAAAGGGCAGGTAGCCACTCCTGTGATGAAGGAGTAAAGGAAGACAAAGGATTCAAAAGTCACCCCATATAAGTACCAGGCCACTGTCACACTTACTCCTAGTTAGGAGAAAAGGAGGGGCTGCACACCTACCATCAAGCTGATGGCTTTAAGTCCTTCATAATATAACGAACAAAATTTTATCCCACAGGTTTCGAACACCTTTGGTTTCAGCAGCCGTGATCTGTAGGTAGAGCCAATAACTCCACATACTTATCTAAAATACGTTTGGAGAAAATCCTAGTAGACCTTAACACTTAGAGCTGTGTTCATCCGCCCGCTTGCACCCAATCCCATTTCCCGTGGTCACTGGTTGGGTAATCATGCCTTTTTAAAGAGTGAAGACAGACTAGATAACCTTCGGTTTCACATGTGCAATAGGAATTAAGTGAGCAGAGGCTGTGGCATTTTCTTTTAGTTTATATTGGGAAGTCCAGCTGAGGCTTGTCAGTTCATTAAAACAATGCTTTCCTAACTGATCATTTGGCCTTTCTTCTCACAGTGGAAGTTGCTTTTTGTTTATTTTATAACCATTTTCTTTGAGAGAGAGTTGCAAAGAAGTTAGGAAAGAGATAGGTAGAGTTCACGGCATTCTCAAAGTAGACTCATTTTCCAGAGGCTCTGAACTATTATTGTCTTCACTCCCAGGAAAATAGTCAGCATTTTGAAACAAATATTGTCCCCATGTAGAATGGATACAGAAAGGGGGATAGACCTGTAAATGTTCCTACCACGACACCCCTCTTCAAAATTTAAACCAATAAAATATTGCATTCTTTTTATTTCCTTAAGTAAATATTTTTATAAATGCTATTACTGTGTGTGTGTGTGTGTGTGTGTGTGCTAGCACGTGCAATATACCCATGTACCATGGGAACATGTGGAGTTCAGTTTTGGGGCACTGGTTCTCCCTTCCATAGAGTTTCAGGAGTCAGCTGAGGCTGTGCCAGAGCACAGCAAATGCTGCTCTTACCTGCAAAGCCATCTTTCCCTGAAGCCCAGGACCCACTTTAAAAGGCGGGGTACGGTGGGGAGCATGCGTAATCCCAGCACTTGGGAGACAGAGACAGGAGATCCGAAAGCTCACTAGGTAGCCAGCCCCTGAGAGAGCCTGTCTCAGCCGAAACCGTAGAGTGCCTGAAGAACGACATCTAGGGTTGCCCTGCGCGCACTCTTATGCATGGCACACCACACATGCTCCCACACACCGAGCATGTTTACCTCCACATCCTACCAAAGCCAGTCCTAGATCTAGCGGCCAGTTAAAAACATTCCTCCACCGTCCGTGTTCTTCCACCGTGACAACGTACTGTGTTTATGTCCATCGGAATAGGAAATCATCAGAAACACCTTTGTTTGTTGTCTTTTTCTCCAGGCTACTTACAGAGTGACCTTCTCCTGATGAATGCTGAGAATATTTTTATTGGTCTTTTTGCATTTTTATTTGGGAATAAAATAACTTCACTGCTGCAGACAGTGATTCTGAATTCCCCTTTCCTCTAGTAGCATATTATTCTAGAATGTGTACTTCGTAGTGTCTTAAGTAGAAGAATTTTTGTCACATGATGTCTTATAATGAACTTGAAGGAATGCAATATCAGAATCAGATTGATTCTCTCTTGTGCCCTCTCCATCCCCCACTGTAGCCTGACCTATTGATACTCTCAAGAATGTTGCTTGAAAATTATTGACTTTGAATAAACTATCACCTACTCTATGAAAAGTTTTTTAAGAAATATTTTGAAACCTTAATCAGAATCATATGGTCAAAAGAATTTAAGCTTAAAACTTTGTATAAATCTTGTGATTCTTGGTTTTGTTTCCTTTTTTTTTTTTTTTTTTTTTTGGCACTCTGCAAATACTGTTGTGGAACAAAATTGCAACTGGGGAGTTTTTCAGCAGGTCAGACACCAGCTGACACTTGAAATGAAGCTTAAGTACACCACAGGAGGCCTTGGTGCTTCTGTGAGGCTTGTGCAGACTCTGAACATGACACTTGAACCCTGCAAACTCCAGCTGACTGTCAGGAGTAAGAAGGATGCAGTCAGGGCATTGGTGGTGATCCCTCTCTTGCTTGTCCCTCTCTTCAGCCAGGTGAGATGAACCAGGAGCGGGTCACTTCCAGAGGAAGGTAGAAAGTCAGACACTGGGCTGGGTGGTAACACAGGATCTCGCCTTTCAGAAACCAGCAGAAGAAAAGAGCTTTTTTGGTTTTGTTTTTGTTTTTGTTTGTTTGTTTGTTTGTTTGTTTCTCATAGCCACTCTGGGAGAAGCCAAAATCTCTCATATCCACCACATTTTAGGATGACATACACCAGAGATCCCGTGTTTCCTTCAAAAGGTCAGTGTTATCTCTACAGTGTGCCTTTACCCCCAAAGAGAAAATAACTAAAGTGGGGGTAGGGACTAGATGCCTAAGTAATTTTACCACGAGTCTTTAAGATCAGACCCCACACCATGCATTAACTAATGCAGAATGACTGGGACTTCTGCGAAAGTGTGTGTGGAGAATATGAATAGTGAAGAATAATTTGTCACACTTACATTGCACAGAATGAAAATGAAAGAAATGCCTCGGGACTGAAAGCCTGGACCATTCCTATATCAACCTTAAGAAGAAGAAACACTGACTGCTTCAAGACTCACCCATCAATCAGAAAAGGGAGCTTGCACAACCCTGGCTGTGCACCGCCTAGAATATAAATCACAGGCATCCTTTCTATGTCTATCCATAAGCAGAGGGCAAGCCAGCGGTACCCACTGGCTGCTGTGCAAATGAGTGAAAAATCGTTTCATCCCAAAGATAGTTGCTATGCCAGTAGACTGCCACTGTCACTCAGAACAGTGCCAGGATCCCTGCAACAGTGGGTTGCCAGAGATAAACATGTGGGGAGCTTCAGGTGCTCAGCACAGCTATTGGCCAGATCTGATAAGAAGCCAGCCACTATGACAGAAATAAGAATGAAAACTCATCAGCAGGCTGTAATGACTTCATGCTCTAATTTTTGCTGGCCCCAGAAAGTCAAAAGCATACCTTCCCTAAAGCCAAATATGGCCAGAGGTCCCTGGGCACTTTTTCTAAAGATGAATGTTCTGGTGCGAGCATGCTCCTACAGTGCAGTGACGTTATTACCAGGGTTGGTCTATAGATATTCTAAATATTTCATTACTATGTAAAATTACAAGAAGTGCTGTCCTGCATCTCCCCAGGTGCTGGACATCATCCGCTAAGCAAATCCCACATGAGAAGTGCTCTCCTGAAAACTTTTTTTTTTAAGCAAGATGGGTTTCCTCTTTTTCTTTGCTTTTGTGTGATCCTGCCCTTTGGGTGTGTGCATTCTGGGTGACATAAGAAGTGAGAGACACCACAACTGTCCGTCGAGTTCATCATGATCCTTTCTTTAGGGGGACAGCAGTACCGCCCTGCTCCCCCGCCCCCGTGTACGTTCTCCTGCCTTTCTCCAACTGCCTTTCTGTGCCTTTTTGCCCGCTTTGTTCGGTAACTGCCGCACTCTTACTTTTCCTAGTTGACGATCTTGCTTTTAAACCACCTCAAGTGCCTGAGTGGAATCTCAGAGGAAGAAGGAAAAGATGAAAAGATGCTTAAAACACACCCCAGCCATCCAGGAAAAAAATATATTTTTTAAAGGTAGCCTCACTGGGAGAGACATGGATCCATTTTTAGAGTCAATGTATGTGTGAAAACTGGAATTTGGTCAGGGCTATATTACTGGTTACGTTGGTTTCCATTTTTTCCATGCTTGTGGTCTAATTAATTGTATTACTTTTAACTTGATGATGAGATACAAACCACAATGTTGAATTAATCCTGGCTCAGATCCCAGCTGGATTGTACTGTTAATGCCATGTGGTCATCTATTAGAATTTTCCCTCAAATTAATATGATCTGGTAACCAAATGTTGAGAACCGGACCCATAACTGTACCCTCAGCCTCGAAAGAATCGCAGCAATTTTTGCTGATCTGTGGCTCCAAGTTTGGAAAGGCAAGAGCTGTGCCTTTTGTTTTCATGCATGTCATGTTTTGCCAAGTGAGACGTCTTTCCACATGGGATAAGATTATAATGGCATTGCAAAGCAGTTCTCCTGAAACCTTCTCAACCAGATTATGTTCTGCATTCCATTAAACCTGTGTTTGAAGTTACTAGGATTTGCTGAAATATTTGATAATGCCTAAGCAGATAAGAGAATTCTATGCTTTATGTATACAGAGGGAGGATTTGTTCCAGCTTGGACACCGCGTATTAATTGGCCACCTACAGTGAGCAGTGTTTAACGTCGGCCCCTGCCCGGCCTCACTCCTCCCTTGCTGCTTCTCAGGCAGAAGACCACGTACGTACCCACTGAACTGAATCTGCTAACTTTCTGGAACACATTAAACAATGTACGCTACTTGTGTCGTGTTACATTAACTTCACTTCCAATGACAAGTTGTATATATCTGTAATAAATAGCCCCTCGGGGATCAGATCAAGATTAAGGGAGAGAAAGCATGCTGCTGCTGTAGTTAAGTAATTTACAATATCTCGGCAAATGCTTGCAAAGGACTGTGTGCACCAGCGGAACTGGTTAATAGCGTGGCGGGCTCCGGTGATCCCACCACGCAGCTATAATCGTTTGGCTTAGGTTCTTGTTGTTGTTGTTAAAAAGAAGAAACCTTTATGTGCTGTAGTGTGGAGTGCTGTGATGTCGCCATATTGACAGTGGCTTCGTGTGGGCTTTTGAGCATCCCACCAGAGTTTCGCACAGGTTAGGGCAGAACAGCAGCAGCGGGAGCCAGGACACTGGGGCAGGGAAGGGGAGGGTGAGACAGGACTCAGCAGTGGTGACGGTCCCTAGGAAATTTATTTAGATCGAAACACTTTCATTCACGTGCTCATTCCAGACCAAATATTTTAACTTAGCAGAACAATCTAGAGCAGAAAAATAACTTAATATTTTGGAGAGATACAGTCAAGTTGAGAAATTGGGTCTGAATAACCAGGGTATATGCAGGATTGAATGAACAAGCCAGAAGCTGGATAAAGTGATGCTAACTTGTAATCCCAGTGCTATGGGCACCGAAGCAGGGGGATTAAGAGTTCCAGGCATCCTGGGCTTTACAGTGAGACTGTTCCAAAACAACAACAAATGCAGAGACTCCTAAAAACTTCCACCAACGTGGAAGCAAAATAGTTGCAGGCATGACAGTCTGGTCTCACAGAATTTTAAACTCGGTCCTTTCATCCGTTAGAGTAGAGTCCTGATCCGGGCTTGGGTTTGAGCACTGACTTCCCTGTGGATGAGAAGCGTTTGAATGACATTCTGTGATTGTCACTTGGCTCTTGGCATGATTGCCCCCACTTCTACGCAGCTGTGGCACAAATGCTCTGCCCGTCGGAACTCCTAACGGCCCTGTCTTTCAGGAAAACTGTGGGTGAGTGAGTGGTTTTCATTCTTCTGTGTCTGAAGTTGGAAGGAAACACAGGATGGTGAGAGCCAGTTCGCTTCCTGCCTGCCTTTGCCGAGGCGCCCCTGCATAAAGAGTTCACCACTGCCGGCTAGATTTGAATGTCAACCATATCCTTACATGAAAGTAAAAAAACTGAATCCACTATCTTTGAAACCATCCAAGAACATAGCTGTGGCTTGAACCACAGCCTCAACCATGTGGGAGGTATTGTAATCTGTTACTGTGGAGTGTGTTTCACACGGAGGGATAGAGCTTTTCCAGTTTGTTGTACCGTGAGGACCACATGTAAACTTTTGAGTACCTCGACAGTGTCTATCAGGAAAAGCGCAAAACAACAACAACAACAAAAACCAATACCAAGAGCAACAACAACCTGAGTTTCTTGGTGCTGGCTGATGGGGTAGAAAGGTCCTCCCTAGAGCTACTGGATGGGTGATGGACATTTCCATGTCCCAGCATGCTAGGGGGAGATGACTTAGCTCATGTAAGATCTCCATGGCTGCCCTCTGCTAACAAGTTGGGAGACCCTATCTACTCAATCTTTCTCTCATTGAGTCCTCCTGATAGGCTGCTAGGATTCTAGAAAGTGGTTTGGGAGACTCACCTACATCTGTTCCCCAGCTTGCTCTCTCTGGTTAGAGAAGTAACAACTAAAATCTTAGCCCAAGGCAAATCCCTGCCCTGGTGTTTCCCATACTTCAGCAGTAGCTGCTATAGTCTGAGTGGGTTAAGCTTTGGGGAGGGAGAATCAGCCACCCTTTCTCTGTGCTCATCTCCTTTCCCCAATCATCCCCGCTATAATGGACCTCAGTCCACTGCTGTCTAGAATGAGTTGGCGAAGTGTGGAGAGATTTGACAGAGATCTCTTTTTAGCAAAAAAGATAAAGGAGGCCTCTTTCTTTAAAACACTATGTCCCAGGGCTGACGAAATGACTCTGTGTGTTAAGTCACAGTGCTTTTTGCACAAGCGTGAATACACAGACTCAGATCTTAGCGCCCACATTAAACAGCCAATAGTCTAGAGCACACATAATTCTGGTGCTGTCGGAGGTGGAGACAGGAAAATTGTTGGAGATCTTTTTAAAAAAAATAGTGCAGTCTGCACTATGAATCCAGACAGCTGCACACATCCTAAAATACATGTCTACATATAGCTTTTGCACAAATATTGCTATATATATTCAAATTAAGAGAAATAAACAGGTAGCTAGACATGTAGCTGATAGATAGATAATGATAGATACAGATTAATGATAGATAAATAGATACATAAATGATAGATACATAAGTGATAGATGAATGATAGATACAGATTAATGATAGATAGATAGATAGATAGATAGATAGATAGATAGATAGATAGATAG
>NW_026590809.1:2297562-2335620 GCF_907164565.1 Psammomys obesus | reverse complement strand
TAGATAGATAGATAGATAGATAGATAGATAGATAGATAGATAGATAGGTAGATAGGTACATGGATGGATGGATGGATGAATACATAGAAACTATGTCCTATTTTCTTGAGCGTGTCCTCCATATCTGTGTGCACTCTCACTTACTCTGAGTAAGTGACAGTTCTTTGGGCAAATGAAAGCTCTCCTTCTCTCCCCAAGTCTAACTTTAGAAAATCTGATATTATCTCCTCCCCAGACTTTTGCAGTCTATATGATTTTGAAATGTCTCATGCATCTCAGTGGAGGCCTTCTATCTGCATCATTGCTTCCAAGAGACATATCACCAGCAGACTCCTGCTTTAGGGTTAGCCTTGGTCATCCTATTCTCTTTGCATTATCTTTATAAATGTAAATGAGTAATCCTTGGCCCTCACTGCTGTGAGCTTTATTTTTAAAGCAATTAGAAGAAAATGTATGGAAACCTGTAAAGACTAGCCTTTTTTTTTCTACACCTGTTTAGATTACATGTGGGGGAAACTTAATAATTGTAAGACATACCATAAAATTGTCTTTAAAGCATTGCCTCCACTTGAAAGAGACAAGAAAGTGTGCTTACCTTTGTACACAACTCTAATCTTCAAAATAAATTTATCCAAGTGATGAGGCATGGCAGCTTGTGTAAAATCAACCACAAAAATGAATACAATGTGACAATCTTCAAGATGTTTACTTAATTGGCCTAAGGGACACAAAGGCACATTACCTTTTCCAATTATGTTCTTTTCCAAGAACATAAGCACAAGCTTATGTTCTTCCCATTTCATAGTTTTTAAATGAAACACAGAACAACAGCTATATATAAAGCTCTTTCCCAGTGCTCTCACTTTCAGATCTACAAATGTCACAGCTCCCAACTCCAACATCTCCACGTCATCATCTGTACCTCTGGTTTTGTCTGTATAGCAAATGGCATTTCTTCAGGAGGGCAATTTATTTTCCATATAAGAAAAACATTTTTTAAAGAACTCTATTTTTAAATTATAGTAAGTTCTGTTATTTTTCAGGATTTTGGTGTTTTGTTTTTTAAAAGATTTACTTATCTTCATTCATGTGGACATGTGCATGCGCAGCATGACTCTTGTGTGTCACATTCCTGCAGGTGCTCGTGGTGGCCACGAGGAGTCAGAACTCTGGGAACTGGAGTTGTCAGAGTCAGGAGCCCCCTGATGTGCGTGCTGGGAACTAAACCTGGCTCCCTGGCTAGATCAGCTCTTAACCAGCAAGCTACCATCCCAGCACCAAGCACATTGCATGTTTAATACGCTAAGCAAGCTTTGACAAACCTGGCTATTACAAAAATGCCTTCTGGCGGTAAAGCTAAAGCTACACACTCTACACAAGTGACATTTACAGCACCTGAGGAACTGCACAACCCTAGTGAGGTAGACGTAAGTTAGACCCACTAATGATATGCAGAGAATAACAGCCATTATTTAGGCTCTCTTCCTCATTCTCCTGAGTCGGCAGACACTCCCAAAGCCATGCCTTGCTCAAAACAAGCCATTATTTTAGAGCCCAGCCTCCTTACAGGCCCCATGCTTTCTGCTTTTAGAAAAAGAAAAGGAAAGGAAACCACTTAGCTGATTGCCCACTTTTTAATATTTCCATCGCGGAAAGAAGATCTGGCAAATCATCTTTTTCCAGGCGCTAGGGCGGTGCTTGCCTAAGGCTGGACAGTGTGCTGACCGCGGTAAGGCAGCCATCGTTACAGCTCATCCATGCTCTCATGGCTGAGCACCACTGACATGTCTCAGGGTCATACACCCAGGGTGACATGTGAACCAAGGGTTCCGGTGCAAAAACAAAATTTAACTTCACAAGAGTAAAAGAAAAAGACACAATTGATGGAACTGGCTTTTAAGATAAGCCGTAAGAGAGCTTTTGCGTTACCTTTATCAAGGACCTCAATGCCATAAGGTCTCTTTTGGGATGGGGAGAAGACTTGACAGTAGATAGAGATACTATGTAAATGACAAAACATAATTTTCTGAGCTACTAGATGATATAGTTTACATATAGAAATGCAGAGAACTGTAAGTATATATCAAATATGTTACAATGTCACTTTAATTTAAGATTGCCATATTGATAGAAGTGGGGTTTTTCCACATTCTCTGAGGCTTCATTCCATTTTTTTTTTCATGCCCACCCTAAGATGCCAGTACAAACAGGGAGTCCCCTTGGCCTCAAAGGGAGCTTTGTGCTTAGATTTGCTGGTTTGGACATGGAACAAAATTTTAAAAGGGACATGAAGTTCTAAATTCCACCTGATTCAGTTGGCTCGGTATCTACAGATATTTTTCTAAAATGACCTATTTTTCTTACTTTAGTTTGTCATACAGCAAAAAAGAGAGGAAAGAGCATATTTTACATTATATCACCAATGCACAATATTTTGTGCCCAGGCAAAAATAAATTCAAGTTTCTATGTGGTCACCGACATACAAGACTTAACTGTCATGTATTTTCAAAAAACCTGCTCAGTCCTTGTTGTTCTCCTTTTGAAGTTTAATGAAAGTAGCCTTAGAATTGTACCAAGTGCAACCCAAATAAAGCAAAATGAATTGCAAACTTACCACGGATACAAGAATTATGCGGACACTGTCTAAGTTACATTAACGTAAGATATAAATCCAGAGATTTCTCATGCCATCATTTTGTAAATAATTACAGTTCTGCTGAAACTGTTGTATAAAGTTTACATGGGAAGCTCAGTGCACCCTTGCTCTTGTTTAGAACATTCGGAACCACCAGAGAGCTGTTGATATATGGCTGTGCTTTTCAGTGCCTGAGACATCTACTACATGGGGGCATAATAAACAGGGGCATAAAGACAGGTTTGTGCAAGCAGTTTGGAGTGACCTTTTTGGCAGCTGAAATCCATCTTGAGTACATGGTGCTGATGTGGACGGACATGTAAACTTAGTCTTGTTACCATAACTACTAGTTCTACAAATATACTCAGATGCCCAAAATGTACATCACTCTCAGGAAAGTGACTTTAAATGGAGAAATGGCGCCGAGGAGAAGCCATTCAGATAAGATCAAAACCATCTATCACCAAGTGATCTCTGGGACCAGTTAGCAAAAGTGCTGAAACATATGGGTAGGTAGATGGAAACCACAAGGTTCAAACCCTCTTAATGGCTTATTTAGGGTTGCTTTTATTTTTATTTTTATTGGTTTTTGCTTTGTTTTGACATACATTGTGTGTGTGTGTGTGTGTGTGTGTGTGTGTGTGTGTGTGTTTCAGCAAAAGCAGTAGAAATGCTCTAGTTGCTTAATTCATCAAATAAAGTTAGCATAAGGTCAAGTCAATGGAGCATACCAATATGTTTGCGGGTAGATACATTCATCCAAAGGTTTGCTAAATAATGTAGACACTTAAGTATTAAATTTGTACAAGTGGACTTTAAAAAGCTTTCTAAACTTGAGCTTGGTATTAAAATCTTTCTAAAGCAGTGTGGTCAACTTTGCCTGGGGTCTCAACCACTCTATCCTGGCTAGCATGATGCTCCCAGGGAGGCAGTGACAGGGAACCATCCTGATGTACCAAACTGATCCAGGTCCAGCAACAAATGACTTCAGCTTGTGTTTTCTTTTGACCATAGACACACCCATGACATCAATTTTAATCTCCCAGTGCGGCTGATATTTTGGAGGATACGGAACACTTCTTGTTGATTCAGGTACTTGATGAATGGGCCTCCTGTTTCTTTTGAAGCAACTCTCACCCTCCTAGGAGATGTTTTAAGCTTATCTTCAGTTATTATTTGTTAGAAAAAATATCGTTGGAGATGACTGAACATGCACAAATATCTTCTCAATTAATAAGAAACCTGAAATCAGGAGAACTGTGAAACAAGCCCCCTCCCTGCCCATGTGAAAAGTGATAGTATGTGAAATGGGGAGAGTGCTGCATGGGTGGAGAGAGAACGTCGTTTCTGCTTGCCTGGTTGCCAGAACTGAGGCTCCCATCACACATCTCCTTGTCCATTTGGCAAGCCCTACTTCCTGATAATCAGTGAAATTTGAGAAAATGATTAGTAGTGAGTTTGATGCAAAGATTTGATCCCAGTTTCCTCTCTCTTTACTCAGTTGAGCTGAGAGCAGGAAGGACAGCTCTGGAGCACTGGTGAAGCATGTCTAAAATCCCAATATGTCCAAGAGGCTGAGACAGGAAGATGGTGGTTTGTGTTCAGCCTACTCAGCTTGACAAGATACTATCTCAAAATAAAAATAAATACATATAAAGTGCTTGGGTGTGGCTCAGGGTGTGGCTCTTATTTAACTTGTGCTGCAAGGCCCTGGGTTCACAGCACCTAATGCTTCACAGAAGAAAAGACATCTGGGTGTGGACATAGACCTGTGTCTCACTGGTTTGGCTGGCCCAATTCTGGAGTTGAAATTTTTTTTTAAAGAAATCTTCAAGCAAGGCCTTATAAACAAAATCATGATGTTGCCATCCCTAGAGGGTCTTATAAAGACAATTCGGACTTGGATAGAATAAAGGGGGAAAGGACAAAGTCAAATGCCTGGGAATTCTCTCTCTCTCTGCTCCTGGCCATGGGGATGTGAGTTGCTCTGTTGCGCCATGTCATCCCCACCATGAGAAAACCCAAACTCTGAATCTGTGAGTAAGAATAAACATTTCCTCCCTTGATGAGTCTCTGTCAAGTATTCTGCCACTTTAAAAAAAATAATCTGACAGAGAAAATTGATTCAGAAAATAAGGTCAATGCTATGATTCAGTATGACTCTGACACCCCTAGAAATAGTCTGTGGGTGGGATGCATAGAGTAGTGAAGTGGGCTAGAGAGAGCCTAGAATATTGTAAGCATAGCTTAATCCGTGGCCTGGAAGGAGCGCAGAGAACCAGAATACTCAAGGGATGGATAAAGGCTATGCTCACGCTTTGGATGGGAGATGAAGGGAAAATGAATCTACAGGTCATTCATGTCATATCTGCAGAAGAATTTGTCAATGTTTGCCAATGTCCTGAGACCTTGTGGGAGGCAAAGATAGATTAAATATCAGGCTGGAGTAAATTGCAAGGCTACACAGTATTAAATCTATCATATAGATATTTCTAGCCACTTTAAACAAGATTGATAGGTGCAATTAGAAGCCCAAAAGTAAAGTAGGAATATTTGAAAACCTTGCCACTTGTCCAGATTACAAGCATATGTAAAATGGTGCCAAGGGGGGGATTTATTGCTTTATCGGCAGAGCACCTGCCCACCAGGGACAAGAATCTGTCTTTGATCCCTAGCACTGAGATAGGTACCAAGAAAAACGTCAGTGTTATAAGGAGTAGGAGGGACATTAAATAGTCACCAAGTTATTTTGCATCAGGACAGTAGGAAAATTACTTGAAAACATTTAAAGCATTGGCCTACTCTCCCATATCAGATACAAGCATATACATGTTTTTATATTATTTCATTGTATTCATAAGAGAGATCTAGGGTATGTGCAAGCAACCTAGGGAATTGTCTCTTCCTTCTAGATACCCAGAAATTATTTGAACTATACCATAATATGACACTGATACTACTTTTTATAAATTAACCTAGAGCACAATGCTGAGCAATAATTACTCCATACTAAATCTCCAAGCCCGCTCTCTTTCTCTCATTCAGATTTCCCACATTATACTTGCTTTTTAGTCATATTAGGTCCAGTTCATTTATCCTGATGTTTTCAGGTCTCCTGCTCTCAGATCTCTCCTCCCACCTCCTCCTTCTCCTCCTCTCTGGACCAGAATGTCTCACTCTACTCTCTCCATTGCTCAGCACTGGCTGGTTGTTTCTTATTGGTAATGCAGACAACAGATGGTGGCATGTTCACACAAACCTGAGTCAGGTGATGCTTAGAATAAGCATGACAATGCAATGTGCAGACTGAAGCAGATCCTGGGGAGAGAAATCAGCATGTGAATGAACAGGGGTAGATTGTGTACACTCCACAAGATCATAACAACAACAAATTCTACAACTAATCTGTTTTAGTTGGTCATTTTGTTTTGTTTTGTTTTGTTGGGATAAAGTGTATTATTCACTTGTTCAAAGTATGAATGCCACATACACAGATGCAACACTACAGTCAAGTTTATAACATTTAGATTTCATTAGGAACCCCAAATGACACTATTACTTAAACTGACAACAGACCTTAGCACTGTCCATATGATGATCATTTTTCAGGCATTCAGAATTCAAGAATTACAAAGCCATGAAGGATTCCACCCAGATTTCAAAGGAAAGCTTAGGCGAGTAGGCAATGAGTAGCAGCAGGTCAGGGGTAGCTATAACAAAGTCTCTGGGAGGGCAATACATGATTCTGTGAAGATGAAGATGAACACATACAGGAGATCACAGGATGATGGCAATTCCAGAAACATGGGTCATCTGCTAAAGAGAAAAGCAGGTTATGGGTGGAAACAGCCATAGAGAAGCCATGTGGACTGCCAACAATTAGGCAGTGTTAACAAATCAAGAACAGTGTTAACAAAGCCAGTCGAATCTCTCTACTATACAACACGCCTCAGACAACAGACATGGAAGTTCAAGATTACTCTCTGCCCTTCTAGGTTTTATCTTGCGTTGTATCAATCCTTTCTTTTTATTGTCCATTATCTCCTTGTGGAACAGGCAAGCTTACACTCTGACTGTAGATCCTGGGAATATGCATCTTGCTCTTGAATGCGTGAAATCAAGTTAAGAGTTAGATTGATTACAGTTAAGAGTTTTCCTTGAGTCAGTTAAGACTTCCACTCGAATCTTTGCAACAGTACTAGAGCTGTTGTGACTATGGGGACTCTTAGAGATTGATGCAATGTATTTTGCATTATGAGATAATTTGGGGGACCAGGATTAAAATACTGTTTAAGATGTATTTTCACACCAAATTGAGAAATGATTGGATTAAAAGAGACAAAGAGATTTATAAGGTATACCTTCGGTGCAACTGTGAAAGATTTTTCAGAAAGGATTCACTAATTATAAAAGATCTTTCCTGAATCTGTATGATGTCATCCTGTAAGCTGGGGGCTCTGGTGGAGTAAATGAGGGAAGGGAGAAAGCCAGGTAGTGCAAACATTGTCTCCTGCTTCCTGAGATTGTGACTGAGCTGGTTGGCTCTGCTACCTCCTCCCTCCATGATGCACTGAAATCCTGAAAAGGATGAGTCAGAATGAGTCTTTACCCCTTTAAGACATGTTTGTCTGGTAGTCTGCAACTTAATGAAACTTTTATCATAGCTTCCTTTTCTGGTTACAAAGCAATATTTTAAAATGTCATTGTTGAGAATTAAGCCAAGTGTGAGAGATAAGAAACCAGTGTGCCTACGCATGTGTCTGTGCACGTGTGTTTGTGTGTGAGATGTATCATTATGTATGTTATTCCTGCCCTTCCCCATCCCCTGACTGTACTGTCTTCCTGTAATCAGAAAACTCATATTCTCAAGGCCTCTAACGGCTTTAACATTTAACATTTGACACCAACTCCAACAAGTCTTGTCAAATGATCTACAGTTTTATATACAATGTTCTAGTAAAGAGTAAAAGTATACAGCATCGAAATAAACTCAATATCTGCATGTCAATTGTCTTAGGTAAGATCAGAAATCTCTAAAAGAAATGATGAAAATCAATCTGGCCCTTTCTCAGACAATTAAGAAGAGTGCTACCTCAAGATCCAGCTATACCCCTCCTAATAATATATCCAAAATATGCACAAGTGTACCACAAGGACATTTGTTCAACCATGCTCATAACAGCTTTATTCATAATAGCCAGAATCTGGAAACAACCCAGATGTCCCTCAACTGAGGAATGTATACAGAAATTGTGGTACATTTATATAATGGAATATTACTTAGCAATTAAAGACAAGGAAATCATGAAATTTGTAGGCAAATGTTGGGAACTAGAAAATATCATCCTGAGTGAGGTATCCCAGAAGCAGAAAGACACACATGGTATATGTTCACTTATAAGTGGATATTAGACATATAACATAGGATAAACATACTAAAATCTGTACACCTAAAGAAACTAAGCAAGGAAGACCCTGGGTAAGATGCTCAATCCTCATTCAGAAAGGCAAATGGGATGGACATCAGAAGAAGGAGAAAACAGGGAACAGGACAGGAACCTACCACAGAGGGCCTCTGAAAGACTCTACCTAGCAGGGCATTAAAGCAGATGCTGCGACTCATAGCCAAACTTTGGGCAGAGTGCAGGGAATCTTATGAAAGAAGGGGGAGATAAAAAGACCTGGAGGGGACAGGAGCTCTAAAAGGAGAGCAACAGAACCAAAAAATCTGGGCCCAGGGGTCTTTACTGTGACTTATACTCCAACTAAGGATCATGCATGGAGATAACCTAAAACACCTGCACAGATGTAGCCCATGGCAGCTCTGTGTCCAAGTAGGTTCCCTAATAAGGGGAGCAGGGTCTGTCTCTGACCTAAACTCAGTGGCTGGCTCTTTGATCACCTCCCCCTGGAGGGGGCAGCCTTACCAGGCCAAAGAGGAAGACAATGCAGCCAGTTCTGATGAGACCTGATAAACTAGGGTCAGATGGAAGGGGAGAAGGAGCTCCCCTATCAATAGACTAGTGGAGGGGCATGGGAGGAGAAGAGGGAGGGTGGGTAGGATTGGGAGGGGACAAAGGAGGGGGCTACATCTGGGATACAAAGTGAATAAATTGTAATAAATAAATATAAATAAATAAATAAATGGAAAAAATTTGAAAAGAAATGATGACTTTAAATTGACCAAGAGGCAAAGGATTTGGGGCATGAATCCTTTAGGAATCATTCAGAGATTCTCATAGACCTCTTAGCAATTCTCCTGGAAAATAAGAACACCTAACGTAAAACAGAGGTCTTTTCTCTATATTTTGTGCTGGAGGAGCTCAGGCATGTCTCAGCAGCTCTGTGGATTCATCAGTATTCATGGTGCCTCTTTGTGTGCCTGGTCTATCAGTCACCATCCTCAAGAGCACCCTCTTCTTGTATGGTGACCTGAGTCTCGCCATCACATTCATATCCGATGAAAGAAAGAGGAAAGAAAAAAAAGCTGTTAAAATTATTGGAGAGATTTCTTTTTGGAAGTCTACTGCTCATCTTTCTCACACACAGCCTTGTCTTCCCCGTTTGTGAAGAAAACAGGAAAAAATGAAGCTGTGCATCTAGGTGGCTTTAGTAGAGATGACAGATATTACATACTAAATATCTGCTAGAACATCCACTACTGCTTTAGGAATTTGAGCGGATTCTCTCAAGTAACACAGAATAAAAGGTTAAGAAAAATAGAGACTTAAGGTTATCAGCAACAAGTGTAAAATTAATACTCCAAAGATCTGCAAGAAAACACAAAAGTCAGATGAAAATATGGCAGAATGCAGAAAGCACACAGGTTCATACTTTCGTAAAGATTCCCATCTGTTTTTAGTATCTAAGGTTAGATATAGTAATATCTGGTTATGAGGGGAGACAAGGTTGTGTTCATTCAATCAACATTTAAGAAACATTGAAGATAAATATTTCAGGACTTAAATAAATTGATGTGTGCCCATCTTAAAAATAATTCAACAAAAATGGGTCTCCTGGGGCATATCTAGAAAGAGTGATAAAGTTCCTGAATGCCAAGATACAGATATATACTGAAGAATTCTATGGTAAAGGATAAAAACAATTGTTATCACAGCAGCAATAGTCTTGCCACATACAGTATTCTCTCACATACGGGAGCTTCATACCCACTGAGTTATTGGTACACATTCTTAGATGTCCAAAGGAGCATTTACATGAAGCATGGACAGTGGCTCCTGGTATGTGACACCATCCTCTGGATTCTTTCTCAGTGGTCTTCTGACAAGAAACCCATGCACAACATAATACCAGAGGTAGGTTTTATTTTAGTAATGTCGTTGACTGTTACAGAAATGCAGGAAATGCCAGCATACTTTGAACGCTGAGGAAGATTTTGAGAGTACTGGCCTTAGTAACTACTGGAGAAGTCTGGCTTCTCAACTAGTGTTCATGAAGATCCCCAAGGTTCTTAGCGAAGGCTTATTCAGTGATGTCACCACTGACATCATCGTGACCAATTCATTCCTCATTATCAATGGACTGAAACAGAACTGTTTCATAGGTCATTCTTTATTAAATCCATATCCCAAAGCTGTGTTCAAAGACTCAACAAAGAAATCCAGACTTGGCCAATGTAAGATTTTCATTGACAACATGGGAAAAAGTCATCACTGAGATTTTCTCTGCTTGGCAGCACTGTATCTAACTGATTGACCATGTTGCAGGAAATTAAATCCATAAGTCCAGGATGTCTTTCAGGAGATTGCTGTGTAGAACAAGACACCATTCTATCAGGCATCACTCTTCGGAATCAGTTGTTTCTACCGCAGTATCCATGTCAATCTCCTTTTGCTGTTCCAAGACCTGGACTTGCTACAGGGATAGATGCAGGGCCTTCAGCAATTCATCAGAATCACTTATGGCATTAGTTAGCAGTAACCAGCAGACGTGAATTAACAAAGGTTTGTAATGCGACCAATCTCCCAGTGTTGAAATGGAAATTGTTCCCTGGGTAAGACATATGTAGAGAAGGGATGACAGCAGAAACCACAGTGGCCTTTCTCTGCATGGCAAATCACACTGATGAGGCTTAGAGGATTAAGACACCAAGCTGTTTTACAGCAGAATTTCAGGGTAGAGTAGCAAATAAAACAATAATAGGGAATGCAGCAAAAAGGAAAAGTATTACTGCAGAAGTCATGAGCCATGCAGAACTAAATGAAAGCACCATGAGCTATAAGGCTTGTGATGATCATGGTTATGGTTTCAAACACAGGGCTATGAGATCTCTTTTCAAATCTTATTTTGAGTAGATGTCAGCTACTCCACCTTCAAAAGACATACTGTTTGAAGATAGCACAGAGAGTGCATATACAATGTGCATTGCATATTATTCTAATACTATAGAGAATGCATACATGAGGTACATGCATAGTGCATGTGTTAACATGTAAAAGCATAGTATATAGTGTTTATAGACTTTCGAAAGGCTAAACACCATAGCTCAATGCTTCACAGTTGCTCTAATCTTGGAACAATCTACCTGTCATGGTTTTGTTTAACGTGTTCTTTCTGTGTGCTATCCCCAGGGAAATCTTCTTCCTACAAGGCTAATTCCATTGCTGTCTTCAGAGACAATGAATACTATAGCAAAGACTTTTCTACCATTATGTCCCCATGTCGATGGCCCTGCATTCTTTTCTTTGCTCCCGTAGGCCCCGTCTATTCTCCCTGAAGCTATTTTCCATGTGGCTCATTGTTCTACTATGATCTCTAAAAACCTACTGTCCTTGTCACTGACACACGCTGAATTACACGCTGGACTGTATGCTTCTGCAGTGGCAACTGTCTGTTTCTCCCTTCTGAATGAAGGACAACTGCCATGAGGACAAATCTCAACACTCTGCCCTTTACAGAGCGCCCAAGGTACAGCTATGCAGTTATGCAGTCTTCCTCACTCTCAAAAACCAAAGAGCCTGCAGTGGTGTTTTGATTTCCAAAATGATATTTTAGTCAAATTATAATTTCCTGACCTAATACTTCAGTCTACTACAAAAGCTGACCCAGGCTACTAAGTAATTCATCAAAATCACCTGCTCACCATTCGCGAACGTCAGCCAGTGGGCATCAATTTCAATGCTTTCCTACGGTATTTCTTGACACATTTGACTCTCTGAGAATGAGCAAATGTTGTGGTGGTTCATTTGATAGATGGGAGTGTGAGGTCCAGCACATTAAATACTTTGTCTGAGACTAGATATGTAAGTAGAGGCAAGATTGGTTGTGAGCCTCTGTTTGCATTCTCAAGAGTACAAAACTTGGGATTTTATATAAAAATATAAAGATCATTCATATGTGTCTATCTTTTCTGGTCTCATACTTTTCTGTGAACCTCCAAAGGAAGTATTCCCGAAGATAACATCTTTATACGAATACCTTACACAATAGTTGGGCCTCAGTCCCTCTCTGGTTCGAGTTCCCAGGTTTACAAACGTTAACTCTGAGTCAGTGAGCTTCTATAGTGAAGCCTTTTGCATAGTTTAGCTATCTGGTGCTGTTTAACAGCATTAAAGCTGCCACTGATCGCTGCCTTTTCTACCCAATTTCACAAGACAAACAATGTTATTAGAAGTAAACTGTCAGGGATATGCTTACAAGCTGCGTCTCTCCAATCTTGCCCCACTTCTCTTAATACACAGGCATGAGGAGCCAGCGGGCAGAGGAGTGGGGCAGCTGGCTCCCTTGGAACTGGCTTACTGGTCCCTGTATGTTGCTCTATGTCATTTCCTAGGACATCTTTGAAAGTGTTTTCTATCCATGCTGTCAAAGCCTCACTTTACCTCCATTTAGTTGATTGAATCAAAAGCAATGAAGTTCATTGCCGGCTCCCATGGGGGCTCACTATCCAATCTTGCCTCCTTATGCCCCGAGCTATACCAGAAAAACAATAATGTGCTTAGAAATACAGACTAAGCAGCCCCCCCGCCCCCGTAAATTTGAACTTCAGATAAAGAACCTGTTGCTTAGTTACAGGTATGACCTGTGTAATACTCTGGACACACACACACACACACACACACACACACACACACACACACACGCAATTACTGTTTACCTAACCATTCTAATTTAACTGGACATTCTGTATATTTGCTTAATGTGCACATCCAGTGCGTCATTCAAGATCTATGATGCCCGGTGGATTTACCGTGACCACAGGAAGTCAGCACTGTGCACGGCTCGGGCCCCAGAAGTACTTCATGCTCCTGGACATTGCTGCTGTGTCATAGAAAAACACACTAAGTTGGTGTTAGGAGCCTGTTTGCCATTCTGATCACCTGCAAGAATATCTCACTGTTCCCTGTGGAAAGCAGAGAGGGTGGCAGCTGTAGTCTCAGAGCAGTTCTTCAAAGGTTAGTTTCTGGGGCTGTGTCTTAATTACTCCTTAACATACATAAGATTATAGAACAGGACTTCTGTGGATAATACATTAGGTAATGTGTAGGGTACAAATCCTAAGTAAAATTTCATTTTTTCCCTAAATCAAAGCATGTAATCAATCTTTTAAAATAAAAATCACATAGGAAAATTAAGTACTTAAAGGCACATATTGATTTTTTTAAAACTGCATTTGAGTTTTAAGGGGGAGATTGAGTATTCAACTCTACTCCAGACCTTGTTTAATCATATGAATATAGCAGTGAACAAGACGCATCCAAATTTCACTTTCCCAGACTTGTTATTATTAGGAAACAAATGCTAGTAAGTTTAAAAAAAAAAAAAAAACATAGTTTGATAAATACTATTAAGTGCTAAATAGAAAAAAAATGAGAATGGTTGGGAAATGCAGGTTTCTGATTAATGGTTTCATTAACCTTTCGTTAATCAAAGAATTCCAGTTTGTTTAAGAGCTTGTGTTGAAAACATTCTAAATTTTATTCACTGCACTTTCAACAAATGTTCCATCCCAGAGCAGCAACGCCCTGCTGCTCCCTCTAGGCAGCCTGGCCTTGATTCTATGAGCTGGAAATCTGGAGGCCAGACACCCAGTAAAGACATCGGGCTCCTTCCTCCGGGGAACTTTACTAACCACGTCTCTTTGGGTAAATTATTCACTGATTTGTCTCTCATTCTCGATTTTTAACCAAAGATTTCGGCTGTGGATTTTTAGACCTTTTTCTGATCCCAGTTGCATTAATACTTTCAGAACTTTCACTTGCTACTTGACTAAAAAGAAATCATCAAACATACCAGCCTTCTAAGTCTTTGATTCCCACAATGTCAAAGATCACCACTTTGCTTGAAAAAAATGGTTTTCTATTAGTGCATATTGAGCAGTGTCATGGGAAACCCCTTTGGCCCTGAAATCTACCTCTGGAACATCAGTCCTGTCTACCTGGGCTCAGCCTCTCATGTCCTGACATGTATCTTTGTCTTCTAGCATCATCAGTTCACCTTGCCATGTCCTACAAATGATTTTGACTGTATGAACAGAGCCCTGTTGACCACCCAGAATATAGTAGTAAAAATGTGAACTGTGTTCAATAAACTTACAATATAAAGAAGAAAGTAGGAAGATAATCATAGGTGCATTAGACAATGGAACGTTTCAGGGAAGGGGGATTCTCCATGACAGGGAGCCCCAGAACTCATGAGATATTTGTACTTTCAAAGAATGCTAAGGGACTGAAGATAGACAGGAAGTGAGGAAGGATAAAGACTGACAGACCCAAAGGAGGAGGCACCATTGCACCTGAGGTGCTGGGTTAGGGTAAAGGACTTTGAACTTTATCCTAAAAGCTATGAAGTGTCTGCCCAGCCTAACCCTCCCTTTCCACCATATATGCCACTCTCCCATAGTGTCCATGACATCTTTGATTGTAAAACTTTGAACAAATTAAAACCTGCTTCCTCTTTCCCTTGTTGTTGGTTGTGTGGTCCTACTGAAGGCAAATTCATCATGTCAATCTCTCTCCTTCCCAAATTGTTTGGAATTTACAGTTACTTTATTTCTTTGCTTGTTTTGATTTGTCATTCCTCTCAATTCAGTTTCACTGTACTTCAGTGAATTGAAAATTTCACTTCTTTTTTGTCATCTTTTATTTTCTTTTCAACACCTACTCCCACCCCACCTGTCCTTCTTTACCCTTATCCCCTCCTGGTTTTATTTCCTACAAAAACAAGGCCACTGAGCAGGAGGAACTCAGCGTTACCTAGTTGTGTCTTCACCTTCATTTCTCTCTCCTTTCCTCCATTGCCAGGTTGAGAGTTATTTTGCCTCCTGATTATCCACTTCTTCACTTCTCTATTTGCGTACATTCTCAGCTTGCCCCATCATTTAGTCTTTTGCTTTTCTGAGACTTTAACGTGCTTATCACTCCCAATTTCTTTCTTTGATGGTCCTTATACTTGCTTTGTATTCTGCATCACATTTGCCAGAACAATCTGTTTGTATGTCTGCTTTGCCTATATTCCTCAAAGGTTATCCAATGCGTTTCATCTTCTTCCCTTTCAAAGGGTGTTTATCATCTGCCAGTCAGAATAGGGTTTCCACTGTTCTCTACACCATACCACAAGATGACAGCTTTTACCATGTATACTTTTAGGACAATGTGCTGATCAAGTAAGAAGAGGAATTCTTCAGGCTCAGTGGGAATAGTTGATTTAGATTAGATGACAATGGTCATCTCGGGACATGGTGGCGGATGCCGACCTGAGAGGGCTTCTGTGTTTGGCTGCAGAGTGTAGGAAGGAGAGGAACACTGGGAAAGGAAATTGTGAAGGGATCAGAGAACCCCGGCTGCTCCATACAGAAACTGGCTTCCTGCTTCCAAAGGACCTACATTCAAAATAGTTGATTATATGGGACCAGAAGAAGCAGTAAGTTACTTGTTCAGAAGGTGTAAAGGCAGCAAGAAGCAGCAGCTCTACAGTGCTGACTGTGGAAGGAAGGAAGGAAGGAAGGAAGGAAGGAAGGAAGGAAGGAAGGAAGGAAGGAAGGAAGGAAGGAAGAATGAGAGCTGCTTTAGCCACCCACAGGGGCCACTTACAGTAATGGACTCTCACAACCCAGGGAGCAGGTTGTACTGACAGTTCTTTGTCTATGTCTAGAACCTGAAGAACAATGACGTGTTTGCTTGCATTTTAATAGATGCTCCCCAGCTTGCTGGCCATGGGCCTGCCACAGCACTCCCTTAGCTCTCACAGGAACCGATTCATTGTTAATAAATCATGCACCATTCATCCAAAGCCACCATAGGATCTACAGCAACAGCTGGGAACTTCCTAATGTCACGTGCGCAGTTTATCTTTGTGTGCTAATTAACTCACCACAGCTGCAAAGAAGCAGAGGCTAGATCACAGGCCCCTGCCTCCAGCACAAAATAGTGTGAATGTTTTATTGAGGTGTCATCATCGCTCTTTATTCCTAGATAAGACAACTGAATTAGTAAATGGTTAGGAATCTTGCTCAAACATACTCAGCTGGTAAGTGCTGAAGTAAGAGCCAAAGCTCTAGCAGTTTCTGTTTTTAGTACCAGCCTAACTTCTCTGGCAGTACCAGGCACCTTGTAGCAGCTTCTTGATACAAAGGGTGAATCATACGTAGATCAAAATGGTTGCTTGATAATGTTTCCGGGAGGGGTGTGTGTGAATTCAGGTTAGTGAAAGTATTATCCCTCATTAATTTAGATTTAGTGTCTAAGGAGGATTTGAGTCTGTGGTGGGTCTGAATTTTTCACACTGTCTGTAACTACTACTGCATTGGTTTTGATCTCATGCTAGAGGGGCAACCCTGAAGGGGAGAGACAGAATGACTTTGGGAAGAGGACAAAAGAAAATCAGAAGGGCCCACTTATGCAAGGACTTCGCAGGACTACAGGACCCGGGGGCAAATAAGATGAGCCAGATGAAACCTTATCCTGGGAAATAAAGACAGACTGAGATAAGGGGAGGTCACTCATTTTGACATGATTACTGGTGAAACAGAGCAGTCCCTTCCAATGGCACTATCTTCATGTGCACAAGAATGTTAGCCTTAGTTTTCTTAAAGTTTACAAACTATGAGGGGAATGTCCTCTGTGCTCTAAATATACATCCCTTTCGTATGCGAGCACAGCTTTAGCAACCCGAGCATACACGCATTCACACACATCAGTGCTGTCATCGGCTAAGGGGAAGAGCTGTGAGTGTTTCAAGAGTTAAACACACGATCAACTGAAGCTTATTAATAATGAAAGGGGTTGCTTCCAAATTTATTTCTCATCTGTTTTCAGTAGAGTTTCTATTGCACTTGGACTATTTTCTTTAGGACTGTTTGCCCTTACTGCAGTACGGAGGCCCCACAGATGCAGAGGCTTGGCATTTTGTCCATGTTGTGTCCACTCTGATTGGACAGGCATGGTCCTGTTTCCAAGGGCAGTCCAGCAGGTCACAGATAAGCAGCTAGACAAGATGTAACATTGTCTTGCTAGTTTTTCCGAGCACTCTGACTCAAGAAGGATGCTTCAGAGCATCTGCGTAGGAGTGTTCTATGTTCTCAATGATATGAAAACTGAGTTTTTGAACAAAGAGAAAGGAAAGTCAGGTGAAAAGAAGCTTGTTGGGGTTTGGTCTACAATGGCCTGGGCTCTCTGTTAGAAGCAGGCTTTTTATTTTGTAGTGGAAGCTCTATGGACAGACCTAGCAAATGAAATCTTTAATTAGCCAGTTCACAGCAGGCTGGAGGTTATCAACAGAAAAATTCACCTGCCTTCTTGCTGGAGTTTTAGGATGTAGACTGCTGGCCACTGAAAATTATTCGATACAGGACCACTTTGATCAAGGTGACCTTACAACTCACCATGTTAAGCCCCACACATGACTGATAGACGTGAGCTTGCTTTCCTCCCTTTGGGAGACAGACACAAATCACCCAGCAACAAGCCTATGGTGGTCAGGTGTATCTTTTCTGGAGATGCTGAGGGCTGTGAACAATCTAGAAAGAGCTTTGCGTGAACACTGAGGGAGAAATTACATGGATTATCTTGACTTGAAGCAAAAAGTAAATAATCTAATCATTGGAGGTCGTTTTCCTAAATAACCAGTTCCAGGCTGACAACCACATTCCCAAGTTCCTGGGAGAGGCCTGTTCATGAAAAGAAGCCATTTGGCCACTTGGCAGCGAATTCCTTTAGAACTCAGAAGGCTGAGGAACCAGAACCTCTGAGAAATGATGGAAACCCACCTCTGTGCCAAATTTTCCTTGGGGGAAAGGAGAATAGCTGGGCGGCTGAGAGGGCAGCCACAGGCACTAGTTACGCTTCTGAGCTGAGGCACTTTACGTGGGCGGGCGAGAGGAGCAGCAGCCTCTTCCTCAGGCCTCCCATCTTCTCCCTGTGAAGAGACTGTTCAGCATAATGAACTGCAGTTTGTTGACGTGATAGCAGTTGCCTGCTAATAGTTGTGTTTAAAATTCCTCTTTCTTATCTTACGTACTGATTGATGAGAACGGGACCTGGAAGACCTTCCTCCCAGTCCACTTCCCCAACTCCGGGAGGAGGGAGTCACTTGACACAGGGGACTTTAGACACCTCGGTGGCTTCCTCGTTAAATCCCTTTGGCCTTGTCAGCTTGCCGGGTGCTGGGCTCGCTGGGTGCATCTGCTGTGTGTCTTATCAGAGGCCAACCACACAGGGTGGGCTTCCTTAATTTAAAATCAACAGAAAACAACAACAACGACAACAAGAATGCCTCCAACACCAGTTTACCACAGAAGGCATGCAGGGCTTCAGTTTTCCAACTAGCTTTCTTCTTAAGTTTCCTTTGTTTTTAACAACATAGATTTAAAAAAACTAAATAAGAAAATTACAAATTATTTGCGAAGATACTGAAATTTAAAAATAAAAATAAAAAAGCAAATGTTTTCCTACAGCCAGTCTATTTTGCAGTGAGTTTTTTTCCCCAACCTTGTTTTTCTTTTTTTGCTTTTTTTTTTTTTTCTCTCTGTAGATTCTGAAAAGAAATAGCCGGCTGTAGGCATTGCCTGTGGCATGCTGGCTTCGTGGGTGGTCCAAGCCGACTTTATGATTTATTCAGCTAATGGGAAGGGAGCATGACCCCCAGTGGCCACAGAAAGAGAGCTGCATGTGGGTTTAATGCTTTCACCACAAAAATGTCAGCTATGACTAAGCTGTGCGGCTGAAGTCACTGTCTGAATGGTGCTAAAGGAACCTAGGCATTAAATGTGCACTATTTACTATAGCTTGGCTCTTGGGATTAGGCCAAGGGGTTCATACTCAGTTTCAAAGAATAGCATGGAAGCTGCTAGAAAAATTAAGGCTGTGCAATTTATTTTTACCAGTCTCCCTGGTGAGTTGCTCGGTGAAGGATTTACCTCATATGATTTTTTTTTCTCTGTTAATAAAGAGTCATTTTAAAATGTGCCAGCTTCTTGCTTTCTATGGAGTTTTATTGCGGAAGAATCCCCGTTTCTTTTTTGTTTGTTTGTTTGTTGTCACAGTCCTGAATCACTATGTCATTGCTCTTTAATGTTAATTTGAAATGATAAAAGAATGCCCGATGTCCAGAGAGTGAAAGTGTGTGAGGGAGCAGGCGAGGCAGGCTGGCTCATTTCCCTCTCTGCCCTGCTAGAGAGGCCTCTTTGATCCAGTGAACCCCACCCCCACCCCGGCCCCGCACAGCATCATTACTGGAATTACTGGTGCAAAGGAATGAACACATTTTTGCTTCGTGTGGATTGTGAGGGAAGGGGATGAATGGAGGAGGCATGAGGGAGGCAAGGAAAGCTATTTGCAACTGTGACGAAGATGAATGATCATTACCGGCGCTGTAATACCTGCCGCCCAACCTCGAGCCCGTCTGCTGCTGCAGGGCTGAGAGGAAAATCACTCTGATGTCTGTAGCTCAGGCTCCTGGGTCCAAAATGCAGCTAACTCTAGCTGAATGTCCCTGCAAGATAGTGGAGACTTCAGTGTCCAGACAGAGCACCCAGCCAGTCCACTGGCTGACAAATTTCAAACACATGTGTATACATATATGTTATAGGCATATATAACCACAGTACTCAGTTGCTCCGCATTTGCAGCTCAAACCAACTGAAATCGCCAGAAGCCACCTTCAAGCTAGCCAGAATTTTTCATAGCAGGAGTAGGGACCCTTTCCTGTCTTCCCAAACACACTGAGAGACTTCACATTCAGTTTCTGTTCTAATTCTTTCTTTGCAGAAACATTTTCCTGGAGTAGAGGCAGGGAGATGTCCATACAAGCTTAGAGACCTGAGTTCTGGACCTTAGCATGCATCTATACTAAAGGGCCAAAGAGAGAGGGTTTGCACCTGTAATGCTAGCACCCAGGAACCACATAGAAGAATCCTGGGGATTTGCTGGCAGCCAATCTAGACAGTGCCTGAGCTCCAGGTGCGGTGCCAGACCTCAGAAAATAAGGAGACCGGCAGAGGAAGGCACTTCACATCGACTTGTGTCCTCGGTGAATAGAAGTACACATATACCCACACACATGTGGACACACATGAGCATGTAGATGCACATATGTACACAATATTTTCCTCACATTCTGGCAAACCAGAACACTTGCCTCAGTTCCTATAATAAGGCTTACCACTGAGCTGACTTCAAGGCTGAGTTGTATCTGCCTCCTTTAAGTCTTCATTTTGGTCCTGTGTGTCTTTATGGTCCCAATCAGTTATCCAGCAAGGCAGGCCTTCATTTTCCCCAACTCAGACATGTGTAAGTAGTAGCCCAGGGCTGATTCAGGTGAATGGCTATTGAGTCTCTAGAGATTTGACCTTTCTGCCTCTCAGGCTTGAGAAGATAGGCAAGGTCAGGACCCGAGTCATTCTGCTCAGTTTGCAGAGGTTCGAACACACAGCCAGCATGGACACTCCTTCCTACTCCACCTACTGCCCTAGCCCTTTTGCCCCAGGTTACAGAACCCAAAGAGGAGAATGTCTTTCCAAGATGGTGGCATTTCAGTAGGACGTCAGCTCAGTCTAGATGAATACTCCACTTAAAACTAAGAAGAGCCTCTATACAATTTATTCTGACATACCAGGTCAGTTCTTAGAACTGGAAAAGAACCTTAGGACAGACCCTGGAGAATCCAAACAAGGCTCCCAGTTTAGTGCCTAGAACTGTCCCAGGGACAATTTATTAGTTTGGATCAATGTAGCATAACCAGCTATGTGAGATATGAGGTCTCGACTGAGTATTTTCATCTCCTCCTTACATCCATCCACTCCTATACTCCAGATCATGTCCCAAAGCAATCTGGAAAGTCTATCTGTGTAGTGCTCAGAGCCTAACAGCTTACCGAACAGAGGCTGGTTCAGCCGTGAGCACCCCGGCCCAGTCATGAGTCAGAACCGTGCTGATCCATTTGGAGCCCTCCTCTGCTCCGTATGGGCATTGTTCCATATGAAAGGAAAACAAAATCCTTTGGGCCATAGATGAAAGCAATGGAACACAAGAGGCAACTGTAGTAAACTTCACGAAGTTTCCAAAGCACAAAAAACAGGGACTTTTGTTCCTTTGGTTGGGGAGTATTTTCACCCCACCTGGTGATGCCATAGCATCAGTGCTTAGCACAAATCCAGGTGCATTTAGTGCTCAGTAAACACTTTTGGAATGATGAAAGCTGGGCATACCGCCCCCTCCCTCCCTACAGGAGCTCCTCTGACATCACATAAAGAGCGGACATTTTTATGTCAACAGTTCAGCAAGTAAGCACTGTATTTCTTCCCATTGTCCTTCCACGCAGGAAGGTGGGGCGAGTCAAGGAGAAGGAGGTGTATCTAAGGGAACGGCCTTCCATACCCTTTTGGCAATGCAGGGTGGTGCTTGGGTAGAGTGTCGGCAGAGGGAAATGTGAGAAGGAGAATTGCAGGGGATAGAGAAAGGAGGCCAACCCCTCCTTCTGCCGTGGGTTTCCCACCCTAACTGGTCACCAACCCAAACCGCCGAGAGCGAGTGCAGTGTGCTGGGCAGATGGATTGGCTGTGCTTCTGGGCCTGTCTGACATCTGTGTGTTTCTGGCACACAGGTGTTTCAGCTTTATTCAGCCAGGAAACAGCTTTTCTCCTTTCTCTTCCAAGGGAGGGAGTTTTGGGGAGGTGGGAACACCCACGATTGTTTCTCAGAATAAGAAAGAGGCAAGGGTTGGGGGAGGGAGCACACAGCCCACCCACTGCTTACAGAGCCCTTGCTTTCCTGCAGGTCAGCCTTATTCTGCAAGGTGTAAATCAGAGGGCAGATGCGTGAGCTGGGACGGTTTCCAGATGCAAGTTGCACAAAGCCCCATGTGTTCTCAGTGTGTGGAAACAGCACACCACTGGAGCAACTCTAGGACACCGACCTGTGTTGGGACGTGTCATCCTGTCTGCACGTCTTCCACCAAGCAGAGAATGTTGCAAAGACAGTGAAAGAGCCTGAACACCAGGGAGTGGACAGTTAGAAACTGCCTCGTCCTTCTGTGGAGCCTGCACACCTAGCTGATAAGGAAAGCGGTGCCTGATAGTGTCTGATGGTGCCTGATGGTGCCTGATCGTGCCTGCCAGAGCATGCCAGATGTGCTTGCAAGAAGCTGACCCACTAAAGTCAATGGCAAGCAGCCTGAAATGGGCGTCACTGCACCAAGAGCCTCCTGGGTCCTGCTCCCCCAGTAACTGGCCACATTGCCAGTTAGCAGCAAATGTCCAAAGTGGCCATCCCTGCTCTTTCTTTCTGTAATTGGCTCTGGCTCTCTCTGGCATTTGAGCTGCTGTAGCTATTTACTTTTACCCTTCCTCCTTTGCTTTTAAATTGAAGTTTGTGGACACAGTCTCACGGGACATTTCTGCGAATGGAACCCAGGGCCTCTTGCACACTAGGCAAGTACTCTACCGCTGACTGCACCTGAATCCTACGCGGGTTTGTTTTTTTTTCTTCTTAAACTTTTATCTTCTTTCCATGTGTGTGGATGTGTAGAATACGTATGTATATTCATGCTCACGTGCTCGTAATGCGTGTGCACATGTGTAGATGTGTGAACTGCCCACGGCTGATGTCTGGAGTCTCCCCCACTGCTCACTCTTTTGAGGCAGGCCTGTCAATCAAATACCGGAGCTCAGCGCTGCACCTCGCTCCCCTAGCTGGCCTGCTCTGGGCTCTCCGTCCCTGCCTCCCTAGGCTATAACTACAGGTGGCCACTGCGAGGATTTTCAGGATCGGAACCGTGGTCCTCTTAATTCAGTGGCAAACGCTTTGACCTCTGACCTGTCTCTCCAGCCCTAAGTGGTTTCCTTGGAAGTGTAGTATCCTGGGAGGTTACTTTAACTCTCAGATAATTTGGGTGACATTTTGGTTTTTTCTTGTCCCTTGCTGAAGTGGTTATTGAATGCAGAAACCTTAAGGGGGGGGAGGGCTTTTTCATAGGGAACATGGGCTTCCACTTCTGTTCATCTCTCTCTTATTTGAATCATTTTACTCCTTTAGTTTGGAACGGCAACTGTGTATTACCAGGTTCCCCTCTTGCACTTGTAGGGCTTCCTAGAGTGTGGCCGTTTTCTCTACACAGTGGCCATTCTACATGTTTGAGCCCTTCACTATGGTTTCACTAGATGGAGGAGTGGGAGGGGTAGACATTCTTTTGGAGACAGCTGGTGATGTACATTTGTGCTCCTCTCTCTTATTCTTGGGCTGAAATGGTGGCATGACTATTTCTTCCCTTGACAGTAGAATTTGCTGTGTACCTCCTTGAGCTAGTAAACTCTGCCATTTGGTGTTCAGGAGAAGCCATTTCAATACCTTTCAGGAAGCTAGCACACAAAATACAATTAATTAGTGAAGCAGAGAATAGAAAGAAAAAAAAAAACGGAACTGGAAATAGACTTGGGATTCTATAGAGGATATTGCCCTCAGCACCAAAGACTCCAGAAATGACCAATAATAAGTTTGTGAGTTGTGGAAATTCCATTCTCTGGAATGCATTTCAGGTCATAATTCAACTAGAAATTATCTTGGCTTTCCTGGCTCATTTTCCCACCCTCTTTGCAATCCTGTTTTCTAGTCTCCCTCAAAAACCACCAAGTAAACCCCAGGCATTTAACTCTATTAAGAAAAATAAATGTCTTATCCACCTGTTAATAGGACTCAAATGCTAGGTTAGAAGAAGCCTGGATACGCTTTATCCCACCCAGCAATAAATGGCAGAGGAAGACTGTGTTCAAATTGAGTTTTTTTGTTTTTTTGGTTTTTCATTTTGTACTTTAAGAAATTTCAACCTGATACCTTAAAACTTTTATACTTTTCCTCAAAGGAAAGGATTTTTTTTTCTAACTAAAACAAGTTGTACCACCTGGCTTCAAAATTAGAAACTCGCTTTAATAATGAATGTTTTCATTCTTTGCTGAGGCATTTCATTCTTTACAGGACATTGTAGTTACTGTATGCAAAGCCACAGTGAAAGGTAAGAGACCAGAGAGAAAAAAGCTCTTCAATGAAATGATCTTCATGGTGCTCAAAAAGCAGCTCAAAATCGCAGGGAAATTTTTAAACACTTTTTACTGTCCAAGATCAAAGTAGAAGTTCAACTGTAACATCATCTACTACCTATCGAGGTAAAAACACATTCTGGACTCATTTGATAGAGCCCAATACTCTTTGGATGATATATAAAACATTTTTTTCCCTAAATTGTTGCCTTCTGGTTGGGCTCCACATTGCTCACACATATGACATCATTTGCAGCTTGAGAAACAGTGTCCTATGCATTTCTGCATTTGTTTATATGATTTCACAATATCAACAATTTTATTATTTATTTTAAGATTGAGCAGTTTTGTTTTTTAATATAATTTTTTATTTATTACAATTTATTCAACTTGTATCTCAGCTGTAGCCCCACCCTCATCTCCTCCCAAACCTGTCCTCCCTCCCTCCTTCCCTCCTCTCCTCCCATGCCCATTCCCCAAGTCCACTGATAGTGGGGGACCTCCTCCCCTTCCATCTGACTCCAGCCTATCAGGTTTCATTAGGACTGGCTGTATTGTCTTCCTCTGTGGCCCGGTCAAGCTGCTCCCCCCTGAGGGGGAGGTGATCAAAGAGCCAGCCACTGAGGCAAGTCATACACCTTAATAATTCATTTGTGAATTGGAATCATGATTTAAATACACCACCTCTGTCCTATTTACCAGTTAGAAGTAATTATTCTGAAAACTACTTCAACCAAGACAACGTTGGGAGGATGAGAAAACAAAGTGACAGTGATGAGGGGAATCAGTTTGGGACATGAGGCTCATATAATAAACAGGAACTTTCACTAGGAGCCATTTTAATAGACTCTGATACCCATGTGACATTCTAAACAAAGATTATGGAACTTCAACCACTTTGCACATGTTTACCAGCAAAACACCAACTGCCTGATTATTCCAAGACCTGGTATCTTTTCAAGTAGCTGTGTGGTAACTATTCATCACCCTGTGAACAAGTCAAAGTTGAAAAGAGTGGACAACAAGAAAAGTGGGTCTAATGGTTACTACTGACTGATAACCAGACATGATCTAAAATAAGCTAGGAGATCAGCCTCTGGCCACATCTGTGAAGGACTGCTGGACCAGGTTAGCCTCTGAACAAGCCCCTGAAGGACTGTGTCCATCACACGGAAAGACCTGGTCTATGTGTATGTGGTACACCTGCCTAGACTTGGGTTCTCGACTGCACAAAAGGCAGAAAGTTAGCTGAGAATCACTATTGCTCATCCTTTTCAAAACTATGCACACAACAGGGTCAGGTACATCAAGCTCTTGTTGCCTTGATTTTTCAGTAATTATGGGCTATATTCTTAAACTATACACTAAAACAAACCCTTCCTTACTTGAGTTGCTTTTGTTCAAGGTATTTCATCAACCAGAAAAGTAACTGAAGCATAGAAACTGATGTCTAGAGTGGTACAGCAGCTAGAATAAACTTGAACACATGGTTCTTAGGACTTTTGGACTGACTTGAGGGAGGAATATTGAAGACTTTAGAACTTTAGGCTAGAAAAGCCCTTGAATGCTACATTAATGGGCCATTGGAGTAAGACCCAGTAAGAATAATAAATAAAAATGCTTAGAGAAACACAGAGGGTGGAGGCTCAGTGCATGAGCTTTCACAGTGGGGACAGGAACTCCACTGTGAGCAACTCTAGAGACTTTTCAGGTTGTATTACAGAAGATAGTCTATCTTCCTTCTGCCCATGCCCCAAGGACTTACATAAGGCTAAATTAAAGCTAGTCGGCTAAGTTTTCTGATGGATGAAATTTTAACACAGGAGAACATTCAGACTGTGGCATGGTTACTGCTTACCGCTCTTATTCAGTTCTACAGTAAAAAGGAGCAAAGAGTTGAACAGAATGAGATAAAAATGTGGTTTGTTGAAGAAGGTTGTAAGAATAAACTTGAATTTAAGAGCAAGGAGAGTACAGATGACAAGTTGTATATAATTATTGGAGAGATCGTTGTCATTAAAGATAAACTTTCTGCTCTGCACCCTCCCTACCTACCTTTCCCATCCAGTTTAGATGTCTAATGTCTACTCCCCTGGGCCCTCCTTGGCTTCTTTGGGTCTGCGGATTGTAGCCTGGTTCTCCTGTACTTTATGGCTAATATCCACTTATAAGTGAGTACTATCTTTCTTTGGTGTGAATATTTCCATGCTCCTCCCCATTTATATGTTGAGACTAGTCACCAAAGTGATGGTATTTAGAGTTGAGGCTATACATTGTGAGAGCAGAATTCTTGAGTAGGATTTCTGGGTCCTGGTTACCTCACTCAGAATATTGTTTTCTAGTTTCTTTTTGTCTGTCTCATTTATTTATTTATTTATTTATTTATTTATTTATTTATTTATTTATCTATCTATCTATTTAGTTATTTAGTTAGTTGTTTATTCACTTTTTACCCCAGCTGTAGCCCCCTCCCTCATCTCCTCCCAGTTCTACCTTCTATTTCTTCTCCTCCTATGCCCCTCCTGCAGTTCACTGATAGGGGAGGACTTCCTCCCCATCTATCTGATCCTAGCCTATCAGGTCTCATCAGGACTGGCTGCATTGTCTTTCTCTGTGGCCTGGTAAAGGCTGCACCCCTCAGGGTGAGGTGGTCAAAGAGCCTGCCACTGAGTTCATATCAGAGACAGCCCCAGCTCCCCTTACCAAGAAACCCTCTTGGAGATTGAGTTGCCCTGGGCTATAACTGAGCATGGATTCTAGATTATCTCCATGCATGGTCCTTGGTTTGAGTATAAGTCTCAGAAAAGACCCCTAGGCCCAGAATTTTTGGTTCTGTTGGTCTCCTTGTAGAGCTCCTATCCCTTTTAGGTCTTTCTGTCTTCCCCTTCTTTCATAAGATTCTCTGCATTCTGTTTACAGTTTGGCTATTAGTCTCAGCAGCTGCTTCCATTCCCTGCTGGATAGAGCCTTTCAGAGGCCCTCTGTGGTATGGTCCTATCCTGTTCCCTGTTTTTTCCACTTCCAATGTCTATCCCATTTGCCTTTCTGAGTAAGGATTGAGCAGCTTTCTTAGGGTCCTCCTTCTTGCTTAGCTTCTTTAGGTGTACAGATTTTAGTATGTTTATCCTGTATTATATGTCTAATATACACTTATAAGTGCATATATACTATACCACGTGTGTCTTTCTGCTTCTGGGTTACTTCACAATCCCTTACAATAACAGATCTCCTGGAGTTATCTCCATCCCTGATCACAAGCTGCACTACAGAGCAACAGTTATAAAAACTGCATGGCACTGGCATAGAAACAGAATGGTGGATCAATGGAATTGAATAGAAATAAACCCACACATCTACGGATACTTGATTTTTGACAAAGATGCCAAAACCATACAATAGAAAAAAAGATAACATCTTCAACAAATGGTGCTGGTCTAAGTGGATGTCTACATGTAGAAAAATGCAAGTAGATACATATTTATCACCCTGCACAAAACTTAATTCCAAGTAGATCAAAGACCTCAACATAAAATATTACACACTAAACCTATTAGAAAAAAAAGTGGGAAGAACCTTCAAGTTATTTTCCAGTTTCATCCATTTGCCTGTAAATTGCATGTCTTTGTTTTTAATAGCGGAGTAATATTTTATTGTGTGCTACATTTGCTTTATCCATTCTTCAGTTGAGGGACATCTAGATTGTTTCCAGTTTCTGGTTAGTATTAATAAAGTTGCTATGACCATAGTTGAGCAAGGACACTTGATAAAGCATCTTTTGGGTGTATTCCCAGAAGTGGTATATAGCTCGGTTTTGAGTATTTCCAATTTTCTAAGAAACTTCCAGATCAATTTCCACAATGGTTGTGTAAGTGTGCACCCCCACCAGCAATGGAATAGTGTTTCCCTTGCTCCACATCCTCACCAGCATGTTCTGTACTTGAATTTTTTGATGTTAGCCATTGTGATGGGTATAAAATGGAATCTCAGGGTCCTTTTGATTTGAATTTGTCTGATAACTAAGAAAGTTGAGCATTTCTTTAAGTGCTTCTTAGCCATTAAAGGTCCCTTTGTTGAGAATTCTCGGTATAGCTCTGTAAACCATTTTTTAATTGGGGTTATTTGTTGTTGTTTTTTTTTTAACTTTTTGAGTACGTTATATATTTTGGACATTAGCCCTCTGTCAGATGTAGGGTTGGTAAAGATCTTTTCCCATTCTGTAGGATGCCAGTTTGTCCTACTGACAGTGATTTTTGCCTTGCAAAGCTTTTTAGTTTCATGAGGTCCCATTTATTATTGATGTTCTTAGAGCCAGAGCTGTTGGTATTCTGTTCAGAGAATTGTCTCCTGAACAAATGAGTTCAAGGCTCTTCCACACTTTCTTTTGTATTAGGTTTAGTGTATCAGATTTTATGTTAGGTCTTTGATCCACTTGGACTTTAGTTTTGTGCAGGGTGATAAGTATGGATCTATTTGCATTCTTCTGCAGACATCCAGTTACACCAGCACCATTTGTTGAAGATGCTGTTTTTTCCCATTGTATACTGTTGGCCTCTTTGTCAAAAATCAGGTGTCTGTGGGTGTGTGTGGAGGCTCCTGAGAGTCTATGGTGATGACCCCAACTGAGACTTCTAGTAGCAGGTGGATTAAAGAGTCTGAAGTTGCCATCTCTTGTAGTCAGGTGGGACTTCCAGTGGAGGGAGGGAGACACCATCCCACCCATAAAACATTCACCTCAGTATTTATCTTGCCTACAAGAAATGTAAGGATAAAGAAAGATGGAGCCGAGGTTAAGGAAATGGCAAAACAATGACTAGTCCAACGTGAGACCCGCCCCATGGGAGAGTGCCAACACTTGACACTATTAATGATGCTCTGCTGTGCTTGCAGACAGGAGCAGCTGACAAAAATAGATGCAGAGACCCACAGGCAAACAGCAGGCCGAGCTCGGAAGTTCTGTGGAAGACTGGGAGGAAGGGCAGAGGGAGCTGGAGGGGTCAAGGATGCCACAAGACCTACAGAGTAAAGTAACCTGGTCCCATGGGGGTTCACAGAGACTATGCATGGGCTGGACCTAGACTCGCCACCCAGATGTAGCAGATGTGCAGTGTGGTTAACATGTGGGTTCCCTAACAGTGGAATTAGGGGCTGTCTCTAACTCAGTTGCCTGCCTCTGGATCCCTTTTCCCTACCTGGATTGCCTTTGCCAGGCCCCAGCAGGAAAAGATGAGTTAATCCTGCTGCAACTTGAAGTGTCAGGGTGGGGTTATACCCATTCTGGGTCTCCCTTTCTCTGAGATGAAAGAGGGGGAAAATAGAGGGAGGGGCCAGGAGGGAGGGACTAAGATCAAGCTGTAAAATGATTAAATAAATAGTAAGTAAATAAATAAATAAACAAATAAGGGGATCACCAACCCCACTCAAGGGTTCTGCTCTCATAGTGTATAGCCCCATCTCTAATACCATCTCTTTGGTGATAAGGTCTTAACATGTGAATGGGGAGGAATACAGGAATGCTCACACCGAATAAAAACAGTCATCATCTTATCAAAAAGGAAGATATTCTAAAGCAAGGCACTTGTGTTTCTGCCCTTGGGTCCCAGAACTGTAGAAACAAGCTACAATTTTTGTTTGAAAACTATTTGAACAATTGTCCTCAAGAAATAGAAATTTTTGGCAGAATGCAAGGAATCTTATGAAAGAAGGGGGAGATAGAAAGACCTGGAAGGGAGAGGAGCTCCACAAGTAGAGCAACACAACCAAAATATCTTTTCTGAGCCTAATACTCCAAACAAGGACAATGCCTGGAGATAACCAAGAACCCCTGCACAGATGTAGCCCATGGCAGCTCAGTGTCCAAGAGGGTTCCTTAGCAAAGGGAACAGGGACTGTCTAGGACATGAACTCAGGGGCTGGCTCTTTGATCACCTCCACGTGAGGGGTGTGCAGCTTTACCAGGCAACAGAGGAAGACAAAGTAGCCAGTCCTGATGAGACCTGATAGGCTAGGGTCAGAGGGACAGGGAGGAGGACTTCCCTTATCAGTGGACTGGGGAGGGGCATAGGAGAAGAAGAAGGAGGGAGGATGGGATTGGGAGGGGATGACAGAGGGGGGCAACAGCTGGGATAAAAAGTGAATAAACTGTAATTTATTAAAAAAAATTAATTAATTAATTTTTAAAAAGAATAGAAAATTGCCCCAAAGAATTCCATGCCAAGAGAAGAATAAAGCTGAATTCTGGTGCCAGCCAAAGGAGGAACTTATCTCCCAGGAAGAGATTCTATACAGTCCCTACAATTTATCAGATCACCTTGCAGGACAGGCTGAGACCATGATGAATGGGTGACAGGTGGGACCACACCTTGACCAGGCAGCTTAGTGATGCATAGCTCCAACCCTCTGTTTAACCTGCCTCGGGTTAGGACATGAGGGTCACTATGCTTATTTATTTGTTTTTCTTCACAATGTGGCAACAGTGGATAATTCTTTCTCTGCTCTTCACTATTTGATTGTATTTGATTGTCTCTTTCATTGGCTTATGGAAGAGTGACTCAGCCTAGTTTGTTGAAAAACCCCTAACAACTCCAGTAACCATGTTTTCTCAGCCCTATGGGTTTTCTTTCCTTTCTTCTACAGAGAAATGAAGATAGTAATGAAAGATTTTCAAAAAGAGTAACAGGAAAGAAAAGGAACATCTGACGTCACAGACTAATTGAAGGGGAGAGACCTGAAAAATCATTTATTTTGATCTGTGGTTTAATGCATCAGGAAGTCTTGGCCTTAAAGACTTCAAGGGTAAAGTGACCCTTTCACAGCCCCTAACGCCAGTGAAATATCTAAGAACAGAATTCTAGACTCTTGATTCCACAGCTTCCAGTTGCCTTTTCAGTTCAGCCCAATACCCAGTGGGCGTGAGTCCCATCTACCTGGGAACCTGCCATTGCTTTCTTATCTACCTGACAGCACCTGGGTGTTCATTATATGACTAGAACATGACCAAAAACAGGAGGGAGTGATGTTAAATAGTTTGCCCAATCTCATCCATCTTTTCAAATTAATGAATATGCAAGTACCTTGGCTGCTTTCCTACTCTTAGTTGCTGTTGTCTTTAGGAAAAATAAAGCCTGGGTATTTGATTGTTCTTGACTTAATAATTTTTATTTTTTTATAACTTTGAATTATTATTTAACCAGTTTCTCTCCTTTTAGTATCCAGATTATAGAAGTTACCACTGACTTAGATTATAATAACTGACAGAAAATGAGACACAGTAAAACTGGCTATATGGCTAATTCCTTGAAGAGGATGCTAACATTCTTGTCAGCTTATGCTTTGTTACTGCTATTATGTGACATTCAAGCTCTGTGGTAATGCTCAGAACTAAGCTGCTAAATAAGTGTGTGCTCCTCGGGAATATTCTTCAGGACATGTGCACTGCGTGGGTATGAGCCATTTACTTTTGTGTGTTTATTTCCTGTCTCATGGACTTTTCCGTGTCCTACGTGAAGGGCTGCTCTTCCTTTAAGCTCCTCCTTGCCTAGCACCTGTCTCTATTGCATGTGACAACTGTCTCTCATATGTGGCTCCAACTCTGCATCTCCTTCCTCTTTGCCTCTTCTTTTTTATCTAAGTTCTCCAATGATTCCATTGTCCCACTTTTGCTGTTTTCACCAAGGCATCTCATAAAGACCTTCAGGACTAGGCTGAAATTTTTTATGTGAAAACATCTAATAAACAGTGGGAGTCCTTCAGAAGGGTTCTTTGCTTTTCTCTATTTTATCTTAAGAATTGTTTTCTTGTTTGCTAATCTGAGCACCATTTGGGAGATTGAGTAGCATGTGACTGATAAAATAAACAATAGTTTATTGTGCTTGCTATGCCCTACCCACTCAGCTAAGCCCTCTAATTTATTCCTTAGGACAAGCTGAAAAAATAGCTGGTAATGTTAGCTCCTTTTATATATATAAAGCACCTCAAAAATATCTAAGACTTGGTAACTAACTTCTTGTGGGACCTTTAAATGTTAGTAAAATATTTGTGTGATGTGAAGAGAAACCAAATTATAAAACCTTTCAATTTTAGGAAGAAGCAAAGTCATTCTGTGTTCTTGGCCACCTTTGCAATTTATGTTTTTCCTCACAAGGAAGCCCGGGAGTCTCACACCTAGGTTATGACAGCAGTGTCTTCGTAGAGTGTGCTACTGAGGGCGATTGCACTCTACAGTTGCATGCCTATGAAAACTGTTCAAAAGGAAAGTGGACTGCAAAGTTTAAAAACAATGATACATTTGAATTTATATATGGCTAGCTCAATCAAAATGTTTAATAATTCTATGAATGTTATATCGGTAACTTTATTACTCACTGTGACACAATACTCGAAAGAAGACACTTAAGGCAGAGGAAGATTTATTTAGGCTCATGGTTTCAGAGGTTTTCAGTTTGTTATGGTAGGGAAGGTGTGGCTACAGAAATCCCCAACTCCATCCATGGTAGCAAGATTCTAATATGGACTTGTTCTTCGTATCTCAGCATTTCAGAGAGCAGGAAGCAGGACTGGAAGCAGGACTAGACTGTAACCCTCAAAAATGTGCCCACAGTGGTCTGTCGAGCAGCACCATCCACTGGGACCCAACTGAGCCTGTAGAGATTCTTCACATACAAACCAAAGCCCGTGCACAGTCCTAAAGTTGTTTTCTTCTTCAATAAATTGTATATGCAATTTACTGTTACGTCACTCTATTCTCATTGCAGCGCTGCCTTAAAATAAAAGCTTTAGAAGCAAATAATGTAATGATTCCTTACATTCTCACTACCATTTGCTTGTACTCGTTCTTAAGACCCTATGCATCAAAAAGTTTCCCCTCCTGTCAACTCATAGTTATTAAAAGGCAGTGAAGGATCTAGAGGGTGTGTCTCAGAGGGAGAGTACTTGCCTAGCGTGCACAAGATTGTGGGTTCAATTTCCAGAATCTTATTTTTTTAAAAGAATTAATTTGATATGTTTAAGTGGTTGGACAATGACTCTGAATCAATGGATCACATGGCTAGCAGCTACTAAATATAGATGCTAAAGCTTTTAGTAGAACAGCGTCTTATTAACTAGTTAATGAAACAGAACATTTTAGTTCAGTGATTGACTATGGTGACAGTCCCCTTTCCTCCCTCCCTCCCCCTAGTCCATGTGGAATGCAAACCTCTACTAAAGGACAAAGATCTCCCTAATTTCTTCAGCCCAGGTGGGCTAACACCATTTCAGGACTAGCTGTGAGTGATAAACAAAATTACAAACCCCATGTTGGGCCTTTCAAGGATCTGAATTAGCTGGAGGGCCTGGAGTTGTGAACTGTGCCTGGTTAATGCTGGGTGGAAAACCAGCATTTACTCACCACCTTTGTGACTCTTTGTAGCCATCACGCAGAGTCTCTGGGACTGAAGTTTCCCTTTTTTCCCCTGGGCCCCTTTGTGCACAGCATGGAGAGGCTGGGCAATGTGCCTGAGTACATTATCTCACCAGCGTTCACTTACTTCCTGCTCTTTCTCCAGCAGCAAGCAAAGGCTTCTCTTCTTTTCTTGGTGATGTGGAAATACATGGGGAGAGGATGGGCTTTGCCGAGACTATCAGAACTAGCAAAGAGGAGATGGGTGCTGGGGAAGGAGACTCGCTCCTGGATTCATAGAAAAGTTGTCCCGTACAAACAGAGCAGCTGCTGTTACGAAGCACAAAACCACATTGTTCCTTTCTGGGGTTTTGAATGGAGTTGGTTATGGCTTTCAGTCTAAGTGTGAAAAAGGGCAAGAGAAAGGACACATGCACGTTCGGCAACTTTAAACGGAAGAATTTGAGGAACACTGGCAGGCCAGTTATAAAATGATGAAAATCCATCCAGGAGAGTACATGGCTCTAATTAGCTTCTGAACTATATGCTAAGAGGAAGTCCACCCTGGACTGCTGTTCCATCGAACTGAACGCGCAGCATCTCAGCAGGAGGGAGAAATCACGCAGCTGCATCCTTCCCGTTCAGGGCCGAGAACAAAGTGTTCACATGGTAAGAATGCAGCAGGCGTCGCTGACGGTGATATTTCTGGAGCACTTTGGGGCCTCTCGTGGCACATGGAAAGACAGGATGAGGACACCGACTGTCAGATCCTAACTATATGCGGGGTTTCTTAATGATTTATGCAAGAGGCCGCCTGGGGGAAGCGCACTTGGTTGCAGCATTTATCCCGGCCTCCTCATCCGTGGTTGAGGGTGTTAGAAGTTTCATCTTCTGTACCGGGGTCTGGGAGGGCCGCACGCTTACTCTCCTCTGCCTTTTAGCACAAAGTTGAAGTAAGCAGCAATCCACGCGCTTACAGAAGCTTCCTCTTTGCGTCTTCCTGGTGCCTGTCGGAATTCCTGTGTGTGAGCGTCGTTTTGGAGACTACGGTTTTACACTTGTCTCACAGCAGGGCAAAGTTAGAAGCCTAGAGAAATCCGGACAAAATCAGATGAATAAAGGTTGGCCTCTTGGGTCTAATTTTTAAGGTGTCATCTTTTTGTTTTTGTTTTGCTTGTTTAATTGGCTTGTATTTTTTTGTTATATTCTTTGATTATTTTATTATTTTTTTAACTTTTATTAATTATACTTTATTCACTTTGTATCCCCCCATAAGTCCCTCTCTCCTCCCCTCCCAGTCTCACCCTCCCTCCCCCTTCTTCACACATGCCCCTCCCTAAGTCCACTGATAGGGGAGGTCCTCCTTCCTTCTGATCCTAGTCTATCAGATCACATCAGGAGTGGGTACATTGTCATCTTCTGTGGCCTGGTAAGGCTGCTCCCCCCTCAGGGGGAGGTGATCAAAGAGCAGGCCAATCATATTATGTCAGAGGCAGTCCCTCTTCCCATTACTATGTAACCCACTTGGACACTGAACTGCCATGGGCTACATCTGTGCAGGGGTTCTAGGTTATCTCCATGCATGGTACTTGGTTGGAATATGAGTCTCTGGGAAGTCCCCTGTGTTCAAGTTTTCTGGTTCTGTTGCTCTCCTTGTGGGGTTCCTGTCCTCTCCAGATCTTACTATTTCCCACTTCTTTCATAAGATTCCATGCACTCTGCCCAACAGTTGGCCATAAGTCTCAGCGTCTGCTTTGATAGTCTGCAGGGCAGAGGCTTTCAGAGGCCCTCTGTGGCAGGTTCCTAACTTGTTTCCTCGTTTCTTCTTCTTCTGGTGTCCATCCTCTTTGCCTTTCAGGATGGGAATTGAGCATTTTAGTCAGGGTCCTCTCTCTTGATTAGTTTCTTTAGGTGTACAGATTTTAGTAGGTTTATCCTATATTATATGTCTATATGAGTGAGTGTATACCTTGTGTGTCTGCTTCTGGGATAGCTCACTCAGGATGATCCTTTCCAGGTCCCACCATTTACCTGCAAATTTCATGATTTCCTTGTTTTTCATTGCTGAGTAATATTCCATTGTGTAGAAGTACCACAATTTATGCATCCATTCTTCAGTTGAGGGGCACTGCTGGTGGGAATGTAAACTTGTACAACCACTCTGGAAATCACTCTGACGCTTTCTCAGACAACTAGGAATAGGGCTTCCTCAAGACCCAGCCATACCACTCCTAGACATATATCCAAAAGAGGCTCAAGTACACAACAAGGACATTTGCTCAACCATGTTTGTAGCAGCTTTATTTGTAATAGCCAGAAGCTGGAAACAGCTCTTTTTTATTTTTAAAGATTAATTTATTTTATTTCACATGTATGGGTGTTTTGCCTGTATATATGTGTGTGTCCCGTGAGTGTGCCTGGTTCTAGAGGAGGCCAGAAGACATCAGCAGCCTCCCTGAAAGTGTAGTTAGAAACAGTTGCAAGCCGCTATTCCACGCTGGGAACTGCACCCACGCCCTCTTTGAGAGCAGCAATCCCTCTAAACTGCTGAGCTGTTTCTGCAGCTCTTAACTGTGTCATCTCTTCTGCTCATCCATTCTGACAGGGGCGGGTTATCAGTCCCTAGGAACCCCATGTGAAGTGGAGATGGGGGCCCTGGCTGCTTCCCAATTTGGGCGACAGTGCCTGGTGGTCCATTCATGGCTACAGGATTTGTTCGTAATTGATAGACTCATAATTTCATAATGTAGTAACTGGATAAGCAGCTCCGCGGTGTGGCTTAAGCTAGAGTTCTAGTGTGGTTTCAGTGTTAGAAACATGATTTTTACATTCTGTTTTACTCACTAAGTTTTAAAGTTAAACATAAGTAAATATTCAGACTGCAGGCATCGTGAAAGTAGATTTTTCATGGTGTGTGTGAGTACAAATTTATTAAGAATTAAAAAGAAAGGCAATGATGAGATTTCCAAGGAAAACAGAAAATTGTTTTGAGGGGTGTGGCGTGTGTGTGTGTGCAGTGTGTTGAGGTTTCGTGTGTACACATGTAGAGGTCAGAAGACAACTTTGTACAACCAGTTTTTACCTTCTGCCTTTAAATGGGAGATCAAACTTGGATCCCTGGGCTTGCACAGCACAGCACACATCTTTACACACTAAGCCATCCACCAGCCCGAACGATGTGTGTTTATGGGGAAGATTATTTGGTGGGAGTAGTGAGTAGGGAAAGATGGTTTAAACTAGCATTTGGTTTGCGATCTGAAAAGTCATCCTGTAACTGGACCTTTTGGCTATTATTGGGTTATTTTTCTTATCTTCCTACACCATTCTTATCCCTTCCAACCCTCCTCCCAACACTACGTCAGAGAGAAAGAAGGTTAGAGGGGAAAGGGGACATTGATATTGTTAGATTCATTTCTGCTGAGTAGGGGTGCCTAGTTCCTAGGGGCAAGTTTGATTTTCATTGTCAGGAAATCTCCAACCGGCAACCAGTAACCTGGCAACCGGTGACCACAACGGCAGCAGTGGGAGCCGCCAAGCAGCAATGAGCAACACCAGTAACAGACCCTGCCTCACAGGGCCCAAATGGTTATATACCCTCTGAAGAGTCCCCAGAATTCCTAATGTAAACTACCCACAGCTGGCAAAGTCACACCCCTGCCAAAGCAGGACAAATCATAAAATCTAGCTGCTCTGGACAATATGAAGCAGCCCCATTATCCCCATGCCTAGAATTAAAACAAAAGCATATTCACATAACATTTCTGTGTTTTCTAAGAAACCAAAATTCTCACTGCAACACTGGAGGGGGTTTAAACAAATGGATACTCAGTGAGCATAACTTTCTTCATCGCTTTACAACATGAAGCTGGCAGTAGTTCTCCTTCACAGGGTCCTTGCAAGGACTGAGTTTATGCCGCCCACAGAGCACTCAGCAGGGTGCAGTCATTGCTGAATTGACACTGGGAATTATTGACGTTATCACCAGGGTCATTGGTAGATAGGAAGTGAGACAAAAATCTAACAAGGGGAGGTTTTCTTAAAATTTGTTTTTATTTTGTTTATGTGTAGGTGTGTTTGTGTGGATGCATGCCACATGTGTGCAGGTGCCCACAGAAGCCAGAAGTGGGCACTGGCTTTCTAGATCTGGTGACTGTAAGCTGCCCAACGTGAATACTAAGGACCAAACTCCGTCCTTGGGAAAGAGCAGCAAAGGCTCTTAGCTGCTAAGCCATCTCTCCAGCCCTAGAGAGCTTTGATTAAATACCCAGAATAACTCATTAAGAGCAAAGAGTTTCTGGTAAAATTAGGAGGAAAACCAGAAGGTAAACGCCCCACTAACTAGGCTAATTTTTGTGACTCAAATCGGAAAAATGGAGTAAGGTGTTAATATCGCCATCATTGGGTGAAAAATAAGTCAAACAGTTTCTGTGGGACACAGAGCAGGGCCGGAGCCACTGGTTAGACTACAGTCAAGAAGGCACACGAGAACTGGAATGACCAGAGTCTGTGTCTTTTATTTATTTATTTATTTATTTATTTATTTATTTATTTATTTATTT
>NW_026590809.1:2252960-2297552 GCF_907164565.1 Psammomys obesus | reverse complement strand
TTTATTTATTTATTTATTTATTTATTTATTTATTTATTTATTTATTTATTTGCTTATTTATTTATTTATTTATTTGCTGGACTTTGATATATGGTTGTAGAGGAAATATCGAGACCACAGAGTCTAATATACATATGTGCAGAAGGGGTGTGTGAGTGTGTGTGTGTGTGTGTGTGTGTGTGTGTGAGTGTGTGTGTGTGTGTAGTTTATTTCTGAAACAGTAAGGAGGTGGGAAGCTCTAATCACTCATATTAGTCAGTAATGGCCACGCTTCATGAAAACAAGGGAGGTCTGTTGAATGACGGAGACTGTTAGTCAAAAAGACTACATTTGCCACTTGCAATATTAGCAGTTTTGGAATTAGTAAATAACACAATGATTCTTCCTGATGCTTAGGTTCCGTAATACAGAGGAAGCACAAGAAGCGAAAATGGTGTAGGTAAGAGACCACTGATTCACTAGGACAGACATCAACATCCAAGCTGAATCTCCTCCTGTGTCTGCAGGAGGAGAAGGCTGAAATGAAGAAGAGTGGGCCAGAAGGGCTCCAGGGCTTAGAGCCACGTGAGACACTGTTCATCAGAAGCACTGCTGAAACAGCTCAAACGAGGTGTTAGAGGGTGAGACAGCCCGGAGACTGGCTGGGTGTGATTATTGAAAATTCAAAACGAAGCAGAGATTTCTTATATTAACTTTGCCCAGAAATATTCAGGTCAGAAAAGACTAACTGTTGAATTAGGAGATTAATCTGACACTAACCGCGGGTGGCACTGAAAAGTCGCTTCACTCCTGGTGACCCGGGTTTCCTGAAACAGCAAGTGTGGGAACTGGATGCAGTACCCCTGGGGACCCTCCAGTTCTGACTTTCTATGTCTCCCTGAGACGGCCATAGCACCTGTTTTCAATTTGAGCTCTTACGTGTGTTTCCTTATTCTTTAAACCTGCCTTTCTAGTAAGCTGTGGCATTCATTACAGGGCTTCTCGTCATTTCCTTGTAGTCTAAAGAGAATATATATTCCATTTTTCAGCTCTAGCTTTTCCAGTCCTCTAGTGTTGAAACCATTTTTGTGAGAACAGCTGTTAAAATCATCTCTGGGTTTTAGTGGAGGCCATGGCGGGAAAACCCACTGGCCAATGGTATTTGCAAGGTTCAGCCTGAGAAGGTGGTCTCCTTACTTTGATGAGAATTTGAAGTGATGTTCTGAACTATTGCAAGCTGTTTTAACTTATCTGGAGAAATAAGGAAGGCCTCCTGACAGTCCTGTACCCTGAACTTTGTTATTTCCGCCCTGAGTTCATTGCAGGATGCCAGCGCTCTGCTTTTCATTAATCACTCACCTCTTTTTCACTCCTTTCCTCTGCTTGGTTACTCTGGCATTAACTGTCATCATTATCAGTCAGCCAGATTAGCCATGCTTTCAGCCAGGCACCAAAGGAAAATCACAGCAGGCTACGAGGAAAAAGAAGACCATGATGCCTAACCGCCCTCTGGCAGAACTTGGCAGAAAGGATGGAGAATTTTGACTCTCCCTGTAGATGGCAAAGAGATGGTTCTTGGTGAGTCAGACAAAATGGATACACTGAGCCTGGTCATCCTTGACCAGAGAGGAAATGGGCAGGGTTCTTTGGCCCCAACCTCTAGCTGGAATCTTCATCAGGATGGTCACTAAGGATCCCTTCTCTTCATAGGTTCAGAATGTACTCAACTCTGCTGCACTGAAAAGAAAAGCCTTTGTTGTCATGTAGTTTCCACTAAAATCAACTCACTTAGAAGTTCCACCCATCCCCTTATACACTTAGTCTATGCTCCAGAGGACACCAAAGCGTCTGCAAAGAGCAGCTCCCCTGTGGGCTGTACACAGACGACCCCTCCTCTCCGCCCACCGCTCCACTCTCTAATGCTTGCTGTTGTGCTCCAGGCCCCATCCCTGTCTCAGAGCCTCCTTGCTTTGTTCACCCTTTGAACCCCAACAATAATTCTGAGTTGGTGCCGAGGCCCTTCTTACAGCTAGTTTTTAAAGCAAAGACTACTTCCCACAGGGGCACAGCCAGTCAGTTATCCTGTAAGCCACAGGATAACAATTCAAGAGACTTCCAGGAAACCTGTCATCCCGTCTCTTCTATAGGATACTAACTAGCTCAGGCTTCTCCTTTAGTTCCTAGTGGTGCAGGGAAGTCTTGGCTTCCTGAGCTAGTCAGAACCCCTACCTGGTGCTCTTATCTCTCCTGCCTACCTCCATCTCCACGTCTCCAGCGTCTCTCTAGTGCCTCTATTTGCGATAATAAGATCATCAAGTTGCCATCATCATAACTCCGTGGTACCCTCTCAGTCTACTCCCACCTCTCACAGGGGTAGTAGGGGCTGCCACAGACCATCTAAGAAAATCCACTTGCAAGAAGGAAAGATTCGTTTTGCTCATCATCTCAGAGGTTTGAGACCATGCCCTCTTGAGTCCATTGCTCTGGGCCTGTGCTGTGTCATGGACTCTTCCTGGGAAGATGAAAGAAAAAAAAATCTATTCACCCCAGACAGAGAAGGCAACAGTTTTGCAAAGAAAATTTCAGTCTAAGTCTGGCTTGGTTAAACCAATACATTTATTGGCTTTATATACAGGAACAAGGGCAGTGACACTACTGGAAAGTCCCTTGGGCAACTTATAACCAGGCAAACTATTATAATAAAGCATTCCACCCACAGCCAGCTATATTCATGAAAACTACACCTCTGATGGGTCCCACTGGGCAAGGTATGAGCCACTACACCAGCTGAATCTCCTTTAACTCCCAGGAACTATTTATCACTGAAGTGACCTCAGAAAGGAGAGGAGGTTTTGTGAGCTTACTGAGTCTCCCCCTCCTTCCAAGAGGTAATAGTAATAGGCCTGGTGTCAAGAGCACCTCTTACTGGTGATCACAAGTGCCCCCGTTCTAGGTCAGTCAACCCAGAGAACGTCTGTTCCCACTAGTCGGCAATGAGACCTAAAGCAGATGAGTGCGGTGACCTTGCTCATGTTCTGGTGCCTGGGAAGGAAGAGGTGGACACTGAGGTCCCAATAACCCAGTCAAGAACAAACCTCCTGGTAAGCTATCTTTTTTTCCCAGAGGACCTCGCTCTGTTTTGAGATGTTGTCTTGCCTTTGGCAGTTTTATTTTGCTTCATCTTAAAATTCTCTGCATACCAAGGTGCCATGACTGGGGTGGAAAAGAAAGAAGAGATGACACCCAAGTAAGGACCTTTATTGTCCACATGAGGTGGCCCCGCCTGGACCTGGAAGAGATCCAGTGCAGAGAATACAGAAAAGCACTTTATTTCCTGTAAGTACAGACAATACACATAATCACTTATCAAAATCATTATATTACTCCTGAAAATTGCCCAAACCTGCATTCTTTTTCTTATGAGATGAACTGAAAGCAGGCTGTACTTGCCTTAGAAGATTCTGGGCAGAAGGTGGGGATGGGAAAGGATGAGATGGTGGGATTAGTCACATTGGAGACTGATTAAAGGGAGAATGGAGCCCAGTTTGCTGTAATACTGATGCAGTGTAGGGGTCTTGAGGTCTTGATTGAATTTATTTTATCCACCAGTTAAAGAATTAAAAGACAGAAAAAATCCTGAGCACAACAGATAGTGGAGAAATCTCAAACAGTGCAGCCAGAACAGACAGACTCAGCAGCTAAAGAGAGGGTTTTATTGGGGATGAAGAAACACAAACTCAGCAGACAGAAAAAAGAAGAGGGGGACTGGAGAGACCAAATATCCAACCCTTCTCTCTCTCTCTCTCTCTCTCTCTCTCTCTCTCTCTCTCTCATTTAGTTTCTGAAAAGTTTTTCTCCCTCAACTTAGAGTTTGTCCTCTGAGGAGAGATAAGATCGCTGATTGGCCCAGAAACCTGTTGTGTACTGAGTGCTGATCAAGCCTTGAACTTGTTGAGCCAGTCTGTCTGGCTTGCTGGTAAGAGACTAAACCCCCCACCACCATTTTTTTTTTTTTCAAGCAGCCGGGTCTTTGGCAGGGACGGGAGTGACGGGAGGGACAACAGGTCCATCTTGGAAGTTTGCCACCTTTATTACCTAGTGATGGCCCCTTCGGTACCTGTCTGCTCACCATGATCCAACAGAAGAGGTTGGGGCAGTGGAGGATCTGCCAAGCAGGGTTCCTGGATCCCAACTAAAGGAGAAGCTTCTGCAGTAAAATTAGTGCTTTGATGGCAGGAAGACTTGAAGCAGGCAGGGACCTGCGTACAGGAGCTCAGAAGGAGTAAAGAAGCCCAGAAGGGCTAAGATATAAGTCAGAGGCATGGGCCTCCAAGGAGGCAAGGTCAGTATTGCATCCCTGTCACTGGTGGAAACAGCCCACTCAGGGAGTTATTGCTGGTCCACACTGGGGCTTTTCCCTGGAGCTTGCTACTGGCTAAGAGCCAACTTGGCAAGCCAGGTTGTCTTGAGGGAGACCCAGGAAAGAGGTTTCTTGCAGGGAGAGAGTGATTTAATTTTACCCTTGCCCAGTCTGAGGACGTTCATGCCATGCCAGGAAAGATGCTGAAACATGCAGCTGGAAAACCTAAAATCCTGTTTCCTTGAGCGGAAAGATCAAATGTCTAATGATTGATTCAATGCTACAGCTCCAGGGCAGGGTCACACCCACAGATACAAACTATTGCTCTTTAATGGAGAGGTAGAAAAAGACCTGGACGTTAGAAAACCATCATAATTGTTCTAGGCCTGGCCATCAATAAGCTCTGTGGGCTTGTCCTCATCATTTGCATACTGAAGGCCCAGGTTTCCTCAGGAGCCTTCCTTTCCCCAGAGGGCTGTTATCACCATCACATGAAAAATAAACAGGTAAAAGTTCGGGAAAGGACTACACAAGTAAGGTATGGTTAGTGTTACTATTTTTCTAGTTTACTTCATTGTGTTAGGAAAGAACCCACAAAACTTGCAGAGGGAGAGTGAGAGAGAAACTGCGGGCGGGGAAGGGGTTAGAAAGCAATGGAGAGACACGCAGAGCCAGAGCCAGAGAGCAGATGACTTCTCAAAATAGATACCTACAGACTAAAACTTGTGTGTTGAATACTTGAAGACCCCACTTGGTGAGGTCTGTTTAGAAAATAAAACTCTGTTTGACGCAGTGGCAAGAACTCCACGCACTTCCCCCACTAGTTGGTGGGTGGGCTGAGGACTTGGAGCCTTTACCAGCACTTGGCTAGTTGCTAAACAGAGCTGGCATGCTTGCACTCTGGTTTACATACAACACATCGTTGTTTTGTAAAGCAAATCACCATTATAAATCCTGCATTTCTGAGATGAAGCATGGCAGAAAATAATTATATAAATCATCCTACTTTTGCATCACATTTTCTCTTAGTCCTCATTTTATACTCCTGTTATATTAAATCACCTGGACCCTGAAATTATAACAGTATCCTTGATGGATCTGTTTATTCATTTTGCCTTGTTAGGCTAAAAGGTTGTGGAAATGGAAGAGTTTGCTGGGAGGGAGCTGTTGGTGTGAAGTTTCTGTGAATTGAGAGCTGATGGGTTGAGTGTCAACTAATGCTGAGAGCAGGAACGTAAAGCATTTGTTCAGACTGGAATCAACAGGCTGCTCTGGGAGGCTCTAAGCATCTGGGAGATGCTTTGGGAGCATCTGCTGTCTTGCACCTGAGTTTCTTGAAGTGAGGTGTGGCCGCTGCTCTTTGGCTTCTCTCAGAGAGGAATTACAAAGAAGAAAGGAATTAATGATATTCAGTGAACACCGGCCTAATTAAGGCAAGAGTTGATTGAAAATGTCACATAGAAAAAAAATTAATGTCTGAAAAAAAAAAAAAAAACCCCGCTAAACTTGATTTCGTTGTTGTTTACAGGTTCAGTGTTGGTTCTGTTATAAGGTAGTTCTAGGACAGCTTTTCCCAAAGTGCTAATGTGATTGCCTGCAGTTCTGCCAAGACACAGAGGAATGCAGGACAGGTTAACATCCGGGTGTTAGTGCTAGAGAGGATGTGGCTCCGAAGTGATCCTGCACCTTTATAAAAAGTTGAACTTAAAACAGAAAATCTTGGGGATGAAATTTATCCAACTTCATGAGGAAAAAACAATGTTTTTAATAAGCAGTTAAGGTTTAGATTATACACTAATTGGAAAGGGTTTCATTTTGTACAGCTCAACTCATTTTCCTTCCCCTCAGCTGTATGAATTGTTAAAGCAATTCCATTTCATGACACTCCGAGGCTCTGGGGATTGACTACAAGCTCACAGTGAAATTCAGGGTCCAGAAGAGGAGCCTTGGTAGAGCAGGAACGCCAGGATAAATGCATGTGCTTGGGACAAGTGCACACCACAGCACCACACGGAGGGGAGAGGAGCCAAGGTTTCAGTGCAATGGCCTGGGGAAGGGCTCGGGCGGGACAGCGCTTGCCACACAGGCAGCAGCGCCCAGGCACAGCTCTCAGGGGGGTGCACACTCGTAATAGAATGAAGGAGATCTGTGGAGCCCAGCTAGCCCAGCTGACCTGGCAAGTTCTGGAGACTGGGAGACTGTCAAAAAAAAAAAGGAAAAAGAATGAATGGCACCTGGAGAACACTTGAATTTATCCTCTGCCACATGTGCACACCACACACACACACACACACACACACACACACACACAGACACACACACACGCAGGAGACAAGAGAATCGTGTCATGCAGAAGATTCTACCATATTTGGAACATAGTCTCCTGTTCTTAAAGACACATTTTGAGAGTAATTTAGAACAACTGAATAAATGGAAAAGGCAGCTGTCAATCAATAGAAAGAATTCTGGCTTGAAGGAGGTGAATTTTTGTTGTGGTCTGCTGCTTCATGTCATCTTAAGAGCAAGCATTTATTCTATTTGGGTCTCAACTTTTCATAGAGCATCTATAAAAGAGTGGATCTAATAAATAATTTATAAAGCCTGTTTTAAGCCTTAAAATTCCTGCATTTTTGGCAGGACATTTTGAGGTAATAACTAAGGTTTGTCTTCCCAGAGCTCTTGTCATTGCCTTCCCCCATGGAGCCACTGGCTTTCATTACTTAACAAGAGCGGATGCAGTAAATAATGAAGTCATCCGAATTATTATTGTTATTTTAAAACTTGTATTAGCCACAATAATCTTGAAACCAAGGCATCTGATTGCAAGTGCGAGTTGTTTGGTAGAGGGGTCCAGAAGCATCTTGTAGAAGACGAGAACCTAAATTTAAAGCACGCTCATGTAAATAGTGTGGCATCGCTGAAGAGCTAGGTCTTTACCAAGAAGAGGAAGTTGACTCTGGAAGGCAGAATCTGGAGAGGATGTGACCAGTCCTTAGATGGTGATGAACTCATAGAAAGGAATCCACCGCTCGTTGTGTTAGGCAAGGGCAAGGAGCACTGGGAAGGAACAACAAAAGCCTCCAGTTATTTTAGGCTGGATGGCATCCCTAGCCTGTTGTAAGCCTCGCAGATAACTGACAGTGGTGAGCCACCTGCAGGAGAATTACGAACGATGGTAAAGTGGGGAGCCCAGAAAAATGTTCTCAGGGCAGCCTCACAAAATCCCAGCCTTCCTCGCAAGATGGAAAGCAGGAGCTATGTTCTCAAAAGAGAACAGGGGAATGGAGAAGTGGCTCAGAGAGTAGAGAGCCCTCAGAGACAAAGAGAAAGGGGCAGAAGCTCATCTAGAAAGGAGAGATTATAGGGAAATATGCATTTTCATTTGTATGTTAAGAACCTGGATGTTAGTGTTTAAGGACACATAGCAGCTGTGTATACAAAGCTCCATGGACTGGACCAGTTGTCTCTTCCTAGTCTACAATAGGATTCCTAGGTGTAGAAGTGTAACGGATGGAGTTTTGTCCTTTGAAGCTGGGACTCCATGTGATAGTATTCATTGAGGCTTATCAGAGATAATATGGATGATATGTGATCATGGGGATGAAGCTCTCCTGATGGTATTAATGCCTTAATGAAATGCACCAGAATGACGGGCCTCCATGTCTCTACCATCTCAAGACTTGGGGTAGCCTGCCATAGTATTTGTGGTATTAGAAAGCTAGGAATAGAGGCTGCATGAGAAGCAGGCCAGACTCTTCCTCCAATGTAGGATTGTCATTCTTTCCAGAATTGAGAGAAAATGAGGTTCTGAAAATGAGGTAGAATCTTATAATGACAACCTAGCATGCTAAGATCCCAAGCCTGGATAGTTCTGAGAACAAAAGGGGACATTGCCATTGATTAAAATCATACATTTCAAGTATTCATTTAACGGTGCCCTCAACCTCAACACCTGGAAGGTGAAGGCAAGAAGCTTTGGCTACATTCTGTCCTTTAGACTGACTTCTTATATGAGTTTATAAATGGGTTTAAACAGTTCAATTGAAATAAAATGCCAGAAGCTGGAAACAACCCAGATGCCCCTCAGTGGAGGAATGGATGCACAAATTGTGGTATATCTACACAATGGAATATTACTCAGCAATAAAAAACAAGGAAATCATGAAATTTGCAGGTAAATGGTGGGATCTGGAAAAGATCATCCTGAGTGAGCTATCCCAGAAGCAGAAAGATGTACACAGTATATACTCACTCATATAGACATATGATATAGGATAAACCTACTAAAATCTGTACACCTAAAGAAACTAATCAAGAGGGAGGACTCTTGCTAAAATGCTCAATTCCTATCCAGAAAGGCAAAGAGACTGGACATCAGAAGAAGGAGAAAAGAGGGAACAAGTCAGGAGCCTAACACAGAGAACCTCTGAAAGGCTCTGCCCTGCAGACTATCAATGTAGATGCTGAGACTTATGGGCAACCTTTGGGCAGAGTGCAGGGAATCTTAGGAAAGAAGTGGGAAACACTAAGATCTGGAGAGGACAAGAACTCCACAAGGAGAGCAACAGAACCAAAAAATCTGAGCACAGGGGTCGTTCCTGAGACTGATATTCCAACCAAGGACTATGCATGGAGATAACCTAAAACCCCTGCACAGATGTAGCCCATGGCAGTTCAGTATCCAAGTGGGTTCCACTGTAATAGGAACAGGGACTGTCTCTGACATGAACTGATTGGCCTGCTCTTTAATTACCTCCCCCTGAGGGGGAAGCAGCATTACCAGGCCACAGAAGAAGACAACGCAGCCACTCCTGATGAGACCTAATTGACTAGGATCAGAAGGAAGGAAAAGAAGTCCTCCCCTATCAGTGGACTTGGGGAGGGGCATGCATGCAGAAGGTGGAGGAAGGGAGGGATTGGGACAGGAGGAGGGAGAGACCACAGGAGGGATACAATGTGAATAAAGTGCAATTAAAAAAGAAAAATAATAAATAAATAAATAGATAGATAGATAGATAGATAGATAGATAGATAAATAAATATTAAAAAAGAAATAAAATGTCTATGAGCTGTACCTGAGTTTAAGGCCAATCTAAGTGACAAAGAGAGAAAATGAAAAGAAACTTTCAGCAAATTGGCAAGTGATTTAAATTAGTCGACTTATAAGTATTTTTGCCAGAAATTCTTTGTAAAATTACTTTTATCTATAAAATAAAATAATTGACAGTTTCATAGATTAAAGAAAAATATAAAAATTATATTATTGTAATGTCTTAACACAAAAAATAATATATAGCATCTCTCCCTAATACTGGTTCCCTGAAAATGTTCTGTAATATTGTGTCTATGATATATTATTTCCATGGATCCTTACTTTTCTTAATGCTGTCTTGTTAATTTTTCAAATATTCTTCAAATCAATATTTGTAATAATATTTAAAATGAACGTCTTTTTTTACTCTTTCCTGTAATGTATAATGTTATCATTGATAAAATACACCTACTAGTAATCAACACAGAGAAAACACTACAAAGTGAATGAGGCTGCCAGCCCTAGCCCTCAGGAAATGTGTTCACACAAGATCAGATACCGTATAGATAACGCCTCTTTGCCTCAATCTCGAGATTCTCTTTGCCACCAAACATTTTACAAGACAAAACTAATAAAAATAACTTCTCTGCTCGTAATTCTAATGTGTTGCCAAATAGATGCTATAAAGTCATAGGACTTTCATTCCATTCCAGTACATGATATAATCCAATTACCCAAAATGAGGCCTGATCAAAAGGTTGTTCCTACAAGGCAGTTACAGAATTTCAACACTGAATCTTTCACTGTTTGAGTTCTTCATCACTTAATTTTCTCATCTCCCTGACTTTGTAGGAATCAGTTTGCCTTTGTAGTTGTTGCAAAACTTGGAGTCTTCTAGCAACCAATACACGAATATCTTGATAAAAGATTTCCAACAAATCATTTCTTAATGGAAGAATCATTCAGTGCCAACATGAGACTAGTAGGCTGATTTATAATGTAATTCTCCTGAATGCTGAAACTTTTCTAAAATCTGAATACATAAGAACAAGAGAAGTGCCCACTACCTTGCAAGTGGGCGCCTTGTTTAGGCTTAGTTATTTTGTTTTGTTTCTGTATTTAACATAAGTTTAATCAGTGAACTTTTATAGTCAGTTGTGTTAATCAAATGTTTTTAAATTCTGATGCTGTCAGCAGCTGTTGCTTCATGTGGGAAACTATTACAATCTGCTTAATATAGTTATATTTACATGTTTATACCACCCAATTACAAGGATAATTTTCTGTGTATTTCTTTATTGAATTCAACCATGATTTTATATATGATGTGTTCTGCTCTATCAAATGTGTCCATATCAACACCACAAAAACTAGTAATGGTAAAAGTTCAATGTTGAACTTTTTTATTTTATGCTGAACATAAAATAGATTCATCTCTACTTAATGGCCTTTCAGAAGCATATTTTTGATGTTGCCTTGATAAAACAATTCAAACAACTAAAGATAAAAAATGGTTATTAGTTTTAACTTCTTTAAAAAAAAAAACTTCTACAAAATGGCATTTTTTAGCTTTACAAATGTGTTCTGCGATGGTCTGAATGTTTGTGTCTCCTGAAATCCATGTGTGATGGTCAGCCTTTTCTTGCCACTGGATTGGCCTTTGGGGACCTAGAGGGTAAGAATTGAAATAATTGATGTGGGAAGTCTGAGTCCACTCTGGGTGGCACCATCCTCCAGAGCTATAAGAAATCAGCGTGTGTTGTTTATAATCTACAGTCTGGGACTTCGTGTTATGGCATCCTGAACAGACCTGGAGATCGTCCTTTGCCATTGAAATCAACACATTACAGCTGCCAGGTCATGTTCTACTTGACTTTTTATTGTGATAAACAAAACACAGAGACCAAAAGCAACCTAGGAAGGAAAAGACTTGTTTCAGCTTCAGGGTTATAGCTCTTCATTGAGGCAAATCAGACAGAACCTCATGTGGAATCTTGACGGAGAAACCACAAGAAACACTGCTCACTGACTCACTCTTTGCTTTTTACTTAGCCTGTTTTCATATACAACCCTGAATCATCTGCCCAAGGAATGCTTACACCTAGTCATGAGTTATATGAAATTGTGATGATTAGAGTTAATTGTCCACCTGAAGGACTTCAGAGTCACATGAGAGAAAAGCTTCTGGGCATGCCTGCAGAGGAATGTTCATAAAACTTGGAAGGAGCACCTTAGTTGTGGGTGACATCTTTTCCTGGACAAGGAATCAGTGAGCATGCAGCCATTTCTCTGTTCTTCTGACTATAAACATAATGCGACCAGTTGCTTCAAGCTCCTGATGCCTTGACCCCTGCCCTAATGGAATGTACTTTAACTGTTTTTGTCAGGGTATCTAATTGCAGTAACAGGAAAAGGAGCTAAGACACAGTTTCTTCCTGCTCAAATCCCTGTTGTGGTTTCTGTTTTTCAGTTGGAGCAAGCCTGGCATAATGCTGATGGAGAGAGGTATCCACAGATAGCAGACCTCGGCAGACCTCAACATCTGTCTGTGGTTTTGAGCTTGATTGGAATATTGAACTTCTTACCAATGTGAAACAGGATTCTAAGAATCCAGTGCAAGCAAGCAGTACCCATGAATCAACCCATGAATTCTGTGGTGAGTTGTAACAATGTTTCTATTAAAGTTATCATTTGAGGGTGAAATTATTGCTAAATCATTATCAGTAGTGATGACTATTAAAACTTTGGTATAAGATATATTATTCTGGGAACTGAGAGGTATTTATAAAAAGAATTAATAAGAACAGCTCTTTAAGTCACCAGATGAAGACTGAGACCAAATTCACTAAAACCTCTTCCCCCTTTCAACATAGTCCTAATTTTTATAGCAATATGATCAATGTTGCTGGCAGATTAAACTCAGTTTATTATATAAGTAACATAGTTATAACATCAGTTGAATTCACAGCTCTTCCAAATATATTATGTGTGGAGTGCTTCTGTCAAGATAAATGCCTACATCAAACTAAGGCTATCAGAGGCCAACGGTCATAAAAGCAAAAATAAGGTGAGTATATTTATAATTAAAAACTGAAAGACAAAGTATAATCAAACTATCTGGACAGAAAGAATCTTCAGACAAAGCTAATTTGTCACAGTTTTCCAAGGACTGTTGCAGATGCGTAGTTATCTGTGCTGATAGTTTTTATGTCAACGACAGAAAGTGGGGTCGCCTGAGGAAAAGGAATCTTAATCAAGAAATGCAGGGAATTGCATTGGATCTGTGATTGCTTTGGCAGGATGGCCATTTCACTGTGTTAATCATGCTGAGCCATGAGCACGGGAGACCTTTCCATCTTCTGAGATCTTCTTCAATTTCTTTCTTCAAGACTTGAAGTTATTTTCAAACAGGTCTTTTTTCACTTGCTTGGTTAGAGTCACACCGAGGTACTTTATGTTATTTGTAGCTATTGTGAAGGGTGTTGTTTCCCTATTTTCTTTCTCAGCCTTTTTGTCTTTTGTATACAGGAGGGCTACTAATTTTTTTTAGTTAATTTTATATCCAGCCACTTGCTGAATTTTTTTTTTTAGTTAATTTTATATCCAGCCACTTGCTGAAGGTGTTTACCAGCTGAAGGAGTTCTCTGGTAGAATTTTTGGGGTCACTCATGTATACTATCATATCATCTGTGAACAGCGATACTTTGACTTCTTCTTTTCCAATTTGTATCCCGTTGATCTCCTATAGTTGTCTTATTTCTTTAGCTAGGACTTCAAGTATTATGTGAAGCGATAAAGAGTGGGCAGCCTTGCCTTGTACCTGATTTCAGATTTCAATGGGATTGATTTAAGTTTCTCTCTGAATTGTTTGATGTTGGCTATAGGCTTGCTATATATTGCCTTTATTGTGTTTAGGTATGTGCCTTGTATTCCTGATCTCTCTAAGACTTTAAACATGAACTAGTGTCGGATTTTGTCAAATGCTTTTTCGGCATTTAAGGAGATGATCATTCGGTTTTTCTTCTTCAGTTTGTTTATATAGTGGATTACATTGATGGATTTCCATATATTGAACCACCCAAGAACCATGCATGGAGAGGACCTAGAACCCCTGCTCAGCTGCCCATGTCTCAAGTAGGTACTCTAGTAAGGGGAGCAGAGGCTGTATCTGACATGAACTCAGTGGTGGGCTCTCTGATCACCTCCCCCTGTGGGGAGCAGCCTTAACAGGCCACAGAGAAAGACAATGCAGACAGTCCTGATGAGACCTGATAGGCTAGGGTCAGATGGAAGGGGAGGAGGACTAGAGAAGGGGTGTAGGGGGAGAAGAGGGAGGAGGGGTGAGACTGGGAGGAGATGAGAGAGGGGACTACAGCTGGGAAACAAAGTGAATAAACTGTAATAAAAATCATTAATAATAAATAAAAGAATATGCCACTACAGAATGAAGCAGTAAGCAAGTCAGTAAAGCATTTTCTTGATTGATGGCTGATAGACAAAGCCTAGCCTGTTGTGGCCAATTCACCTCTGAGCAGGTGGTCCTGGGTAGTTTAAGGAAGCAACCAAGCAAGCCAGAAAGTAATACTTTCTTAGTCTCTGCTCCAGTTCCTGCCTCCAGGTTGCTACCTTGAGTTCCTACCCTGCCTTTTCTGCATGGCAGATCCTGTGCTACACAATGAAATAAACCCTTTCTTCCTCAGGTTGCTTTCTGTCATGATGTTCTGTCACAGCAATAGTACCCTAATTAAGATGCCATCTAAAACATTGTTTAAATCTATATTACAAGGCAGATTCCAGATCTACTGACTAAAACCTACAACAAAGATTATACACATTCTCTCCCATTTTCTGAGCTTATTTTAGCTCATGAATATGGAGCTGTAACTTCAATCAGGAAGCACCATTTTTGAATAAAGAAATGGCAATTTTGCTACAGTATTTACCATCAATTACCTTATAGGAAAACTCTAGTTATTCACCACAGTGATAAAAAAAAGGTGCGCTTCTCACATATCATTATACACCAACCTTGAAATAGTGTAATGTCTGTTGCCTCTTTTGGTGACAGGGTCTCAGTCTGTGTAGTCCATGTTGGCCTCAAACTTAGAATTCTCCTATCTTTACCTCCTAAATGTTAAATATTGCAATTTCTTAAAACTAGGAACACGTCTTATTCTTGTCTGACTACCTGAACTATAATGTCAAAGTGTGTTTTTGTGTGTTTTTGAGAGAAATTGGCCTTGAAATTTTGTTTGAACTTGATGCAATTCTAGTGGCTCAGTGGTGAGCTTTCATGAGAGTGAGTGCAGGCAGCCTGGGCTGCTTCTGCTGCGCTAGTTCATGCTTTGGAAACCAGGGGCTTTTATGCATACTCCTCATCTTCACAGGAACAACGAAGAGTTACTATTTATCAGCATTATGAAATTTTGCTCCAGCATTTCCTATAATTTGCCAAAATTAAGTTTACTACAACTAGCTGATTTTCTAAAGTGAGATTACTGGTGCCTAATTAGCATATTGCCCACATGCATGTTTGGCTTGTCTCTGCTTAGCTAAAAATGGGGAAAGAATGTAACTCTTGAGAAAATCCAACTCTCAATCTTCTCTCTCACCATATCATAATAAACTCAACATAAACAGAGAAGTATTGGCATAACCATTGGTGCATCCATTAGACCCATAAAGAATTAACACAAGCAAAGTGAAAGGTAAGGCTCTTGTCAGTGCTTTGGACGTGGGCACAGCTTCTTCATTATAATGGGCAGCACATAGAAGAAAGAGACCCTCCCATAATACAGAGAAGAGCAACAATGTAAACATGTCAGAGCTATTTTGTACTGGAGGATTCTTCCTGGGACATTTGAAACCTTGAGATTGACAGGAATTTTAAACTCTGCTGAATGTCCCATTAGGCATCGTTGCTTTGGAGGGAGGAGCAAGGGATGTGCCCATTTTCGGTGTTCCCGTGTAGATCTACAACTGTCTTACTAAATCTCAGGCTCTTACAGGAGGGGGTCATAGCATCATTTTCAACCACAGGATAAAGGGGTGTCAGTCAAGAGTTTGGGTGGTAGATTCCTTTGACTAAGACATGATATTAAAATATACAGAATACATTCATTCTATTTTTACAGGTGGAGGAAGCTTTTGTTTTGTTTGTTTTTAGCAGTTGAAAAAATGATGACATGACTAATGGGACATCATTTGGTCCCCCACAAAGTCAGCTCTTCTGTAAACCAAGAAAGTGGCCTCTGTTAGGGAAACCAAAATCTTCACATGAGTGCTAAGTTTATTTTTACTTGTGGAAAGTATCTACAAGTAAGAGGGTTGAGAGAAGGTGCATAATATCGGTAATCTCTGAGGACCTCCAACTGTGGCAGCCACAGGACTGTAAATCTAACATTGTACGAACTGACAAGGGCTCAAAACCAGCCTGCGGACCCTGAAGCCAATGATGCACACAAGATACCGTTTGCCCACAGATCTCAGCTCAGACACAATCTCTTCTGGTCAACCTTTCCTTTAACTCTTTTTTTTTTTTTTATGTTCAGAAACTCTTTAGTAAAAATCCTTGATCATGATTTATAACTTTTTATTCACGTCACTGACGTCTTTTCTTTTTATAATTTTTTTTACAATTTATTCATTGTATATCCTGACTGTAGACCCCTCCCTCAACTCCTCCTAGTCCCACCCTCCCTCTCTATTTCTCCCTATCCCTTCTCCTAGTCCACTGAAAGGGGGAGTTCTCCTCCCGTGCCATCTGCCCCTGCCTTATCAAGTCCCATCAGTACTGCCTGGATCCTCCTATTGTATAGAAATGAATTACCTCTGGGGCTGATGAGATGGTTCAGTCAGTAAAAAGTTTTTCATACAGGCATCAGGACCTGAGTTTCATCTCCAGACCTCTATGGTAGAAGGAAAAGTGTATGGTGGTGCACACGTAATCCCAGCTCTGTGGCAGCAGAAAACGAGATGGGTGCTGTGGCTCACTGGCAGCCCAGCTCGTTCATATTCCCAACAGAAGGTGGCCTGAAGAGTGAAATCTATCTCCAGCCATGTATAGCCCTAAAGTTGGGGAGGGAGAAGGAAGGTCTTGTGAAACTGAACTGTTGGCAAAAACGAAGGGCAGACAAGGAAATGAGTCACCCAATACAGCTCAGACCTTTCTTTGGAAAAAAAAAAATACCTGCAGGGTCAGGGGATCCCATAAAACTTAGAGCTTGCAGTTAGCTTACAGACTAGCATAGATATAGGGCAGAAAGGGTCAGGGGTTAGCAAATTTCATGTTTGATTTGCACTTGGCCATTGCTAGGGGTAATCAGGGAGAGGTCAGTTAGCAAATATTAGGTGTTCCAGGAACACATTTCCTGGAAGTAGGGTCCATAGCACAGAGAAGGCAAGAATCGAGAGAAATAAGCTACTTTACTTCTGGAATCCAAATTCTGTTCTTAGAGCGATTGTCACTGTTTAACCAGAATGGAGGAGTTTTTCAAAATGTCATGGCCCTCATTAACAAAAACCAAGGCTTTGGGATTCACAATAGCCTTTCGTTAGGCATGCTCATCACCTCTGTGTCTGTGGCCAAGCGAGGTGCTACCAGGATCACTTCATGTGCTGGGGTCTGAGAGGGGCATTCTCCTGCCTATCAGATTTCCCCAAGGAGTCACTTGTACACACTTGGATATTTCAGCCTAGGAATGTCTTCTCACACATCTGAGTCTGTCCTGAGAGGTGGGAATGCTTTCACTTCCCCTTCTTCTGAAGCTCAGTTGATCTCCAGACAGCTGGCCTCTGGTGGAGTTTGCTTTACACCTGACTCAAGAGCATTTTATCACTCAATGTTATGGAGAAATGGAGGTTCAACTCTAACCAGAGACAAGCTTCTGGGGCAGCTTGGCTTAGGTCTCCAGGAGTATATGCTTGGGACCAGCAGGGTCTGTGAGGAGATGGAGGAAACAGTGAAGGATTCTGCGGGGCTGGGGGAGTGAAGGGAGAAGGGAGATAATGATTATTTCAGGCAGGCCTACACTGAAATCTGCATATTCTTTCTGCATGACTTTACCATAGCAACTGAAAATGGCCCTTAAAAATGTCAAACTGCAGCTAACTTGTCTCCTGTAATCATTTTAAATCCAGTGTAGGCTTGCCCAGAGAGTCAGATCCAGTGGGCCAGAACTGTTCACTGGCCACCAGACCTGCACTCCTGGAGTTCACTAGAGGCTGCAATGCAGCCTTGGTAGTCAGGCTAAGGGACTTGCTTCCCTTGGGAACACTAAGGAATCATGTGGTGTCACTGTTACCAGGTCAGAGATCCTGGCCCATTTGCTGCCTGAGTGTAGCATGCAAATGGCAGCACTGAGAGATAGAGAAGAGCCCCGGGAATCAGCAGTCTGTAGCTCACTGGCTCCTTCTTTCTTTAATTTGGTTGTTTATTTTTGCAGTGGGGGTGAAACCCAGAGTGCCACGAATGCCAAACGACCGCTCTACCCTGCGCCACATGCCAGCAACGCTCCTGGAGAAAAGGTCTTGAGAACCATGCAAATGTTTACTGTGCACACCGTGAATAAGGCACAGCTGGAAACTCCATGGTGTAGTGTGTTAAAGCGGGTCATGGTCCTCAAAACATTCACCACAGAGTGCAGGCCAGCCATCCACACACAGATGCACGCCCCTACATGCAGACTCAAATGCAATACCTGTTTGGTGTATACACATGTGTATATATGTAAGTGTCTACCTCTGCACACACATGCACGCCCCTCCACAACCTGAACCTTACGTATGAATTTGTGTACCCTTCCTAGTGTCTTCTTCAACGTGTAATCTGATTCTCTTCCTAATGTATAGAACATCTTGACCATCAGGGCCATCGGTGATATGTCCGACTCAGCCCCTACCTTAGCCATTCTAGTGTGACTTATACAAAGTGAAAACTTTGTTTTGTTTGGTTTGGTTTTGTTTGGTAGCTATTGGTGATCTGGCTCTTGGCAATGAAACATTTTATTTTCCCAATAGGCCTTGAATTTAGATTTCCATTTCCCTGTCCTGAATAGCCGCAGGCCAACATCATAATCTTCAGTGATAAGACCCTGCCCGAGAGAAGCAGAGCTCCAGACCTCCCAGGGTTTACAGGAAGGGGAAGGCAAGCTTAGTCCTCAAAAAAAGAGCTCAGCTGTCCAGGGCCTTGATTAATTACTAATATGAAAGAGCAAAGAGAGCAAAAATTATCTAAGGTCCTTCCTAAGTGCAAAATGTTGGAATTCTTTGAAGAAAATGTGACAGTAGTCAAATCAGTAGGGGAAATTAAGTGCTAAAGGAACAGACAAGGGTAAATCTCACAGGCCTTGGTCAGTTGGAGGCAGGGCCATGGAAGGTGGAAAGACTTGAGCCGCATTTTGAAGATTTACTATGACTCTCAAGACTTTGAAGGAAGAGGGAAAGCTTGAGGGGAGACTACAAAAGAAGACTATTGTGAGCTAAAGGGGACATGAGGCAAGGTGTGTGTGCATGTGTGTGCGCGTGCATATAGAACAATACATTGGTCAGTACATCTACTAAAGCATCGGCTGATGAGAATGGAGCGACATGCCAAGAAAGGTTTCAGGCTTTTATTTCCTGGAACTTGACTATGGACAGCTTTTAGAAGGACAGTGAAACCCCGATGGGCTCTGTTGACAAGGGTGACACCTAGATGTCATAGAGTGAGGTGTTTCCTAGATGGTCTATCAGTCTCCAAGTGACTGACTCCTGAGAGCGTGCTGTGTGGGACACAGGAGTTATTCGGGTGTAATCACTCTTTCACAACCAGACCCAGCTGACAGGACTGGTATTCATTCGGCGATCCTATCACTCTGGAGGATGGGAGCACTTACGCCCTCAGTAGCTATGCTAAGTGTGACCCAACAACTGGTGCTTATCTGATACAGTCAGAAAGGAAGATGGATGTCCTGAGGACAGCCTTCTTGAATGAGTGTGTCTGGGAGCTGAGGAGTTCCCAAAGGGGTTCACGACAGGCCGCTGCTCGGCAACCACGATGAATAGTCTGACATTATGTACAGTGGCTGCAAACAAACCCTAAAACTGACAGGATGCCTGGAAAGACTGTGTAAAGCCAGGTTGTGGATAGCGGTGAGCAGAAGTTGATCTCACAGAAATAAGTATGGAGACAAGGGCACATGAGGAAGGAAGGAAGCATAAAATTACTTAAGAAGCGTCATCAAAGACACAATTTTATGTGTTTAGACAGGATAACAAGATAAGAGCTGGAGATATGGCTGAGTGGCTAAGAGCACTTGCTGCTTTCCAGAGGACTTGAGTTCAATTCCCAGCACCCACATGGTAGCTCACAATCATCTGTAACTCCAGTTCCAGAAGATCCAGTACCCTTTCCTGGTCTCCTTGGGTGCCAGGCACATACAAGGTACCTAGATAAACATGCAGACAATACACCTATACACAGAACATAAAATAAAATGTACAATTTTGAAAGAAAAATAAATAAATATGAAAGGCAAGAGCTAAATATAAATGCAAAACTAAAAGATTATATTACAAATCAGGTTGAGAGAGTGGAAGACCTCACTTTCAGCTATGACACTCACTTGGATATAACAAGGTCTACTAATGAGGCACAAAAGGGAAATCTAGATTTTCTTGTTTTGAACTCCAACGTCCACATTATACAATCCCTTGCAATATCTTGACCTTAACCTTGGCCACAGTGTGGGAGGGTATCTGTTTATCTGTTTGCCACTCAGTTTGTGCAAACCTCTTAATGACCACAAATGATACAGAGTCTTCGAATCACTGGTAGATTTTGATGCATCTGGAAGATAAAAGTATACAATATCTAGAAGAAAAGAATTAAAAGGTTAGTTGGCCTGTATCTATACAAATATTGCTCACACACACACATGAATGAACTTCACGTTATAAGAAAGATCTGCTTCTTCATGACGGTGAGCAACCACGCTTGTCAGTCTTCACGCTTCCTGTCCACCATTATTCAGCAGCTTACTATTATGAAAGCAATGTCAACATAGTTTCGTTCTGTATGTTTACAAAGAATTTTCATTAAAAACAAAATCATTTGTATACAAAAATCTCAAAAGTAATGTATACTAATTTCCTATATTACTGAGCCACTTATTGTCTTAGCTAGAGAGACACTGGACCAGGGAAACTCTCAGAAAAGAAAGCACTTAATTGACTTACTTAACAGTTTTAGAGGGTTAGTCCATTACCATCATGGCAGGAAGCGTGGCGGCTTCCTGGGTATGAGTATGAAGCCATAACTGAGAGCTACCTCTGATCCTCAGGCAGAGAGAGACAGAGACAGAGACAGAGACACAGGGAGATAGTCTGAGAGCCTGGGTCTGGCGTAGGCCTTTGAAACTTCAAAGCCTGCTCCCAGCGACACACATTACACATTACAAGGCTACATCTGCTCCAACAATGGATTCCTAATCCTTCCTTAAAAGTCTCACTATCTAGTAACTAAACATTTAAATATATGCACCTATGGGAGACATTCTCATTCAAACCAACACACCTTTATTACTAAAATTATATATATATATATATAATTTTGAAGGGTTTACTTTCCTTTTATCCATTTTTTCAGAAGTGTTAGCTTTACGTGAATCAAAACACCATATAATTAGTATGTTTAATACTCAATCATTAAACACCAGATTAGATTTTGTACTGATTATCACTGAACAACATTAATTCTTACATACGATAAAGGGAGACGAATGGACATTTGTAAGGTACAAATGACTCCCTGGTTAGAACTGAAATATGTGACAAAACAAAGCGTTATATATGATAAAGAATGAATGCCTATGGGACTTCGTAAGCTACAGCTGCCCCTAAACACTTGCTGTACCAGGCCTGCTGCAGTTCTTTGAGGTGAATCGTGGTGGTTTGAATAAAAATGGCCCCTATTGGCCATGGGGCATGGCACCATCGGAGTGACCTTGTTGGAGTGGGTGTGGCACTCTTAGAGGAAACATGTCCTCTTTGAGGTTTTGAGGTTTTGAATGCTTAAGTCAGAGCCAGTGTCTCACTACCTTCCTGTTGCCTGCTGATCTGGATGGAGAACTCTGGGCTCCTTCTCCAGAACCATATCTGCCTACACATCATAATGGAATAAACCTCTGAACTGTAGACCAGCCCCTGTAATGGAAGTTTTGGCTTCTTTGGAAACTCAGTTATGTTATGTAAATATGATTTTTGTTTCAACCCCAAATGTGGGATTTTAGTTGGACTGAAGTTTGTACAGGGCATGGCTTTTGCCAGCTGGTAATGGCCTTCCACATGCAGACTGGAGAGGGGTGTGGTCTAGGACTCTGAGGATATAAATTGCGAGCCCAGAAAGAGAAAGTGTGGCCTTCGGTGTAGCGTTCAGTGTTGGTATGTGGCCAGTAGAAGTTTGAAGAAACCAGAGATGGATGGTGAGAGAATCTCAGGTGTAGAAGATACGACTGAAGAAATTGATACATTAGTCAAAGAAAATGCTAAATCTAAGAAGTTCCTGACAGAAAATATCCAAGAAATCTTGGACAATATGAAATTACCAAACCTAAGAATAACAGGAATAGAAGAAGAAGACTCCAAACTCCAAGGCTCAGAAAACATTTTCAACAAAATCATAGAAGAAAACTTCCACAACTTAAAGAAAGAAATGCCTATAAATATACAAGAAACCTACAGAGCACTAAATAGATTGGACCAGAAAAGAACATTCTTCCGTCACATAAGCAAAACACCAAATGTACAGAACAAAGAAAGAATATTAAAAAGCTGCAAGGGCAAAAGGCCAAGTCACATATAAAGGCAAACCTATCAGAATTATACCTGACTTCTCAATAGAGACTATAAAAGCCAGAAGGGCCTGGTAAGATGTCATGCAATCACTAAGAGAGCACAGATGTCAACTCAGACTACTATACCCAGCAAGACTTTCAATCACCATAGATGGCGAAAACAAGATATTCTATGGCAAAACCAAGTTTAAGCAGTACTTAGCCACAAACCCAGCCCTACAGAAGATACTAAAAGGAAAACTTCAACCCAAAGAGGCTCAGTATACCCAAGAAAGCACAGGAAACAAATAACCCCACTGCCACAAAAGAAAGGAAGCATGCACACACACTCTACGCACCAACATCAAAAAACAGGAAATAACAACTGGTCATCAATATCTCTCAACATCAGTGGCCTCGACTCTACCAATAAAAAGGCACAGGCTAACAGAATAATGGATGCGTAAACAGGATCCATCATTCTGTTGCACACAAGAAACACACCTCAGCAACAATGATAGACATTACCTCAGAATAAAGGTCTGGAAAAAGGTTTTGCAAGCAAACAGACACAAGAAACAAGCTGGAGTAGCTATTCCAATAGCTAATAAAATAGACTTTTAACCAAAATTAATCAAAAAAGATGGGGAAGGACACTTAATACTCATAAAAAGAAAAATCATCCAAGATGACATCTCAATTCTGAACATACATGTGCCAAACACAGAGGCACCCTGTGTTCTTTCTTGTAAAAGAAACATTACTAAAGCTTAAATCACATGTTAATAGTAGGAGACTTCAATACACCTCTCTCAATAATGGACAGATCGCTGAGACAGAAACTAAACAGAGAAATAATGAAACTAACCAACTTTATGAATGAATTGGACCTAACATATCTACAGAACATTCCATCTAAACACAAAAGAATATACCTTCTTCTCAACACCTCATGTAACCTTCTCCAAAATTGACCACATCCCTGGACACAAAGCAAGCCTCAACAAATACAAGAAAATTGAAATAACACTTTGTATTCTATCAGAGCACCATGGATTAAAGCTAGACTTCAACAGAAACAATAGAATGCCTACAAGCTCATGGAAACTGAACAACTCTCTACTTAATGACCACTGGGTCAAGGAAAAAATAAGAAAGAAATTAAAGACTTTCTAGGATTCAATGAAAATGAAAATACCCAAAATTATGAGACACAATGAAAGCAGTGCTAAGAGGACAGTTCATAGCACTAAGTGCATTCATAAAGAAAGTGGAGAGAGCTCATATTAGCAACTTAACAGCTCACCTGAAAGCTCTAGAAAAAAAGGAAGCAAACACATCTAAAAGGATATGACAGTAGGAAATAATTAAACTCAGGGCTGAAATCAATAACGTAAAAACAAAGAGAACAGATAATTAACAAAACCAAGAGCAGGTTTTTTGGTAAAATCAACAAGATAGAAAAACCCTTAGCCAAACTAACTAAAAGACAAAGTGAGAGTATCCAAATTAATAAAATCAGAACTGAAAAGGGGGATAGCACAACAGACACCAAGGAAATCCAAAGAATGATTCAAGCATACTTCAAAAGACTATACTACACAAAATTGGAACATGTAAATGAAATGAATTATTTTCTTGATAGATACCACTTACAGAAGTTAACTCAAAACCAGGCTAACAACTTAAATAAATGTATAACCCCTAAGGAAATAGAAGCAGTAATCAAAAGCCTCCCAACCAAAAAGAGTCTGGGCCAGATGGCTCTAGCAGAGAATTCTACAAGACTTTCAAAGAACTAATACCAATACTCCCCAAACTGTCCCACAAAATAGAAACAGAAGGAATATTGCCAAACTTATTCTATGAGTCCACAGTTACTCTGATACCTAAACCACACAAAGACCCAACAAAGAAAGAAAATTTCAGACCAATTTCCCTTATGAACATTAATGCGAAAATACTCAATAAAATTCTTGCAAACCAAATCCAGGAACATATATAAAATATCATCCACCATGATCAAGTAAGCTTCACCCCAGGAATTAAGGGATTACAATACATGAAAATCCATCAACATAATCTGCCATATAAATAAACTGAAAGAAAAAACCACATGAGCATTCCATTAGATGCTGAAAAGGCCTTTGACAAAATCCAACACCAGTTCATGTTTAAGGTCTCAGAGAGATCAGGGATTCAAGTCACATACCTAAACATGATAAAGGCAATAAACAGCAAGCCAATAGCCAACATCAAGTTAAATGGAGAAAAACTGAAAATGTTCCTGCTAAAAATCAGCGACAAGGCTGCCCACTCTCACCATATCTCTTCAAGTACTAGTGCTTGCAGTTCTAGCTAGAGCAATGATACAACTAAAGAAGATCAAGGGAATAGAAACTGGAAAAAAAGAAATCAAAGTATTCACAGATGATACCATAGTAGACATAAGTGACCGTCAAGATTTTACCAGAAAACTCCTATGACTGATAAACATTTTCAGCAAAATGTCTGGATACAAAATTAACTCAAAAAAGTCAGTAGCCCTCCTTCATACAGGTGACAAAAGGACTGAGAAAGAAATTAGGGAAACAACGCCCTTCACAATAGCAACAAATAATAAAATATTTTGGTGTTAACTCCAACAAAGCACATGAAAACCTGTATGCCAAGAACGTCAAGTCTTTGAAAAATAAATTGAAGAAGATTTTAGAAGATGGAAATATCTCCCATGTTTGTGGATCAGTAGGACTAACATAGTAAAAAATGGCCATCCTGCCAAAAGCCATCTATAGATTTAATGCAGTTCCCATCAAAATTCCAACACAATTCTTTACAGACCTAGAAAGAACAACCAATAACAGCAATGAACTAATATAAAATTAAAAAAACAAGATGGACAGAAAGGCTTTGGGGCTCAGCAGCTTAGAGGAAACTGCTGTCTGTATTTTGCTGTTGACAGAGATTGGTATAGCTCTAAAAGAACCCACTGACCTTCAACAACCTGGAGAAGTAAAGGGTCCATTACTTTTCTCTCCTACCTAGGGTTGGCAGGTTAGCGGAAAGAAGGTAGAGGCCTAAAAACGCCAAATAAAATAAATTTTTTTAAATGAGTGTAATAAGCACCAATTAAATGTTTTTATTTATAAGAGTTGCCATGGCCATGATGTCTCTTCGCAGCAATAAAACCATAACTAGGACATTGATTCGTTCCTCCTTCTATAAACTACAGAGGCTCCAGTCTCGATCCCAGCCAGCTCACAGAGCTGAGCAGCAGGCCCTTTGGGGACCAGACCCAGAGGCCATGCTACTCTGACTGCATTCTCTTAGCCACTTCACTTGCCTTGAACTTGTCCTTTAGAGCACACAATGAACCAATTACCTCTTTGTTATCTGATTTTTATTAATGAACTGACATATTTCCACTTCTAATCTTATATGTTTAGTATATGTCCCACACAATTAGATAAAATGAGAAATACAGCTAGGATGGGACTTGTAGACCTAGTCCATCTCCCATCTAGCTGTTTCTCCCAGTTTCTCCATATTGGAGTTAACTAGACACTGCTCCCTGCATTTTCCTCAAAATTCTCACATTCATCAGACAGAGATCCATAAGGCTGGCCACCAATGCAACTCAGTGGTCCAGGCCGGAGAGACTACTGCCCAGCAGCTAGAGCAGCACACTCGGGCTGCAGCCCACCTCTGCCTTGACTCCTGAGGACATGTGCAGGTCAGGAAGGGCAATGAGCTGAGTCCTCCTTCCCAGTACACTGCCTACTACTGCACGCTTGCAGAGCTCTGTCAGCAAGGCTTTCCCGTTTGCAGAACTCTGTCAGCAACACTTTCCCTTTCCTTGGCCTTTAATTTAGTCCAGTGCCTAGGGAAGGATAGGAGCTTTACCGTGTGACAGAAAATGGACTTCCACATGCAGCATGTGACGGTCTGGTACGAGTACCTGTAAGGCACTTCTCCCAGTGCTGCCGCACACCTCTCATTTGGCCACGCCTCATCAGTCCTCTGCGTCCCTTTAGTGAAGCTGTAGCACTGTTGGTTGGGAAGCCAACTGTCCTGCCATCTGCCGAAATTAAGTTCATATTAATTTCTCATTCTTTTCAGGAGCCTTCCACCAATAGTTTCACTTCACATCTGTTTAAGATTAATTTTAATGCATATTTTCTAGGAGAAAGTGAGACAGGAGTTAGCAGGGTGAGAAGAGGGTGTCTCCTCTCTAGGCAGACAGAGTTAAGCACACAGCCAGCTGACAAGAAGAGGGGCCAGAGCGCTGCTGAGGTTGGAGATCCTCAGTCTGAGCTCTTACCTGTTATTAGGGGCAGCTGCTTGCTGCCAGAGGCACTAAAGTAATTTTTGTAGGAAAGTAGTAGATTGGTGTTCCACAAATGATACTAGGACATTTGGATAACCACCTGCAAAATGATAGGTATTAATTTTAAATAGATTTGATTCAAACATAAATATGTAAATTTACAGTTAACCAGTTTTAGATAAAGGTGCCAAGAAAATGTAAGGGGAAAGTAGACATTTAATGACTCCTGAGGAGAAAATATGAATCCACTGGCAAAGGGATAAAATTGGACCCGTGCCTTCTACAACCAGTACACGTGGCTAGAATGCAGATCAAATGCCTACATAACTGTACATCTTTTTTTAATATATGTATTCATTTATTCATTTCACAGCCCTATCACAGCCCTCTTCTTCCTCTCCTCTTGTTCCTCCCCACTCTCCTCTCCCTTTCCCCCTTTCCCCTTCTCCTTAGAAAAGGGGAGCCCCTCTCCTTACAAGCTCACCCCTGCCCATCAATTCATATCAAGACTTAGTACATACTCTCTTAGTGAGGCCTGGCAAGGCAGCCCAGCTAGGAGAAAGTGATCCAAAAGCAGGCAACCAAGTCCATGTCAGACACAACCCATGCCCCCCTTGTGGCTAGGAGACCCACATGAGGACCACCCTGCCCATCAGTCAGTTACATGTGTATAAGGGCCTAGGTCCAGTCCATGCAAGCTCTTTGGTTGGTGCTTCAGTCTCGGGGCCAAAGTTAGTTGACACTGTTGGTCTTCTTGAGGGGTTCTTATCCTCTATGGGACCGTCTATCCTTCCTCACACTCCTTCACAGGACTCTTCTAAGTCAAGCTAATGTTTGGCTGTGGGCCTCAGCATGTGTTTCATTCCACTGCTGGGTGGAGCCTCTTGGAGGACAGTCATGCTAGGCTTCTGTCTGTAAACATAATAGAGCACCATTAACAGTGTCAGGGGCCGGCTGTCCCCTATTCGGTGGGTTTCGGGTTGGGTCAGGCATTGGTTGGCCATTCCCTCTTTCTCTGCTTTGCTTTATCGCTGCACATCCTGTCGGCAGGGTAGAGTTTGGGTCAAATGTGGGTGAGCTGGTGTCCTTCTCCTTCCACTGGAAGTCCCACTGGCTGGGAGGTGACCCTATCAGTCTCCATGTCCCCTGAATCTCAGAGTCTCAGCTAGAGTCACCCCCATATCTTCCCAAGAGTCTACTCTGATGTAGGTCTTCAGCTTGTCTCAGAGATGTCTTTCCCCTTCAGTTTCCTTTCTCTCTCCCTGCCCTCTTGCCTCCCGCCCTGGCTCTACTCACTAGAAGAAAAATACAGATCTCTTTTCCCCTGAATTGGACAATGGTTTCTTCAATGTGACCCCCTAACATCATAAAAGGATACGTTTTTCTTTGGCAAAATGAACATTTGTCCTTTAAAGGACACTGTGGGAGAATAATCCACACCACAAGGAGCCCTTTACATGTGTCACATCTGCTAAGCATCCTGTGCTGCAAATGTATAACGAACTTTTACAAATCAGTGATGAAAAGACAACCCATATTTTTTAGCGTGGCAAGGATTTGAAGAACTATTTCTTCAGACAGTAGAATCATAAGTGCTCAGCAGCACATGACAAGGTGTGTGACACCGTTAGCTGATAGAGAGCCACAAATCAGACCTTAGTAAGATGCTGTGTCACACCAATGAGAATAGTTATGGGTTTTATTGTTGTTGTCATTGTTTTTAAAAAGTGATATACATTGTAGCTGACTTAGTGGAGAAATAATTGAAACGTGTATGTTCCTGGCAAGAATGTGAAACTGGGCAACTAGCTTGTAAAATAAGCTGGTGATTTCTAACAGGTTAAGGAACTACCACAAAACAGCAATTCAACTATATAATTGAACATAAATTTACAGAGAACTTTGCACATATAAGCATAATAAACAAAAATCAAAACATCCAAAGACCCTCTGGCTGATAATTTAATAAACAAAGTGCATGATGTAGAAACAATAGACTATTACTCAGTCAGAAAAAAAGAGTAAAGTGTATACTACAGCAAGGGCTAAATTTGAAAATATACTGCCAGAGAAAAACTAGAAGTCAAAGGCTATGTATTATCATCTGGTTGCATTTATGTAAACACTGAGGAGACAAGAGACAAAAAAAAAATGAACTGGTATTTGCTTGAGTGTCATTTAAAAACACCAACTAACTACAAATGGGTACAAATGATCACAACAATGTAATAAAAAAATGTTCTAGAGTTAGGCTGCGATAATAGTTTTGTGACCTGACAAATTTACTAAGAAAATTATTGAAGTCTTAAAATGAGTAAATTTTATGGCATGAAAAGTATATCTCAACGACACTGATGAAAAAAAAACCAGAACTAAATAGAGGAACAGCTACAGCAAAGTGATGGAACTCCCAAGGGTGTGTGGATTGGCACTGGGAGATGATTTGGGAGTGTGGAGCCAGGAGCCAGTGACACCTGGGCTGAGAAGCTGACAGAGCTTGAAGAACAGGAATCCCTGGAGTCTGGAAGGGAATAAAGAAGAATATAGTTAAATTCTGGCACATAGAGAATTTGTGCACATCTTCACAAAGCTTCCCAGTAGTAGCTCTCTTAGCTAGAGTTTCTTTTGTTGTGGTAAAACACCAGAACCAGAAGCAAATTGGGTAGGAAAGAGTTTATTTCGTTTACATTTCTTGAAACCATGTCCACTAAGGGAAGGAACTCAAACTTAGTAGGAAGCTGAAGGCAGGACCTGATGCAGATCCGTGGAGGAATATTGCTTGCTGACTTGCTGCTCATGGCTTGCTCAGCCTACTCTCATAGCACCCAGGACCACCAGCCCAGATGGCGCGGGTGCTGAACACAGTGAGCTAGGGGCGAGTGCTGAACACAGTGAGCTAGGTACTCACACATTAATCATCAATCAAGAAAATACAGCACACGCTTTCCCACAGGCCAGTGTGGCAAGAGCATTTCCTCAGTGAAAACTGCTCTTCCCAAATGATTCTAACTTGTTTCAAGATAACATAGAACTAGCCAGAACGGTAGCTTATGATTCGCTAACTAAATGCTTTATGTGGATTACTTTATTTAATCTTCACAAAGCAGTATGAAGTAGGCATTGATTAATTTTTTTATTGTTCTCACATTTTAGAAAATGAAACCTAAGAAAGATAGTTGGTTAATGTACCAACATTAAGCAACTATCAGACACCACATCTGAGGTCCAAAGACAGGCAGCTCCAACCCAGGACCCTGTTTTACCTTGTCAGGTTAAAAATTCTTATTGTGCTTAGTACCTAGCTGGCAACGCTAGTTGCGAATGATCTAAACACAGTGGACCTCGCAGGGGAGTCCTTTAAAGAGATACCATTTTATGGTAACTAGATAGTTTTCTAAATTATCAGAAGAAACCCACAAAAATGAGATTAACAGAAAGCACATGGGGTTTGACAAGACATGGCACAATCTATGCCATCAAGCAAATGATTCTGCCTGTTTGGCCACTTCGGCCTCTCGTGTTTCAGTCTTTTATCTTCTCTGTTGGTAATTTAATTTATAAATATTTATATCTCCAAATGCATACATAGGATAGTTATTTCAAAATTAGAACATTTATACACTTCTCCAAATGTAAGATAATTTGTGCCAACATAGAGATACGCACAATACACCCCACTCTTCAGTGGACTATGCACCTAAAAGAAAACTATTCGGAAACCATCCCTGCACTGCACTGTGGAGATGACAGACTTACAGGCCGACTCCTACTGCTTGCTACGATAAGCAATTTATCTGCTTTTTTTCTCAGATTTTCTTATTGAAAAGCAAATTGATCTACTAGCAGATAAGATAGACTTCAATGATTTATATATTTGCTTCATTGAAAATAATATTCTTAGGTGAGTAAAGCACAAAACTCACATACTACAGTGGCTAGATCTGTAATAAGAGCCAACTCTTTTTCTTCCTTATTCTGGATTACCAAAGGCTACAAATAGGATTAGGACCTGGAAAGATGGCTCAGAGGGCAAGAGTGGTCCCTGCTTTTGCGGAAGGTGTGGATTCAGTCCCCAGCGCCCACACGGCAGTGCACAGCCCCCTGTGACTCCAGTAAGTCACTCCTATCACACGTATCCACACGTTTAAGTCTCTTTTAAGAATCTATTTATTTCATGTGAGTTTTGTTTTCTTTATTTTATTGTGTGTGTGTATGTAGAGCCGGACCCCTGGAACTGGAGTTCGCGATGATCCTGAGCCATCGTGTGGGTGTGATGCCCAAAACCAGGGTCCTCTACAAGAACATGCAGTGCTCTTAACCGCTGAGCCATCTCTCTAGCACACACAGACACACACACAGATAGTGTATAGATACATATATACTTTAAGACCTTTTTTTGTCAAGGAAAATTAAGAAATATGGCTAGACTTGAGGTGACATGACTTAAGCTGAACTCCCAGCTCTATGCAAGGGCTGACTTTCCTGGACACATGTCTATCCAGAACTAAGCAGAAACTCTTTCTGCAGGAACTCATCTTAGACTTCACATCTGTCTGTTTTTTGTACACAGTACAAAAGCAAATGCTGTGTGGACTGGCATACACTAAACTATCTGCAGACGAAATGATGCAGGGCTAGAGGCTCTGAAAGAGCAGCCCTGGGCCGGAAAGGCAGAAGTGGGGAGTGGAGGGCAGGTATGCCAGCCATACCTTACGACTGGTAGGGATTGAGAGATGATGGGAGAACGAGGAGGTCCATTTTGACATGCTAAATAGGCACCTCAGCGGCTTCTCCCTGGTTGGAAACTTAACATAATTTTACCACTGATGCTTCTATAAGCAACCCTAATTAAATTCACTGGGAGGCGAATATGGAACACATAGTATGTGTACTTATGAAAGTGTCATTATGAAACCCATTGTGATATGTATAATCAATATATAAATAAACTCACTCACTTCTAAAGTTGCTTCTTTGGTCAAGCTTTCTATTTGGTCTGCTAAGAGCCCTTCTCTATTTCTCCGGACAGGTGTCAGTCTGGCTCTCCTTGGTCCCCTGGAGTTTGTATTTCTGATTTGGTTTAAGTACCCTTTGCCAATTGAAACTCAGATTGCTCCCACAATCTATGTTCAACCTCACAGTGAGCTTTGTGCCAAAGACTGCCAACAATAGAGGCCAGGTAGGCAAAGGGACTATAACCATGACGTTCTCCACATGACCAGGCTGGCGCAGAGGTGCCATCTGGAGCCACTGAAGGGGCGAGACCTCCACCTAACCACTTGGCCTCCAGGAAGGACTGGCAAGAATAGGAAGTAACTGCTAAGTTTTTTGGGACTCTGTAAATGCACTTAGAAGATAATTTTCCTATTTTCCAAATGTAGTAGTGTTTGTGAGCATCACGGAAGGTAATCTGTGAGACCTTTGAAAGCTGAAAAATACCATAAACTCAGAGCCATGATCTTTAATGTACATGTGAGTGGAAGGTGACTTTTCTCCAGACTCCACCCCGCATTCCCCGTTAAGCTAAGATTAAATCCCACCGCCATTTTTATTGAACCAGGCCAAATTTACTGCTTTCATAATTGAGACTTCATAAAAATGGAATGACTTAATAACATTGGAAAAACGAAACGATAAGCCTTCCACTGAAGTTTATTATCCACCTAACAGCATTGAACAGTTACTTTAACTCACTACCTCTTTGGTATTGGTTTTAAGTGCTTTTAAAGCAAATTTAGCCTTAGAGAAACAGTATAAAGACTTTAAAATTATTATATCAAAAGGAGAGCTGACATTTCCCTTAACTTTCAGGTGGTAAGCTATGGACTGTCTTTGTCTTCCAAGATGAGTCTCTGTGTTTTAGAGGCTGTTTCTTCTGAATTTTATTAGTAAGACAAAAGCAATTTCTTTGGCTATTGTTGCAGGGGTAGAGAGACAAAAGGCAGGACAACAGAGCTCATCTTCTGAAGTTTAGAGTATTTAAAACCTAGCATTATTTTTTTTTTCTCCCAAGAGATCAGTCCATCCCCTGATACCTTCTTTGGCCCCTTTCCATGGGATCTTTTGTGAACACACACGTGGTGTGAGCGTCCTGTTTCAGATTATCTAGCGCATATTGCAGAAGTGATGTGTGTGTTTTTCTTCTCCACGGGTCATTTCATTGCCACATACCTAGGCGGTGGAAAGAACTGACACTCTTGGCTGGCAGGCCACTCTGCACAATGTTTGTCTTCGTGTCTGCTTAGTAATTTAAAGGCTAGTTTGGGGTGAACGTCTATTTTATAAACCTCTCTTCAGCGAAATTTAACTTGGCTTCTCTGTGGCTTGGTATAATTAGCTTATCATTACTTTTCATTCATTCTTTACAAAGTAATGGTCCCATCAAGCTGTACATTATGTATTTTGTAACATGTGAACTTGGAGACTTTTATACAAACGGATAATATGCACTGGCACTTACCTGACAACCTGAGGTGATGCCCAGAATCTGTACAATAGTGGAAGAACAAAATCAAGTCTACAAAGTTGTCCTCTGACTGTACGTAAGTTCTGTGGCATACATATGCCCACACCATACCATAACACACACTAATAATAACAATAATAGTAAAAAAAATTAATAAAAAAAACAATATTAATGCAGACTAGAGAATATGAATCTATAAAAGAAATACAGATTAATATTCTATCAATGGATTTTTTTTCCTTGACATTGTGAGTTTTTTCTTCCAGTATAGTAGAATAGTGCAAATGTTTACCGTGATTAGAGGCAAAATGAAAATTATATTGAATTAAATTTTGAGCCTTGTTTTGAGGAAGATTTTTTTAATGAAAACCAAATAAAGCAAACAAGAAATGTTTTGTAGATGGTTTCCCCTGAATTTTTTAGACATAGAATCATTGTTCAATATTTTATTTTCTGCACAAGGCATGTACAAACCGAATTAAAAAAGAAATTAAAAGGAAGGGACATGGCTGCTCCTAGTTATGATCATAACCAGAGTCAGAGCCATCTGGGAGAGACCAGGATGGACATGACCCTGCACCATGGGAGGAGAAGGGTGGGGAAAGGTTTGGGCATGACACCAGCTGCAGCAGCCAGAAGGCCCAACAGAGAGGACCAAAGGACCAGGTAACTGTAATGATTGGGGAAGAACAGCCCAGCCCCTGGGCTAGAGAAGGTTAGGGGCTGGAGGAGCCAGCCAGAAGAACCCTGTAACACACAGGGGCTGAGGATGCCGGGAGAACCTGGCCACGTGTTCTCTTTGATACAGTAAATGGGCACCCCCGCTGGTGGTTTCAGGCCTGAGACCTCGCACACACATTTGTGGCACAGGTGTACACATACAAGAGCCCTTTGTTGTGACTCCATCTGAAGCACATCACGTGGTGTTCAGTCTGTCAGGTCCTGGCTGCCTTGGATGTTCTATGTCCTTGACCAACCATTTCAGTCTTCCTTGACTGGAGAAAGGTCAGTTCAGTCCAGCCCTTTGACTTATTTTTCACTCATGTGCTAACCTCATGCTTTTTTTCTCTTACAGATATCCAGCTCTTCAACCTAAGTCAACCAACGAGGCTGTGTTGGCCAGGGCAGGTGGGAGCCACTGAGGCTGCCCCTTCCTCATGCCTCACTTCCAGCTTCCTGAAGTCACCCTAAAGTCAGAGAGCCAGCAGGGGGTCCTGACTGTACCCGCATGTGTCTCCTTCTCTAGCTCCAGCCTCGCTTAAGGACCTCTGTTTCCTGCCTCAAACAGACTTGAGAAGTCTTCCTCAGCAGTAGTCTTTGATCCTTGCAATCTTGTTCTTTGAAAAATCTGAAAAATATTCTAGAAAGTTTATTCACAGACCAAGCAAAACTGTGCCTTTTCAAATACTAGAGGTTTTTTTGTTTTGTTTTGTTTTTAACTACCGCAGTTTCATCATAACGTGACTTTTTAACAGAGCCGTCTTCTACAGCAAAAATGTCTGTTTGCCCACATACATGTCCAGGTAATTACCAGGGTTAACCGGTAATGTGAGTTAAATAATCATTTTTATATTGCACAATTATGTAATTGTGACTCTTTGTAGCATGTGATTACAAGGGGCTGCAAAAGCACATTTCTTTGAGTGCAAATTGATAACTTCAAGCATCAAAGTAAGTCACTGGAATCATCTAACTTCACATGGAACACACTCTTTGAGGCCTCTGCTTTATTTCTATTTTTTTTTAATGTTCTTACAACCCAAAGTAAAAATATCTGGAAATACATTTTTTGCTTTAAAAAGAAGAGGAGGAGAGGTGTGGAGAAGTTTCAGTGGGTAAATTGCTTGCCCCTGCGAACAGGAGAACCTCAGTTCAGAGCTCTAGAACCCAGCAGAGCACTGGCCTTAGGACTAATGGCCCATGACCCCACCACGAAGGCAGGTGGATCCCTGAAGCCATTAGCCAGCCAGTCCTGCCCATTCCGTGAACAGTGAGACCTTGTCTCAAAAAGGAAAGGTAGGGAGCCAAAAAAGTTAGTTAACCTCAAGCACACACACACACACACACACACACACACACACACACACACACACACACTTGTACCTCACATACAGAACCACATATGCGTTCCCCAACACACAAACACACATTTTTAAAAATAAGAGAGAATCATGATCCATGTTACTCCTTTGTGTGTTCTATTGACACAAACTTGTAAACTAGCAGAAACAGATACGGTTTGAGAAATTCTTCCACTTCCTCCTGCGGTAGAGGTAGCTACTACAAAGACTCAACAACCAGACAGTGTGCAGAGAGTGACCTCTGAGAATTCAGTCCTAAACGGGTTGTCATCATCAAATCCGTCCCTTCCAGGCACAAGGAACTCTGCCAAAGGGAGGCTGAAAGACTGCAGGAGCCAGAGGGGATGGAGGACACCCAGGAAACGTCTTCTAGACAGAGCAGAACTGACACACATACGCAGTCTCGGAGCCTTGGCAGCACGCACAGAGCCTGTAAGGGTCTAAGCTAGAGCGCGTAGAGCGCGTAGAGCGCGTCCCAGCACTAAGCAGGAAGTGGCCATGAGTTCCCAGCTCTAACCCAGAAGCTGTCTCCAACTGATCCCCATTCACAATGGAACAATGAGTTTTCTGCAATGGAGTCTGTACTGGTTGGTTTTGTGAGTCAATTTGACACAAGCTGGAGTCATCACAGACAGAGAGAAGTCTCGGTTGAGAAAGTGTCATCGTGAGCTCCAACTGTAGGCCATTTTCTCAGGTAGTTATCAATGGGGGAGGGGGGGCTAGCTCCTGGTGGGTGCGCCATCCCTGGGCTGGGGGTCCTGGGTTCTATAAGTAGGCAGGCTGAGCAAGCCAGAGGAAGCAAGCTCATAAACAGCCTTCCATGGCCTCTGCCTCACCTCCTACCTCCAGGTTCCAGCCCTGCTTCAATTTCTGTCCTGACTTCCTCTTATGATGGACTGTGATCTGGAAGTGTGAGCCGAATAAACCCTTTCCTCACCAACTTGCTTTTTGGTCATGGTGTTTTCATTGCAGCAGTAGAAATCCAAACTAAAAAAGAATCTCATTAGGTACCAAACCACACTTAAGGGCAGGGCATATGCCCAGCAGTAGAAGGCTAACACAAAACTAACTCAATGGTAATTTGGGGAAATTTTTGGTCTCATATTGCTTTGTTGGGGCATTTTTTTAACCTTTCTGATCTTTCACTTGTATATAGCGGTTTCAATTTTTGTGGTTTTGTGGTGTTTGTGTGTGTGTATGTGTGTGTGTTTCTCATGCTTTTTCTTTTTAATTCTGATTTGTTAAGTTTTTTTTCATTTGCCTGTTTGTTTCTGAAGAGAGAGGAAGGAGGTGTGAAGTTAGATGGGTTGGGAGATGCAGCAGATCTGGGAGAAGAAGGGGATGGAGTATCCATGAGTGGAATATATTGGATGAGAGAAAAATTATTTTCAACTGAAAAGAAGACAAAAATGCTTTCAGATATTTATGTGTCTTCTAGTCTGCAAATTTAGGATCTCAGACAAGGTTGGTGAGGTCAGATAGCCCAGTGAAAATCAGAGTAGAGAAGCAGGGCTGGCAACCCAGAAGGAGGCAGACGCTGTTGCTCTCACTTTATTTTTCTATGGCCTTAGCCAAGAAGGTGGGTATCATCCCCATGTTAAAGAGACCACACCCTAACAAAACTTCTACAATTGTGTTTTCCTGTTAAATGTTTCTTTCACTATAAAACTAAGCTCAGTTCCTATTTTAAATAGCCCATTCAGACCAATTTATGTTGTTCATATACTCAGGGGAAAGGGGTCGTCCAATAAAGTGAGGTCTGTTGGGAGCCATAGCCTTAAAGAAATGTGATTCTTCCTCTTCCCAGAGCCATCTCCTGTTCATAGCTCCTTAGTTGGGGATGGGCGGGGCTCATTGTGGGCATCCACGACAGCAGAGTGGCATTGAAAATGAAAGCAGCAGATACTTGCACATCCCCTTTGAACTTTCAAAATACATATTTGGACATACCTTCATGAGTATATATTAAAGCTGTGAAATAGAGAACCATGCTTCAAGAGAGCAAGAGATATATCATTAACCGTATTGACCATAGATAATTTTATTCTGAAAGCAACCTTAGGAAGTTTCCGTTTCTTGTAAGAGGCGGGAAGCCATTCGAGTTATTGAAGGGTCAGAGGGAAGTGGACATTTGCATTCTTCTACGTGGGGTCAGAGGAGCACTGACACGGGAAGCAGGAAGAACCCTGGGCGGCGGCGGGACTCGCGTTCCCTGTGCCTGTGACCCTGCTCTCCTCAGTGTGTGTGACCCACCTTCCTCCCCTGTGCACCGACCTTGATCTTGCCAACCTTATTCATCTGCGGTCCGCACCTCAGTTTTTATCCAACCAGACTGCCATTAGCTCCAATAGTTATTATATGCGTTTCCACAATTAATGTGTTTGGTTTGTTTACAACTAAACTTTTATCATGGAAAAAGCAAGCAAGCAAACAAACTTAGCATAGGTGCCTCATAAAGAAGATGAGCACACCTTGGTGGCACAAAGTAACAAAGTTTCCCTGCCTTTCCTAAGTAATGGGTTCCGACCACAGCATCACCTGAGTGATAAAAAATGAACAGCCACAATGAAAGCTATACCAGAAAACCTGCAGCAAGGTAGTGTCTTCTGTGTATCACTGGAAATCTCTCTCTCTCTCTCTTTTTTTATCCCTCTAAGATAGCTAGGAAATCTCATTACAATCACACTAAAAAAAAAAAAAAAAAAAAAAAAAGACAACTGAACCTGGCATGTCAGCTGGATGAGGAAATTCTCACAAAGGTTCACCCCTAGAAGAACTGCCTGCAATTAATGGTGGCTGAGATGGAGAGAAATCAGCCTTCTCAAAAGAAGAGCCTGTGGTAGGTTAAGGTACCAAGAGATCAGTGTTAGACCTCAAAGGGCTAATTGAGGTGCCTATTTAACATATCAAAGCAGGGTGCCAAGTCCTCCTAGCAGCCTCTAGTCCCTATCTGGTACCCTGGCTACCCTGCCTTCTGAGCCTGAATTCTCTAGCCCAGGGCATGTGCCGCCCTTCTCCTTCGGCTCTCTGATAAATAACCCAGCCATTTCTGCCATGCACTCTCTTGGTTCACTTTGTCCTCTTGGTTCCTCTCTTGGCCTCTTGGTTCTCAGCTTTCTTCTGTCTCTTGGTCTCACTTCTCTTCTTCTCTCACTCTCCCCATCTCCTCTCTCACAGCCTAGTTCAGTCTGGTCATGTCTAGTCTACTACTTTCTCTCCCTGCTCTGGACTCTCCCAGATGCCTTTGGCTGTGCGCTCTCTGGGATCTAAAACAAAAACCTTCTCATCAGCTGTACCTTGTCCCCATTTTCATTCAGTCAGCACAGTACCAAATCATCTCAGTGGATTATATTTATAAATTTATAGACATAATACATGTATCAATAAGGAATAAGAGACCATGAACTTGAAAAGCACAAGAGGAACTGGAGGAAGGGGAGGAAGGGGAATAATGTTAACACAGAGCTTATATGTGAAATAATAATAACAAAAGAATATGCCTCGACTCTCCTGCAGGAGAAATAGTTTGTGGTAAGCACTGAGCATTAATGTTTTCACTCCTTTTTCAGGCACTTGCAGTATTCAGTCAAGGCTGAGAGCACTGTGAAAGAGAGATCCTGTCCCCCTTTGCTTCTGCTTTGAATAAGTTTCAGAGATGAGTCAAGTCTGCAGATCTTAAATAAAAAGCAAGGCAGGCTGTGTGCCCTGCCAAAGAATTCACCAACAGGGCCATGCGATGTGGCGTCCCGTGGTGTCTGTATCACAGCTCAGGCTCTCTGTGTGTTTTGTTGCTGGTTTCCTGTCTCCTTGCTTGTTACTTTGTGGTTTCTGCCTCTTAACTTATGAAAACACCAGGGTTCCAACTCATATTGCTGTGATTTTTTTCTCTATGTGTGCTAGTTAGTTTTTGTCAACTGGATGCAAACTAGAGTACATGGGAGGAAAACTCAACTGAAGAATAGCCCCCATCAGATTGACCTGTGAGAATGTCTGTGGGGCATTTTCTTGATCAATGGTTGAACTGAAAGGGCCTAATCCACTAAGAGCAGTACCAGCCCTTGGGTAGGTGGTTCTGGGTTCTATAAGAAAGAAAGCCGAGCAAGCCATGGGAGGTAAGCCAGTAAGGAACATGCCTCAATGGTCTCTGCTTCAGTTCCTGCCTCTATGTCCTTGTCTTGCGTTCCTGACTTGGTTTCCCTTGCTGATGGACTCTGAGTTGGAAGATGGAATAAACCCATTCGTCCTCCAGGTTACAGCAACAGAAAAGCAAATTAGGGTACTATGCTTCTTCAGTGTTGGTTCCCTTGCCCCAGAGATCTCATGATTTCTGGGATTTCCTAGTGAAAAATTTTGAGTTGGGGAATGTGTTGGCATAGTCTACCTTCTAGAGTGGGCTGCATGGCTCTTGGCACCACCATGGGCCTCTAGCAGGCTCCAGGTGCTTCTTCCTCTGCTCTCCAGGGCACTGTCTGCACAAACAGTCTAGAGATCTCATTCAAGCATTGACTGGTTTCGCCTGGACAGTAATTCCCACAACTAACAAATAGATCCTCAAATTTAATACAAGGCCTTGACAAGTTTGATTCCAGCCATCGCATTCTATTTTCCTAAATCTGAGAGAAGGCTGGATTTTGGGAACCTGGGTTTTACTATGGCTGCTACAAGAAATTTAGCTTGGGAACCACTGGGTTAATTGACCTCTCCATTCTTGATTCTAAAACTCCATGGTTAAATGCAATTGTGTTAGTGACGGCTACTTCCATAAAGACCACAGCCCTCATTCATGGAACACTTGGACCACTATTTCCAGGAAATACTAATTAGTGCCTGAATAACAAAAGTAAATTTTGAATATTCAGTCCTCCTTTTGGTTGCTAACAGTGTGTTAGTAGATTTGAGATCGAGAAGCCCTATTATAAATGGAAGATCACGTCTTGATCACTGAACTAATTTATTTGCAAAAAAATGACAATTTGTCTCAGGCAGCCCATTGACACTCTTTCAAGTAGTGAGTGGCTGTCTTAACAAGGTTTGGAGGCTCTGAGTTTTCACAGTGTCTCATGGAGTAAATTCTCAACAAAAGCTACTGATTGACCAGGAGAGGAAAGGCTAGTTACGGAATACTCAGATGCCTTGATTTTGCTTATTGTCAATAGCTTGTGTCAAAGGTTGGATGAAGAGGTCAGAACTAATAGTTCCAGTGGGTTCATAGTATTCATCTTAGCTGCCAATGTGTTTGATTAATCTACCCTGCTTTCTGCTCCCACCCAAAGAGAATAAAACATTTATTCCTGTGCTATATGATGGTAGAACAGAACCAGAGGGTGCCAGCATGGACTACAAGCTCCTCAGCATTCTTTAAACCTGTTTTGTATTGAAGAGCTTCAAGCAATGAAATGTGTCCAGTTGATCAAATAAACCAGCATGCAGTGCAGTGTGAGTGGTGCCCAGGGAGTACGCAGAGACTGACCTGCCAGCGATGCTAGTTGCTAATTTCCTGTCAGGGTCTTCTTTCTCAGGTACACCTAAGCAAGAGAATGCAAGCAACTAGGTGGATTTCTCTCTTGGTCTGAGGGAAAGGGAAGCAGTGTTTGCCAGAAGTTGATCTTTGTCTCGGGTGGATTAGCCACAGCGGAGGTCAAGATGAATAAATCTGTGTGCCAGAATGTCGTCGTTACAGTTCAAGACGGAAAGAAAACAAGGGAAGTTAGAGGGTAGAAAGAGGAAGGAAGTGAAAGACTTTCCAAAAGAAAATACAGATGTTCTGCGTGTCCCCTTGCTGTTACAATATGACTTTGTAAAATGTCCAGTTGGACTGAGTGATGGTTGGTCTTAACAACACCGGCTGTGTGTTAACTCTATGATGTAAAGAAAAGATACTACCCAGGGCTCAGCCTTGAAAAGTGCTATATTTACTCCTAAAAAGGAATAGGTATTTTTAATGCTCGTACACTCATAGACACATAGCAAGAACTCATACAAATATATATTACATAGACACATTACACACAGTTTCTTTAACTCTGGCTCTTTTCTGTAGAAATGAAAAAGGAAATAAATATTGTCCTTTGAGACTTTCCATGCAGTGTAAGCATCTGCTACTTGCTCAGGCATTTTGCCTCTGACTGTCCTGACCCATCAGTCCACATTACTCCTTCACAAGCCTGTCTAGTCTCAGTGCCCCCTGATTTCAAATAAATGGACATGGAAATTTTACTTGTCATAAAACTTCTAGCCTGGGTGTCTAGCGAGCATGGTGATAAGCATCAGATAAACACAGGGGGTTGGAATTCAAGTTACCTTTATCTACACCTCCTTTCATATACAGTATGTGTGATAGACAGACACCAGCGTCTCGTTACATGACCACCCACAGAACATTACCCAATGTGGCATTCTTCAGGGAAAATTAGCAGAAGCGTTTCACCACATCAGTCTCTTCCAAGAACAGTGATTCAATAACAGTCCTTAAAAAGTGACCAGATGCCCATGCAAGCTTCTCTGCTCTGGCTTTTTGACTGGGGGGCATAATAAATACCTTACATTCTGAAGCTTTTTCAAGCAGAATCTAGACGCAAAAAGAGGTATATTTACAGAGAGGAAAATGCACCAAACACATACATACCACACACACACACAAACACCTCACATGCCATAAACACACCACACCACGCACACTGCACTCACTCACATGCCGCACAAGTCTGTTTAATGTGCAGATAGCCATGCCTTCTGTTAAACTTGCTTGAAGATCTCTGAATCGTCATTGTACACAATCACAGTCAATGTTTAAGACAATTTTTTTCTCTCCCTTAAAATAATTTTTAAAAATTCCTGAGGGTCACTGGATTTCGATGAAAAATTAAGAAGTAAAAGAAGAGAATTAGTGTTGCAATTTGTACATATCTTAGTTTTAATAGCTTAGTGTCACTGTGTGTGTGTGTGTGTGTGTGTGTGTGTGTGTGTGTGTGTGTATGGTATGTGTGTGCTGGAAGATGGGACTAACTGGTGTGAGGTCACATATTTGCCAGTTTCTCAACTATTGTTATTTGTAACAATTGTCAGAGCAGGCTACAGGACCCAGCCGTACTATTTACATACGCATGAACAAACTGGGGAGACTGGACAGAGCTAACACACATTCCCCTTTCTGTACAAGCCTCTATGAACACTATGGCCCACAGCTATCGCCAGTATGCTTTATCAGTTCATTTTCTTTCACTCAAAGTGGAAAAGCAAAGAGTGAATAGGAATCACTACAAAGGCAATCTCATTATCTCTTTGACTTGCTATCATTTGAGCTAAAAAGTGATTGATAATCTCATCATATACTTTGTTTTAATTCTTGAAGTTGTTGTTGCTCTTCTTGTTTGAATCTTATTACCACATTGTGGGTAGCAGGATGCCAGCAAGAAAGAATTTTGGCCCTACACGAGGGCGGTTCTCTACGTGCGAGTTAAGTCATCTCTCGAACAGGAGGTGCTGAGAGAATAATTGTGTTTATTCTTCCCACCTCATGACTTCTCTCTTATAAACATTGTTGTGCATTATTGGCCTCCATGTTCCTTTTTCTCATCTGATGTTTAACAAATATTTTTCTAATTGCCTGAGACAGTGTGGTCCAATAAAGTGAAGTTGGCTTTGGCTTGAAGTTGCTTGTCTGATCTCTTGCCAGGGGTTAGAGTCACCCACTTGAACTGACTTTCACTCTGTTTCTTGCTCTGTGTCTTTCTCTCTCCCTTTTATGTTCTTTTACACTCTTTCTCCTTTTATTCCCCCCTCTCTGGTTGTTAACGTACAACCAGAAAGTCAGCGCTTCAGATTTCCATAAATGGAACATGGCTTTAAGAGTCTCTCTCCCTGTGTCTGTCCTCTGTTTATCTCTGTGCCTACCAGGGTCCATCTAAATTCTTTAGGCACCTAAACCAACAGATCAGAGTTTCAACCCCAGTCACAGGAGGAGGGGATGTGTCCAACGCTTAGAAAACAAGAGTGCTCAGCGTAGCCCAGTTGTCTGCAGTCGGAAGCACTCACAGACTACCTCCAGGAAAATAGCAAAGTGAGCGGTGCTGATCTGCCGCGATGGAATGGAGATGGTGCGCAATCAGTGAGCTTTAACCTACAAATAAACACAGCCTGGCAAGCTAGCCAGGGAAAACGGAACCCCTGAACTGTCCATCACAAGCTGAAGCTTTTAGAGGAAGCAGAAAGCCTCAGCTGTGTGCCTTCTCAACGCTGAAAAGAAGGTTAAGAGCTTCAAGGATCCTCTTGGTTTGCTGTACTAAGCTCCCAAGTTTCCCATAATCCCTAGCAGCAACATTTATTTTAGCATCTACCCACTTTGACCACAGCCTAAATCTTGGGAGACCTCATTCCTGTAGCTGCTTGAACTGAGCAGCATGCGTACCTCAGACTCCAGTGGGTGGGCTGTTTCCTTTGTCCCTAGGAATTGTCCCTAGGAATGGCCTGCCAAAATGGTTGCATTTCTATACATTCAACAACCTTCTACATGAACTAGAGATGTGTGTTTCTGGGTGACAGCTTACTAATTTCCATGGGGCTAAATAAACACAGTTGATTTTCAAATTCTCAACAAATTTTTATTCTTTTGGGTATGTTAAGCCCTCTTCAACCTACATCATAATCCAATCAGAAAGGCGAGTGGTTTCACTCTTTTTCAATGATAGACTGTCTTCTTTGCCAAGTAGAGCTAGCCATTGAGAGGAACAATGACTGAGCTGCTCTTGTTTTGCCTGAACTATTGCAAGTTCATTCTTCCAGATTTCCTCTTCTCTAGTTAAAGCTTACGTCTGTCTGCTTTCCCCAAGCACCACCTGTTTATTGTTTCTGTGGTCTGGAATGGGATCACATTCCCAGCTGAGGCTAATGGAGGCTGGATCAGTGATGGATTTAGACACTAAACAGAAGGGAAAGATAACTTATTTTGATGAGAGCTTGAGATGAGCTGGTTCCTATGAGTAGGGTTAAGAAAAGGATATTAGAGCAACTAACACATTTTTTTTTCCAATAGAAATTAGATGGGGACTCAGGTCTCATCATCTAAAGCATTCATTTCTCTTGATAATTCCCTTACCAAAAAAAAACCTATTTGATGTGCACAGAAGACAAATGGGCAACAATCACTTGAAGAGCATATATTCTAGTAAGCACACTTCTGGCCAGAGCAATCTATTCTTCCCGTATAAACTTACTAGAATATGGCAAAAGAATTTAACCACAGCTCATGCCATGCTTGCTCTAGCAAAGCAAAAAAAAACATTAAAAGCCAGTGTAATTCTTGATTGATGCCTCCAGTCTCCAGAGAGAGGAAGAAACAACCCAGCAATTCGCAGATCAATTGTAAGACACCATGAAGTCTATTGAGAAGAGACAGAGTTCTGTAAATAAGAGAACGTTTCTTTTCTCAGTACTAAACTAATTGTTGCCTAAACTAATACTTTAAACTTGTATCTGAAAGGCGTGATTGTTAGGCAGTTTTCAACAATAGCCCAGGATATCCAGCCCTCTTGTTGGG